>NC_083466.1:24199087-24514087 GCF_030014155.1 Tachysurus vachellii | reverse complement strand
AACTCTATAACCTTGTCTATATGTCTGTCTGTCTGTCTGTCTGTCTGTCTCCAGATACAGTATAAATGTACTGTAACTCTATAACCTTGTCTGTCTGTCTGTCTGTCTCCAGATACAGTAAAAATGTAACTCTATAACCTTGTCTATATGTCTGTCTGTCTGTCTGTCTCCATATATAGCATAGATGTAACTCTATAACCTTGTCTATATGTCTGTCTGTCTGTCTGTCTGTCTCCAGATACAGTATAAATGTACTGTAACTCTATAACCTTGTCTGTCTGTCTGTCTGTCTCCAGATACAGTAAAAATGTAACTCTATAATCTTGTCTATATGTCTGTCTGTCTGTCTGTATATACAGTGAACATGTAACTCTGTATGCTTGTCTGTCTGTCTATCTATTTTTGTCTCTCTGTCTGTCTTTCTGTGAATCTCATGGTCAGTCTGTCTGCATGTCTGTCTATACAGTGTAGATGCTATTCTGTATCCGTTTCTGTCTGTCTGTCTGTCTGTCTGTATATCTGTCTGTCTGTCTGTCTGTCTGTCTGTCTGTCTGTCTGTCTGTCTGTCTGTTTGTCAGTCTGTATATCTGTCTGTCTGTTTGTCAGTCTGTATATCTGTCTGTCTGTCTGTCTGTATATCTGTCTGTCTGTCTGTCTGTCTGTATATCTGTCTGTCTGTCTGTCTGTCTGTATATCTGTCTGTCTGTCTGTATATCTGTCTGTCTGTTTGTCAGTCTGTATATCTGTCTGTCTGTCTGTCTGTCTGTTTGTCAGTCTGTATATCTGTCTGTCTGTCTGTCTGTTTGTCTGTCTGTATAACTGTCTGTCTGTATATCTGTCTGTCTGTTTGTCAGTCTGTATATCTGTCTGTCTGTCTGTATATCTGTCTGTCTGTATATCTGTCTGTCTGTCTGTCTGTCTATATACATCATGTACACGTTTGTGGCCCACAACAAATTTGCTCATCCGGTCACAGAATAGTTATTTAAGCACTAATTATTATGAACATTGTTGATAAAAGCAAAGAATGAAGATGTATGTTCTTTTCCCAGTGACTGAGATATTACATCTCTACAGTACGTCCTTGTCTCTTATATATTCATTCACTGTCTAATTTATTAGTTAATGTTCATCTCAAACATCAGAATGAAGTAAATGTATGATCTCTGTGGCTTTAATCCAGATGATCTCTGTGGCTTTAATCCACTGACCTAATGGGATTTTCACACATAATAATGTCTAGAGTTATGTACAGAGATAAAATGTGTGTGTGTGTGTGTGTGTGTGTGTGTGTGTGTGTGTGTATGTGTGTGTGTGTTTCTTTCCCTTCCCCATATAAACCTGATTTCATGTGTTATTAACACAGCACTTAACACACAGCAGTCCAAACAGCACAATCTTCTGCATTCACAGGAAGGATTCATACACAACAAGCAACTTGCGTTTGTGTGTGTGTGTGCGTGTGTGTGTGTGAGATAGAGATAGAGATAGAGATAGAGAGAGATAGAGATAGAGAGAGATAGAGAGAGAGAGAGAGAGAGAGAGAGAGATAGATAGATAGATAGATAGATAGATAGATAGATAGATAGATAGATAGATAGATAGATAGATAGATAGATAGATAGATTGATAGATTGATTGATTGTTCTTTGTGATGAATTAACTTGACCTAAGTCCCCTGGGATAAATTCTAGGTTCTCTGTGACCCTTTGTAGGATAAGAGATACAGAAGATAGATGGATGGATGGATGGATGGATGGATGGGTGGGTGGTTATTTTTGATGTGGATGGATAGGGGTGTGTGGGTGCATGGATGGATGGGTGGATGGATGATTGGAAAGATGGATGGGAGTATAGATGGGTGGATGGGTGGGTGGAAGGATGAGTGGATGGATGGATAGGTGGATGGATGGATAGGTGGATGGATAGATAGGTAGATGAATTGCATGGGTGGATAGATAGATAGATGGATGGATGTATAGATGATTATGTTACAGTTATATATACAGAGTCCAGGACAGAACATGTTTAAACCTACTCTTTAATCCTGTATAAACCTTTTATACCGTATTGATTGTTCTTTATCCTTCTCCAGGGTCTGGAGAGAGTAAAGAGGTGTTGTTTCCTCCCAGCCGCTCTCCCGCCTTCCTGACCGTCCCTGGAGACGGATTTGCCCAGCCTTTCACTCTCAGTACAGGAAAATGGATTGTGTGTGTGCAGGCTGAGGGAATCCTGCTGGTTAGTTTCCGTTTCCGAATTGAGTGAAAAGTTATCCGTGATATGAATCGGCTTTCCTTCAGAGAAACATAGTAGCATGCAGTTCAATCAGCGTTGATTCATATGGCGAATAAAATGACTCCGAATTAATGTTTTGATTCAATGTCCAATTCAGATTTTGGGGCGAAACTTGTCCTGTGTCATCATCACAACATGCTTCACTGGTTAGAGTTTAGAAGATGATTCCTGTTTACTGTTTCACTCACACATTCAAATACGGTAGTTGCTTGAAAACAAATGGTTAGGTTTTTTTTTTTTTTTTTTTGGAAAACAAAACAAAACTCTAGCAAATCAAACATTTTTGGCCCCAAACGATCCCAGAAAAACTCCAGGAAGGTGAAATTACCTCATTAGAATTTGCTAGAACAGAAATAACTCAACTAAATCATCTAAACTAGATAAACTTTCCGACTCTCTCACATTCTCACTTTTTTTTTTTTTTTTAGATCAGTAGTTTTGATTTTTTTTCTTACTTACAATCGAATTTAAATTTAATTGAATTCTGAATTGAAATCATGTTAAACAAACACAGCTAAAGTGTGTGTTGTGTTTCAGGACTATTTGGTGCTGCTCCCAAGTGCGTACTATGAAGCTAAGATTCTACAGCAGGAGATCACCGAGCCGTGTAGCTACCAGCTCCGAGACGGCAAGTACGTTTGAAATCAGCCGATTTTTCTCTACGTCAAAGGCAACAAAGTACCTTTGATTCCTTTACCTTTATTTCAAATAACACTGAATGTTTTCACATAATGAACGTCTATTTCGAAATATTACGCCAATTTCCGTTAATTTATAATTCCACGTATGGAAATATTTATCTATCTATATATAAAACTTTCTTTTCTTTCTTTCTTTCTTTCTTTTTTTTTTTCCTATTTATTTATACAGAGAATTTTTTTTTCTATAGTTATTGTGACGTCACACTGGTACACAATTATACAGAGATAAAAAAAAAAAGAAAAAAAACGAGTGAAATTCTTCGAGCAACCGGTTAATATAATTTAGACGATAGTTTTTTAGAAATCAAGTTTTTTTCCCCCCATCATTTAGTACTATTATATACTGTATTATATGTATTTTACCCTAAATAATACACTTATGTTATGATTTTATTTATTTGTTTGTTTGTTTATTTATTTATTTATTTATTTTTATTTATTTACAATTTGTAGAATATCACTCTTGTCTTTGTTTACAGTGTATTATTTAATGCTCAGATGGTCAGATTAATTTTGTTTTTCCATGTCTCCCGACTTCAGCTGTCTCCTCTACAAGCACGTGCCGTTGGACAGGTTCCCGTCAGCGTTGGCGTCTCAGAGCCTGGGCTCCACACAGAGACGTAGCCGCATACGACAGCCTACCGCCGAGCATCCCGAGCTGGTGTCCGTCAACGGCAGACAGGTGGGATGTTATACGGTTATGTCATTTACACACACATGCATTTGTGCCAATATCTAATCAAGGTATCATGAGGCAGCAGCTGTGTGTAAATGCATGACTTAACTTGAACAAACATATAATATCAACCAAAATGAGAAAACATGTTTAATCTTTAAATGCTTTATTCAGTTTGGGGGCTTTGACGTCTTTGCCGGTTGTCTTGTGAACTCACGTTTAGTTGCGGCTGACGTTACACGTCCCCGAATCCGGCTCACATGTCCTGGTCTTGGAATACGCCAATGAAGTGGATGCTAACCGGAACGTCAACGTCTACATCGGCGGACAACCACAGGACCAAGTTCAAACCAAAGCAAACATCTACGTCTGTGCTTATAGGTGCGTTTATTATATGAGACATGTGAGATATGAGACGAAAAACACACCAATACACAAATGTAAAGTGCTTCCCAGTGTATTTTTCTACACATATTGTTTCTATTTTGATGAAGATGAAGCCATATGAGTATGAAGAAGATATCGGTCGTATCAGATATCAACTGCAACTGTGGAATTCAGAAAACAATAGTAAGGTCCAGATTTTTTTAAAAATCTCAATTTTGCTCTGTAGCTTTCTCTGTCGCTCTGTGGTGGTGGATGGAGAAAACCGCATCGCACACTTCCTGCTTCCTCCCAAGGCTGAGATTCATCTGCAGTCCCCCACAAACTCAGTCCTTCTGGTGAGAGATCGCAGTTCTGATTTTCTGACCGTTTTTTTGGTTATTTTGTCCCGGGTTGCCAGATGTATTTTAAACATCCTCAAATAAATTTCCAGAAGGATAGAAAACGAGCTGTTAGCAAAAGTAATCCTCTTTGGTTGTACATGTACAGTCGAAAAAAAGTTAGAGAGCCTACAAGTGTCTCATGTTATGCAATCCTGTATTGTGTGTATTGTGTAATGACTTGATCTTTTGCTGTATTTTTTTCTTTCCTCCCACAGTATCGTGTGTACGCCATCCCTTCTGATGAGTTCACCATGGAGCTCGTCCAGCCCACGGTGCTCTGCGTCTCTCGACACGGCCGATTCACAGAGGACAGGTGAAATAATGTTTGCGTTTTTTTTCCTGTTCAGGCAAAGAGTCCTCTTGTCCTTTAACCTGAGCTGCACCTCACTCTTCCCCTAAGGGCTGTCGAGCATAAAATAGAAAGCAAAGCAGGCAGCACTTTAAATGTAGGAGCGTCATGTCATATGACAGCGTACATTTACGCTGTAAAAACTGAGAAACCCACATGAACACTGGGAGAACATGCGAGTCTCCATCCGGACAGAAAGTTTGTGTAGTCCTTCAGACTGACGGCAAAAGGTCTGGGGCATGAAAGTGTCAAGTTGATGTCCCTAAAAAACAGACAATAGATCATTCATTTGAGGAAGTTGTGTAAACGAATGAGTCTGTACCGTAAACCTGTGAACAGGACGACGTCCTTCTTCCATGAGGGAAGATTTATTTCCAGGCAGATCTTTAAAAAATCCTCCAGGAAATCCTTTAGAATCCAACCAATCAGATGGCAACTTTGAATCTGTTCCATATGAATCAGACATTCAGCCAAGTTTGTAGGTGTGACATCTATGATTGAGACCATGCAGACTGTGGGACGTGGTACTGTAGCTCAGTGGTTAAGGTGTTGGACATATTGATTGGAAGGTTGTGAGTTTGAATCCCAGGGTTATCAGACTGCCCTTAATCCTCAATCGCTCAGCTGTATAATTAAGTTTCTCTGAATAAGACTGTAAATGTAAATGTACAGACAGCAACCTGAGCTCAGGTTTGAACCTGGAACCCTGGACACGTGAAGCAGCAATGCTTCCCACTCTCAGAAAGTTTAGAATGAATTCGCAGAGATTCATCAAGCCCAGAAAGGTGAAAAAAAAAAAAAAGCAGCAGCACACCAGTTTAACTCAGAATGTAGGAAGTGCTGGACCTCTGAAGCCGAACAGGATCTGTTCCTCTGAATCATTCCTTTTTTATTATTTGTTACGTACGGTTTTTCTTCAAAGGGGTTTGAGCGGAAAAATAGAAACGAGCCCACGCTATAAAAAGGCTTTTCTTTTAAGGTTGTGTGGGATCTCAAAACTCAAACAGAATAACCATGTAGCTATTTCCTGAAGGCATTTTTTTGTTTTTTTTGTATGTGTTTAACATAATAGTGGTGGTTTAACATGAGATAAGCACACGTACTGTATTTAAACATGTAGTTAAACAGTCATGTTGTGGAAACGCAGCTCAAATCCGACCGAGTCTGTAACTTTCAAGCCTCTTCTGTATTGAATCTTTTCATATTGCTGTAAGGGGGAAAAACACATCTGTGGTGTAGGTGTGGCTGCTCACATTCCACACACAGGGCTGTTGTATCTCACCTGGAGCAGAATATTTTTTCATTTATCATCTCTATTAACCACCTGACTGTTCTTGTGTCTGTTCCTGAGCCGAGGGCTGTAGGCTAGACGTTGTAACAGGGTATTCATTAACTTAATAAGAAACTGTCATGCAGATGAATGCTTCACGGTTTAAGATATTTATTTTGGATGGTTTGTTTCAGCAGTTTGGGTCCGGGCTGTTTGGCAGATGTTTTTATTTGTAAAATCTACATTTACCGGATTTGGCAGATGCTCTTAAAGTAGGCCGACTTCTTAACGGCTAACGGCCATGAGAAAATAGTGATCCGTTTGTAAATAAATAAAAATGAAGAAAATCACTAAAACAAACAAACAGATTGATTATTTGATTGACTGATCGATTAAAACAAATAAATAAATAAATACATACATACATGTATACATACATAAATTCAATCCAATTCATTCCAAATGTATTTGTATAGCAATTTTTACAATTGACATCGTCTCCAAGCAGCTTTACAGAACATAAACATAGAACAAAAGGTGATATCGTCGCTGTCGGGCGGAATCCTCGTATCTCCAAAACCGTTATTTTTCAGGAAATACCTTATCAGGAAAAACGCCATACCTTATCTGCAGTACACAGGGTTTAGTCCGCGTTGCAGTGGATTGTCTTGCGCTAAATTCCTGTCCTCAGACGAGCACCAGAACTAGCGGGGGTCAAGATTTTTTTTTCTTTGAGCCCAGTGTTTTGAAGACATTTACCTCAGAAGACGTGTTGATTCGTTGCGACTCTTCTTGAGGAGAAATATGCCGCGAAGCTCTCACACGGAGTGAGGAAGAGGTGGACAGTTGAAGTGTCCAATGGAGTTATGAGATTTGCGCTCAAGCTATTTTCAAGACTTTAGATTGGTTAATAACTTGTAAAAATAACAGACCCACGTGGGGACTGACCAATAGCATCGATATGTGAAAAAATATGACACTGACCAAATTTGGACATACGAGGTTTCTGCCCGACAGCGACGATATATTTAAATGTGTTTATATTTATCCCCAATAAGCAAGGCTGAGGTGACTCAGGTGACTGTGGTGAGGAAAAACGCCCTTGAATGGTAAAGGAAGAAACCTTGACAGGAACCGGACTCAAAGGGGAACCTCATCCTCATACTGTATGGGTGACACTGGGGGTGTGATTATAAATATACAGTCTGATAAATGTTGTATTGATGAGGAGATGTTGTATTGAAGCTCCTCTTAGTATAGCAGAGTCTAACTGGAGCTGGTGGGTCTCTAGATGCCTCAGGATTCTCAGAGTCGGCCTCGTCATTCAAGGAATTCTACTCTTAAGCCATTCTAAAAGCGAAGCCCCGTTTTTGTATGACTAAAAGAACAATCACTAGATGTATAGTTTTCCATAGAATATTTGACCTTTTCTAGGGTCTTAGCTTCTTCTTTCTTAGGACCCCTTTTGAAAGGGGAACCTTTTGTTGCTTAGTTCTACATGGATATTTTAGGAGTTCCACCAAAGAGGCAAACCAAAGAATCCTTTAGGATGCTAGATCATGAGGAACAGTTCTTGGAACCCTTTCTTATTAGGGTCCCCATCAAAGGGACAGACTGAAGCGCCTTTAAGTTGGCTAGATGGAACCTTTTAGCCCCTGAAATACTTTGAGGGTCCTTTGGCTTTCTATATGGTACTACATATTGAACATTTAAAGGTTTTCCACAAAAAGGACAAACCAAAGCACTCATTAGGACACTATAGGATGGAATATTTTCCCAATGAGGAAATGGCGTATGTGTTCTTCATGTGGTCTTTCGACAAAGTAGGTCCAATATGTCCCTTTATGAAAGGGTAGCAAGTAGATCTCTTGATGGATGTATGGATGGATGGATGGATGGGGTGTGAGGGTTTTTTGGCTAGTTTTGGTTTGGTAGCTTCCTGCCTGGATGGGAACCCTTGCACTCTTTTCTAAGCAAGGAAACCTATAACATTTTAAACGGAAGCCATTGCAGAATCCAGTGTGTAGAGATGACAGTTGTTGGTTGTGGCAGTTGCTCAGAGGATGGAGGCGTAAACTTTTTGTCATATTGATGGAACGCAGGATGAGATAAAGGAGCTTCGGGCAATGATAAAAAGAGATGGAGTGTGGGCTCATGGCAGCTCATAACAAGATACACCTTCCTCTCTGTCTTTGTAGTGACTAAGCAAAGCAAAAGAAAAGCCTGAAGAAATCTGTCTCTGCTTCCCACTACTGATCTCCGCCTGATGTTGTCAAAGACACCAGAGACACTTCTGCAGGCAGTAACTTGTGTCGGTTCTCTGTTTCAGTAAGCACTGCATTCAGAGGAAGTTCAACACTCCTCCAACCGCGCTCACTTTAGACGCCTCGACCGTGACCCGGCCGTCCAGATTCACCACTCAGGCTTCAGGAAGGTGTGATGGACATTTGCTCAAATCACCTCAGGTACCAGAACCTTCTCTCACCACTTTGCCAGTATAGTACCTCCATCTCAATGGTTCAAGTAGCAAAATCTTTCCAGTCCTATACCAATTTTGGATGATATTAAGCATTTCAGGATCAGGATCCATTTTAGATGGTGTCTCAAGCCCTATTCCGAAGAATCTGCGTAAATCACATGTAGACATTTCCCCCTTTCTTGAGAAAATTACACAGTAAAATAGTGCCCAGTTCCTTCCTTTAATCACTCTGCCATCATGGAACCTCAATCTCACCACTGATTTTACATTCACTCACTTTCTACCGCTTATCCGAACTACCTCGGGTCACGGGGAGCCTGTGCCTATCTCAGGCATCATCGGGCATCAAGGCAGGATACACCCTGGATGGACTGCCAACCCATCACAGGGCACACACACACACACACACTCATTCACTCACACACTCACACATTACGGACAATTTTCCAGAGACACCAATCAACCTACCATGCATGTCTTTGGACCGGGGGAGGAAACCGGAGTACCCGGAGGAAACCCCCGAGGCACGGGGAGAACATGCAAACTCCACACACACAAGGCGGAGGCGGGAATCGAACCCCCAACCCTGGAGGTGTGAGGCGAACGTGCTAACCACTAAGCCACCGTGCCCCCCCATTTTACAAATGAACGCTAATTTTTGAGAGAGTTTATTGTTGTTTTTTTGGTCTCCTAGCACAGAAAGCCACTTCTTGAATCTCAAACAATGACTTAACAACTTACTTGGATTGTAGAATTATTTATCTTGTCTTTAACTTTCATCCATATAGTATGGTATAGTATAGTATTGGTATAGTACACCAATAACCCAGCTGAATGCCTTTCTTGTATTTGTGAATTAAGAGTCTTATCATGGAGGAAACCGATTGTCCTGTTTAAAATAGTTTGCCAGCACAATTGAGTACTTGTTCATGTTCATTTATTTGTTTGCTCATCCAAATGGAAGCATTAACTTGTGAGTCTGTATGTGTTTGTGCTAATCTGCTTCCAGACTGAAGTGGAACTGAGAGCACAGGTACCTCATACAGGCCGCTACGTGTTTGTAGTGCACTACTGTCAGCCTGAGCACACTACTTTCCCAGTGGAGGTGCTGCTGGACTCGGGGGAGAAGTGGACAGGTGAAAGCACACAGAAAACACACTCTTCCAGCTGACACACAAAAGAATGTGCTTCCTGCCCTCTTCTGGATATATGCGATTTCTCTCTCTCTCTGTCTCTCTCTCTCTCTCTCTCTCTCTCTCTCTCTCTCTCTCTCTCTCTCTCGCTCGCACACACACACACACACACACACACACACACACACATACTCTCACTCTCAGACTTTGTCTCTCTTTCTCTCTCTCTCTCTCTCTCTCTCTCTCACACACACACACACACACACACACACACACACACACACACACACATACTCTCACTCTCAGACTTTGTCTCTCTCTCGCTCTCTCTTTCTCTCTCTCTCTCTCTCTCTCTCGCTCACACACACACACACACACACACACACATACTCTCACTCTCAGACTTTGTCTCTCTCTCGCTCTCTCTTTCTCTCTCTCTCTCTCTCTCTCGCTCACACACACACACACACACACACACACACACACACACACACACACACACACATACTCTCACTCTCAGACTTTGTCTCTCTCTCTCTCTCTCTCTCTCTCTCTCTCTCACACACACTCTCACTCTCAGACTTTGTCTCTCTCTCGCTCTCTCTCTCTCTCTCTCTCTCTCTCTCTCTCTCTCTCTCACATACTCTCACTCTCAGACTTTGTCTCTCTCTCTCTCTCTCTCACACACACACACACACACACACACACACACACACACACACACACACACACACTCACACATACTCTCACTCTCAGACTTTGTCTCTCTCTCTCTCTCTCGCTCACACACACACACACACACATACTCTCACTCTCAGACTTTGTCTCTCTCTCGCTCTCTCTCTCTCTCTCTCTCTCTCACACATACTCTCACTCTCAGACTTTGTCTCTCTCTCTCTCTCTCTCTCTCTCTCTCTCTCTCTCTCTCTCACACACACACACACTCACACATACTCTCACTCTCAGACTTTGTCTCTCTCTCTCTCTCTCTCTCTCTCTCTCTCTCTCTCTCTCTCTCACACACACACACACACACACACACACACACACACACACACACACACACACACACACTCACACATACTCTCACTCTCAGACTTTGTCTCTCTCTCTCTCTCTCTCTCTCTCTCTCTCGCTCACACACACACACACACATACTCTCACTCTCAGACTTTGTCTCTCTCTCTCTCTCTCTCTCTCTCTCACACATACTCTCACTCTCAGACTTTGTCTCTCTCTCGCTCTCTCTCGCTCTCTCTCTCTCTCTCTCTCTCACATACTCTCACTCTCAGACTTTGTCTCTCTCTCGCTCTCTCTCTCTCTCTCTCTCTCTCTCTCTCTCTCTCTCTCTCTCTCTCTTTCTTTCCGGATGATGATGAAATGCTTTTCAGTTGCACCTACAGTATTACACAATGCCCACTTTTTGAACCTTTATGACTCATTTGACTTTTTTTTTCTCCTCAGGTCACATGAACGCGTCCTTCTGTCCCTCCGTGTCCGGCTGCAGGAGCGTGGTTATAGCAGAGAGACGCATCGCTCTGGATGTCCTCCAACAGACACTGACCATCACTCTGAAGATCCCTAATGGAAAAACGCTCACTCTGGTTAGGAAACTTTTATTACACCACGTTCTTCGCCTTTACATTTACATTTAACAGACACGTCTGTCCAAAGCGACTTACAAATGAGGAAATACAAGCAGAATGATTTAGCAAGATTTTCAACTGAGAGCTGGAGGAGCAAAGGTGTGTGTGACGTGACGTACGGCTAAGTACGGTGACCCAGACTCAGAATTTGTTCTCTGCGTTTAACCCATCCAAAGTGTGCACACACACAGCAGTGAACACACACACACACCGTGAACACACACCCGGAGCAGTGGGCAGCCATTTATGCTGCAACACCCAGGGAGCAGTTGGGGGGTTCGGTGCCTTGCTCAAAGGCACCTCAGTCGTGGTATTGCCGGCCCGAGACTCGAACCCACAACCTTAGGGTTAGGAGTCAAACTCTCTAACCATTAGGCCACGACTTCCCCCGACTTAAATGGGTAGAGGTGTAAGAGATTTGTTTGTTTTTTATTTTTCCACATTAAGTTAGGGGTTATATAAGTGTTATTTAAAGAAAGCGATGTACAGTATTTTGCTGTCTGGACTGAGGTTGGAACTTCATTCCATCTGTGGAAAAGTTCTGAAAAGATCTCCTGCCTCACTCAGTCTGCACTACCAGGCATCAGTCGTTACCTGACTGACGCGGGGTGCAGGAAGGAATATAAACCTTGAGAAGAATGTTGAGGTTGTGTCACCTGTTCCAGACAAGATGAAGGGAGGGAGATGAAGAGATTCTAGTATTACACGTACATTAGTTTCATTAATTAGTTTCATTTCATTGAGCTCATGATGGCTGTGTGTGATGCTTCATCTGATCTCTTCTACTCTGTTATGTTAAGATTCTTGATTATTAAAGGAGAGGCTGGTATGTGGCTGGATAAGTGTTTCACTCCCAGACAGACAGAGAGATAGAGAGAGAGAGAGAGAGAGAGACTCTGTGATCTTCTGCCCATTCTATCTTGGCTCTTTCTCTTAGTTCTTTTATGTTTAAGTGCTTAAAATGGAATTTTTAAATGCATTTCCAGTAAACCACAAGGTTCTAGATATAATGCTGTAATTATTTATATCACATCTAAAGTAAAGCCTAAAAGTCTGAGTCATTCCTAAGAGCTGGTTTTATTTAAATAAAAACATCTAACCTCTTGCTAGTGCAAATGCTGGCTGAAAGCACTGAAGCTGGAAATGTTTGTAAAATTCACTCTCTCTCTCACTCATTGTCTACCGCTTATCCGAACTACCTCGGGTCACGGGGAGCCTGTGTCTATCTCAGGCGTCATCGGGCATCAAGGCAGGATACACCCTGGACGGAGTGCCAACCCATCGCAGGGCACACACACACACACACTCTCATTCACTCACACAATCACACACTACAGACAATTTTCCAGAGATGCCAATCAACCTACTATGCATGTCTTTGGACCGGGGAGGAAACCGGAGTACCCAGAGGAAACCCCCGAGGCACGGGGAGAACATGCAAACTCCACACACACAAGGTGGAGGTGGGAATCGAACCCCCAACCCTGGAGGTGTGAGGCGAACGTGCTGACCACTAAGCCACCGTGCCCCCCATTTTGTAAAATTCAATTCAATTTAATTTTATTGTATTTGTATAGCACTTCTAACAATTTTACAGAACTTAAAAAAATATAGTACAGAAAGTATTTTATTATCCAAGGAATAGTATTATACAAAGATTAATATTAGACTTCTATTTAAACGTGTTTGTATTTATCACTAATGAACAAGTCTGAGGTGACTGAGGTGACTGTGGTGAGGAAAAACTCCTTTAGATGGAAGAGGAAGAAACCTTGAGAGGAACCAGACTCAAAAGTGAACCTCATCCTCATTTATGTGACACTGGAAGATGTGATTATAAACTGTTATAAACACCAGAGAGAGTTATTATGAATAATGTCCTTTCTACAGTCAGATCCAGCCTGATAATTGTGTACTGATGAGGAGGTTGTTGTCCTTATACACCACATGGAGTTAGTATCTTCTGTACACGTATGGACTTGGCTGCTTCTACTTTTATTTTTTATTAAAGGATTCAGTGCTGGTGATTCCTGAGGAAAGCTACAGCCCTGAACTCCTTAATCCTAAAGCTCTGGATAAGGCTTCAGATTTCATCAATCAGTGTGGAGCTCAGGGATTTCACATCGAGTATGTGTGCGCTTCTGTTTCACCTCATAAGAACATTTGAATTTTTCCATCCTCTATGACTTCCTCTCTCACTCTGTCTTCCCGTCCTGTCATCCCTCAGCCTCCACAGCGCCTCGGAGTTCTGTAAGAGTTCGGCTCGCTCACTGGTTGCTCACTATCTGGATGGTGCTCTGCCTTGCTATTGCGATAAAGCAGGAGCGACCAGCCATACCTGTGAGCCGATAGGAGGCCAGTGTCACTGCAGGCCTCACGTGATTGGCCGCAAGTGCTCTCGCTGTGCCACGGGGTTCTACGGCTTCCCTTACTGCAGACGTGAGTGCCCTCTTCTGGACACCTTACACACTACACTGCTTTCACATGCTTGGCAAACTTAAATTGAATAAAATTCAATAAAAATACACTTTACTTCAGACTGCACTTGCAGCTGAAAAAAATGTTTCGTCCCAAAAACGTGAGAATTTAAAAACAATTACGATTTCTTGAAGTGATTTATTTTTACATAATACCAATTCTCCATTAAAAGCATCCTTTGTACAATCCCTGTCTACTGTGTACTGATGTTGCTATAGAAACGGTAGCATAGTAGCCCAACCGCATCACAATGCCGCATCAAGAACAGTACAGGTGCTTTATTTTTTAATCATGTCAAGTATTTCTTTCTACCTTAATAAAATCTCTTATTATTTATTCTTATATTAAGAGCTGCTTCATGGTTAATGTCTCTGTGTGTCCCTGCAGCGTGCGAGTGTGGCCGGAGACTGTGTGACGAGATCACGGGCGAGTGTATTTGTCCTCCGCAGACGGTGCGCCCTGCATGTGACGTGTGTCAGAGTGAGACGTTTAGCTATCACCCGCTGCTGGGCTGCGAAGGCTGTGACTGTTCACTCATTGGAATCCGTAAAGGAGACACAGGCCAATGTAACGTCACCACCGGACAGTGCACGTGAGTCACACCTCCTTACTAAGCCCACGGTTCATGGAGTGTGTGTAACGTGGTCTAGATGGAGAAGTGTGACCTGTCTTTTCTGTTTTATTGAAGCAAAAATAAGACATGGATATTAAAAAAAAAAAAAAATTAAGAAGAAGAAGAATTAAATATTTAATAATAAGATTGAACCACAATTTGACATTTACGTGAAGGATTAAATATTATACGAATTTATAAAAATCATTTTAAGTATTTAGAATTTTGAATGAGAATTTAGGAATTTTGAAATTATTCTAAGAACTTTAAATGCAGTTTTATTTCTAATAATATTTCCCGAAATTAATAATAATTAAATTCCGAAATATAAACAGCATCGACTCCTTAATAAAGACATTTAAAAATTGTTGGATTTAAAAAAAAAAAAAAATTAAACCCATGGGATTCTGAATATTGAAATTTAAAAAGCATTGGATTCTTAATAATAAATGAATAAATCAATAAATAAATAGGATTTTAATAATAAAATGTAAACATAATTATATTCTTAAATAGGAAATTGAAAAATTGTTGAATTCATAATAAAGACATTTTATTATTAATTATTAATCAATTATTAATCAATTATTAATCAAACATTCATCGTTCAACGTTCATTTGTTTGTTTTGCAAATACTTTCTTGAAATGTAGCTACCTCCACCCCATCACAGACTGAATCAGCTGTGCAAGGAAGGTTTATTTTTAATTATTATTAATCGACAAAAAAAAAATTTACTTATTGAATTGTAAATATTAAATCTGAATTTTTGAAGAACATTTTAAAATGTGAATCTCTGAACATTGAACTAAACAAACGTGAAATTCAAGGAGTTCAAAACAAATCAGTCCAGTTTGTCTATTTTCTGAATTTGACAGCGTTTAACTTTCAAATCTTAATTTCTTTCTGTTTTTAAATCAAAATGTTTTGTGGAATTTCTGAATAAAATACAACAGAACTCAGAGCAACCAACCGAAGATTGAGAAAAATAGAGAAAATTATTTCTATAGAACAAAGTGTGTACAATGTGTTATGGTTTGTATGTATAGTGTCGCTTGAAAGTTTGTGAACTCTTTCGAAATTTCTATAAATCTCTATAAATATGACCCAAAACCTCATCAGACTTTCACAAAAGCAGACAATGTAAACACAAATATTATACTTTTATTCAGGAAAATGTTCCAGTATTGTATATCTGTGAGAGGTAAATGTATGTGAACCTCACGGATTAGTGTTTACTTTCAAGGTCAAATTTGAGTCAATCTGATTTCAGTCAATGAGGTGAAAATCAGGTCTCCATGAGGGTCCTATTTTATTTAAATAACAGAGATATATCAAAGTCTAACGTCTTCATGACATGTGTTTGTGGAAGTGGATCATGGCAAAAACAAGGGAGTTTTCTGAGGCCTTCAGAAAAAGAGTTGTTTTTGCTTATCAGGCTGAAAAAGTTTGGACTTAACAAATCTATAGTCACAGATTCTGTACACTCTCTCTCTCTCTCTCTCTCTCTCTCTCACTCACACTCATTTTCTACCACTTATCCGAACTACCTCGGGTCACGGGGAGCCTGTGCCTATCTCAAACGTCATCGGGCATCAAGGCAGGATACACCCTGGACGGAGTGCCAACCCATCACAGGGCACACACACACTCTCATTCACTCACACAATCACACACTACGGACAATTTTCCAGATATGCCAATCAACCTACCATGCATGTCTTTGGACCGGGGGAGGAAACCGGAGTACCCGGAGGAAACCCCCGAGGCACGGGGAGAACATGCAAACTCCACACACACAAGGCGGAGGCGGGAATCGAACCCCCAACCCTGGAGGTGTGAGGCGAACGTGCTAACCACTAAGTCACCGTGACCCCTAGATTCTGTACAAATGGAGGAAATTTAAGTCCATTGGTACATTCCCAGAAGCGGTCAAAAAACAAAGATCACTTCAAATGCAAGACATGTAATAGTCTGTTGGGTCAGAAAGGAATACAGTGTAACTTTTAAGCAGCTAAAGTCCTCTTTTATTTTGGCTAACGTTAATGTTCATGAGTCTGCCATTCGGTGAACCCTGAACAACCTTGGTGTGTAAAGCAGAGTTGCAAAAAGGACATTGCTGCCCATGAAGTTTGATTACATCGTGTGGACAAGCCAGAGTCCCATTGGAAAAATAATTTGTGAGACCATGTTTTATACCGTCTGTAAAACATGGTGGTGGTGGTAGTATCATGCTTTGGGCCTGTATTGTTGTATCTGGACCAGGACAGTTTGCCATCATTGATGGAACAATGAATTCAAAATTATACCAGTGAACTCTAAAGGAAATTGGCAAGACATCTTAAGAGAAAATAGGTCATACACCATGACAACGAGTCCAGACACCGAATTCTGTATACTAAAGAATGATTAAAGAGGAATGGCCAAGTCAATGTCCAAAAGAATAATCCAAAAGAAAAATTGTGGAAGGGCCTGAACAAGCAGACCATGTGAGGACACCCACTAAAATCCGAGTGTCGAAGATCTTCTGTTACCGGAAACTGTTATTACTTACAGTTATTGCATCACAAGGGCTCACAAATGCTACTAAAATCAAAGGTTCACATACTTTTGCAAGCCACAGATATGTAATGCTGGATCAATGTTCTAAATAATTAAATAAAAAAGTTTAATATTGTTGGTTCCTTTGTTTGATTGTGTTCACTTTGTCTGATTTTAGGAAAATCTGATTATATTTTTAGCATAAATGCAGAAATATAGGAACTTCCAAAGGGTTCACAAACTTTTAAGCAACAGTGTACATACACACACACACACACACATATATATGGGTGTGTGTATGTACACTGTTGCTTAAAAGTGTGTGTGTGTGTGTGTGTCAGCTGTAAACCCAGGATAGATGGGCGGCAGTGCTCGCGGTGTGTCGCGGGTCATTACCGTTTCCCCGACTGCATGCCGTGTTCGTGTAACGCCGGAGGAGTGACACCGCAGGTCTGCGACCCCAACACCGGACGCTGCCTCTGCAAGGTGACGAGTTTTTCATATAATTGTCCTTACAGACAATCTGACAGATCAAACACACTTGAATTTCATTTACATTTGCATTTACATTTATACTAAATCCAGAACGACATACAAAAGTGCTCTCTATCATTGAATACATTAATTATGGTTCACTAGGTCTGTCAGGACTTCTGCTTGGACATTCTCTGCTGGAACATTAGTGGGCATTCCAGCAATGTTTTCTGTCACGTGTCTTGTCATACTCACCTGTTTGTTATTGGTTTAATTATTATGTGTATTTATTTCCTCCGAGTTGCGGTTAGCTTTGCGGAGTCCTCGTTAGTTTGTCGGCTTCAGCGTTTTGGTTCCTGTTATCATGTATTATCGTGTATATCGCGTTTTATTAAGAAATCTGTTTTTATTTTGTTATCCTCTGACGAGGATTCTCTGACAAGGTCACAGGCTTAAGATACCATGAGCTTAAAACACTGTTCAAGTTGTTTTTTTTTGTTTTTGTTTTTGTTTTTTTAATATACACATATACAACAAACAGGGAACAAACAACAACCGTTATCTGAAGATAGCAGTGACAGTGATTGTACCCTTAGGGGAAGATCATTCCACCACCTCGGTGCCAGAACAGAAAAGAGTCTTGTTGTATATGTACGTCTTACCCTGAGAGATGGTGGGACCAGTGCTGGTAGCTCTGAGGGTGCAAGGTGCAGTGCGAGGAGTGATGAGGGCTTTGAGGTAAGAGGGAGCTGGTCCATTTTTGGGTTTGTAGGCACGCATCAGTGTTTTAGATCTGATGCGTGCACCTACCGGAAGCCATTGGAGTGCAGCAGCGGGGTGGTATGACTTAGGAAAGTTGAAAAGAAGTTGTGCGCTAGTTGAGCTGCATTTTGAATCATTTGCAGAGAACTAATTATGTTCATAGGTAGACTTGATAGCAGTGAGTTTCAGTAGCCCAGTCTACAAGAGACTGTACAAGTACCTGAGCAGCCTGTGTGGTCAGAAATGGCTGAATCCTTCTAATGTCCTTCTAAAAGAAACCGACATAAGCTTGTCACATTAGCAACATGTGAGGAAAAGGACAGTTGATTGTCTATGGTTACCCCAAGGTTGTGAGCTTTGACTGAAGGGGAGATCAGACCGTTATGCAGGAATACTGCAAAATCATGACCTGGGAATGAATCACATGGGATGATCAGCAGTTCAGTTTTGCTAGGATTGAGCTTCAACTGATGAGCCGTCACTCACGATGATATATCTGCCAGACATGCTGAGATCCGAACAGAAGCTGTGGTATTTGTGGGTAGGGAAGGAGAAGATAAGTTGTGTATCATCAGCATAGCAGTGGTAAGAGAACCCATGTGAGGAAATAATTTTATCAAGAGAGTGAGTATACAGTAAAGGGAGAAAAGGATAGGACCAAGAACTGAGCCCTGTGGGACACCAGGGGAAAGTCTGCGTGGAGCAGATGTCACTCCCCTATGTGTTACCTGATATGAGCGACATTCCAGGTCGGAAGCAATCCATTCCCATGCTGATCTGCAAATTCCAAGATTTGTGGAGTTTATGAGGGTTAAGAGTCTCTGATGATCTTAGGTCTCTTTGATTATCAAAGAGAGGAGAGGAAAGTATCTGTGGCTGGGTCCAAGGGTAGTAAGGAAAAGGAGTCAGGATCCAGTAGAAATAAAATAGTGCCAGAAGCTACAGAAGAAGGGTAAATTATAACATCTGCAGTGACCGAAGGCAGTAGCAGTTCTTAAAAAAAAAAAAAGTGTGAGGAATCAGAGATGTGAGTACATGTTTGTTTTTGTGTGTGTTTACTCTCAGAGTAACGTGGAGGGGCTGCGGTGTGACATGTGCCGTAAAGGTTCGTTTCATTTTGACCCGAGCAACACGAAAGGATGTACCGAGTGCTTCTGCTTCGGTGTGACGGATCAGTGCCACAGTTCCGACAAGCGCAGGGGGAAGGTACAGTATATCTTCCTGGCAGATTATCCATTATGCAAAGATTATGTTTATAAAAAAAACAAACAATGCAGCTCTATATGAGTAATAGTTATTGTAATTGTATGTTTTTTTTTTTATTTTTACAATAATATTACAACAATAATAATATTCATAATATTAATAATTATTATTTTAACGGTAAAACAGTTTTAGCGTTAAAACAGCGTTACAAATAAATTTGTATTTATTTATTATTATTATTATTATTATTATTATTATTATTATTATTATTATTATTATTGTTATTATTATTATTATTATTATAATTAGAAATTGAATTCTAATTAGAATACAATAGAAATTGAGGCATTTTCATTTTGTACTAATTTACTCTTGACCTTAGAGCACATTTCATTTCTTTGTAACTGATGACATTGATGATGACATTTAGTGATGCAGTTTATTCTTCATATTGGCTCTATTATGACCAAAGGATGCTTTTCAATTCTCTCTCTCTCTCTCTCTCTTTCTCTCTCTCTCTCTCTCTCCCCCTCCCCTCCCTCCCTCCCCCAGTTTGTGGACATGCGCTCATGGCGCTTGCTGACAGCTGATCAGGTTGAGGTGGCGAGTGTGTTAAACTCACTCAGCAATACAGTGGTGGCTGACGTTCAGGAGCTTCCTGCCGCCGTGCTGCAACTCCACTGGGTTCTGCCTCAGTCGTACCTCGGGGACAGGGTGAGATTGTCCTCCGTCCTTCATCCTCCATTTCAGAATCCAAAATTTCAGAGTGCTTAAAAGACAAATATCAAGTAATTTTTTAGCAATTTCAAATTTGTGTTACATTGGTGTGAAATAGAATGGATCAAATGATTTTCCTCAAATTTGTGCCCCAGTTGTAATTAATTAAGCTCTAGTGAAAAACAAACAAAGCTAATAGAAAACATTCCACGACAGACTTGCCTTTTTCCTCAATTTTTTTAGTTTAGAAAACCTCATTAGAAATTTCCAGATTTTTGGGAATCAGTGTCTAATATATTAGTGCTGATATTTTGTGCTGTCTTTGCTCAAGGTGTCATCATATGGGGGCTTCCTCACCTACCACGTCAAATCTTTTGGCCTCCCGAACGAAGGGATGATCCTCTTAGACAAACAGCCTGACGTTATCCTCAAGGTATTTGTTTGGCTCTGAAATGTACATGCTCTTACAGTATCTACACGGCAATTGTGTACAAAACCTGATATTTCTTTTGGTTGTTGCAGGGAGAGAAAATGGTGGTAGTCTACCAGGATCCTCAGTCACCTTTGCCAGACAGGGTTTATCAGGGTCGTGTGCAGCTAGTTGAGGTAACACACACACACACACACACACACACACACTACACAAATGTGACATTTCTCAGCAGAGAGCTCAGAGGAAACACGTCGTGGCTTGATGGAAAGCAGGTTATCGGATATAAAATGCACAAGAATTTGCACCTCATTCATTTTCAGTCTTGTTTTGATGTGCCAAAAAGGATCGAGGAGCTGAATGTTTTTGTTGAATCTTCAGCCAATGTTTAATCAGATCTATCTATCTCAGAAGTTTTAAACTTGCAGATCTGTGAGTTCTTCCTGGTCTCCTGTAGCTTGACTTGCTCACATAGATAGAGGACGTGGACTGTTAGCTAGTGACATGTCCGTCTCAGTCGCTTCCACAGAGGCTCACTCTTACGTTGCATTGTTTTTACAGCACAATAAATATACTGTGTTCAGTTCTGTATCCAGAACTATAGGTGTTTACAGTGTTTGTTTACATTAACAAAACACTCATTTCACTTTATTATATTACATTTAATACACTAACAGTGATTCTGTTATAGTGTACAATGCTGCTGGTTTTTATTTTGATGGTGTGTTTGTTATTGTTGCTTTTGTTCTTGGAATTGTTGTTGTTATTGTTGTGAGTATTGTTTTTTGTTTTGTTTTTCTTGTTCATGGTGTTCTTGTTGTTATTGTTGCAGTTGTTGTTATGGTTGTTGTTGTTGTTAATGTTAAGGTTGCTCTTGGTGTTGTTGCAGTTCTTGTTATTGTTGTTCTTGTCCTCTTGTCGTTGATGCTGTTGTTTTTGCTGCTGTTGTTGTGGTTATTGTTGTTTTAGTTAATGGCGGTGTTGTTATTGCTGTTCATTTAGTTTTGTTGATTTTTTTTTCTTCAGAATGCATTTTATGTTTTAATATTCTTTTCTTCTCTTCTTCTTTCATCATATGATTTTATCAGCTTGTTTGTCTTTGTGTAATACTACTACTAATAATATTCATAATAATAATAATAATAATAATAAAGTTATATGCACTGTAATAGGTTATATAATAAATAATATAATAAATGTAATAAGTTATATAATAAGTAATATACCGAAACTTTATTTTATTGAGAAAATAAAATCTTCATGAATATTTTATAATAAATAGGTGACTAATAATTATAAAAATAATAATAATAATAATAATAATAATAATAATAATAATAATAATAATAATAATAAACACTTTCTTACAGGGCAACTTTCGTCACAGTGGGACAAACAGACCCGTGTCCCGAGTGGAGCTGATGCGAGTTCTGGCTCGGCTGGAGGCCGTGTTGCTCCGAGCGCTCTATTTCACACGCACTCAAAGACTCAGTGTTGGCGAGGTGGGCCTGGAGGAGGCCAGCAGGCTGGGCACCGGGGCACCAGCGGGCACTGTGGAGGTCTGCTCCTGCCCACCGGAGTACACCGGAGACTCATGTCAGGTCAGCACACAGCTCTCTTTTAGCCCACTTGTAACCCAGAGCTTGTTCACCTTTTCTTGACCCTTCTTTAGAGACAATGTCCTTTGATTTGCTTTCTCAAGCCAAGACTTATCTTATTCTGCTTCTGTACAGGAAATAGATTTTTATCTGCTGTATTTAGGGCATGTTTTATGAATATGTATATAGAGAGAGAGACACCTGCCAGCTATCGGGGTTGTTCGTTTCTGTGTAACATGATAATTAGGTCTTCATGCATCCATAAGATTTGGCAGAGAGCACGGCGTTGTGAAACATTCAGTTGCTGAAGAAATAAAATTGTTGAAATTTAATAAAGGAGGACAGTTAAACCTGTAAACATGAGACATTTACATCTATTACTGATGATAAAGAAGCAATCAATAAGTATGGAATCAAGCTAGTTCCTGCATATTGTCCAGGTTTATTGTCCTAGTCAGGGTCATGAAATAAATTTTTCCTTTTTTTTCTTTTTTCAGAAGCCAAAAATTTTATTTCCTCCTGTTGTGTTGTGTCCATGTTGACATTGAATGTCTTTGTCATGTCTCACTCCACAGTGGTGGTTAATATGAAGCTCGTATGAAAGTAGAATTTTAAAAATGTGTAGTATTTCTCTTTTTAGTGCCAATATATTCGGTTATTTTTTCCCCCAAACAAATGTTTATATGTTAAAACGTAAAATGTGAAGGTGTTTATCTTCAACCACTAAAATGCTGTGTAAGATTATCAACAGAGGGGGAAAACACACATCTTACACTGAAGTCCTGACTCATTTTACATCAGACTCAGCCAGAAAATCATTCATTTGTTTATATCAATTAAAAACATCCAATAACTTGGTTTCCATTCCGCAGGAAGACTGGAACTCCAGTGCACTGGTAAAAAGGGTAAATATACTGTAAGTTTGCATTAAGGCTTTCGTAAGGATGATTTTCCAGCTCATTTTCAAGGTATCATTGTTGTTTAGACTTGCCTGTTCACGCGTAGTTACTGAGAGGGTAAGCGGGGGGAAAAAAACGTTGCTTTGAAGCCTTCATCAAGACATCAGCATCGTGTACCACAGAGATGTTGAATTCTGTAGTCTGATTGGTCAGAAGATGTTGACTGTAGCTACAATTTTAATGTTATCATTTCTATAGTAGCAGCTTGTTCGAGGCAACTCTAAGACTAATAAATAAACAAACTAAACAAATAAGGGGGGCACGGTGGCTTAGTGGTTAGCACGTTCGCCTCACACCTCCAGGGTTGGGGTTAGATTCCCGCCTCCACCTTGTGTGTGTGTGGAGTTTGCATGTTCTCCCCGTGCCTCGGGGGTTTCCTCCGGGTACTCCGGTTTCCTCCCCTGGTCCAAAGACATGCATGGTAGGTTGATTGGCATCTCTGGAAAATTGTCCGTAGTGTGTGAGTGTGTGAGTGAATGAGTGTGTGTGTGCCCTGCGATGGGTTGGCACTCCGTCCAGGGTGTATCCTGCCTTGATGCCCGATGACGCCTGAGATAGGCACAGGCTCCCCGTGACCCGAGGTAGTTCGGATAAGCGGTAGAAGATGAGTGAATGAATGACTAAACAAATAAAAGGTGTAATCTTTGATATGGTGAAATTTTAATTTAGTTATAGTAACAGTCAGTAAATGCCTTTGCTTGTTGTGGTTTGGTTTTATATAATATAAGCTGCGTTTATATATTTTACAATGTTTTTGCATAAAGGTAAATAACGAATAACTCTACATGTGGATCTTTTTAAATCAGTTTAAACAAATCATTTTTTTATCATAATCTGAAATTAGTCATGACTCTGTTGGCTTTCAGCGTGAGACGTGTTTTAACACCTTCGAATTTGATATGCTTACGAACAAACACTCGGGGCGTCTCAGAGAGCAGAAATGGGTTTGATATCATTATTTACTTTGAAGATAGAAACCTTTGTGTTAGGGGAAAAAAAAAACAACAAATTCTAAAAATCCTGAGTGTTTACTTTCATACGAGCTTCATATTAACACCGCTGTAAAGTGAGACAGGACATAAATATTCGATACTAAACGTAGACACAATAAAAACAGGAGTAAAGTCCATTCAGTATGATTCAGTAATAAATGAAAACTTTTTCTAAAAGTTTTATAACTGTTTTATAACTGTTGACAAATTGCTGTAGTATGAAATCAGCAGCTGTTAAAGGAACATAGTAACAGCGTCAAACCATCCTGCGGTGGACTGTTCATCTTTAATAGTTCATTTTACTCTGATATGTAGATTTATATACATACTGGATAAAAGACCTGGCTGTTAGTGTTTATGATTTCTTTACAGTGGCTCAACGTCTTTCTTCTCTCATCAAACTAATTTTGCTTTTGTTTCTGTAACCGTCAGATTACTCAAGTGATCCACTCGTCTAGAAAAAGTTATCCATATTAAGCCTTTAACCACAGTCTGCTTTCACGGGGATATTTTAGTACCTATGAGGCACTTTGACAGGAATGTCTGAGACGGATCTCGTTTGTCTCTCTGTTTTGATGCCGAATCTGACCCAGGCGTGGATTTTAATTTGGTGAAAAAACCTACATGGACATACTGTACATAAATGGATTGTTATCTGACTATTGTATATGAATAACAGGGTGCTGGAGAGATCTGTATAGCAGTTTCATACCAATTTAATATCTGCGCTAATATCTGAGCTAGCTAAGATTTTTAAAATGCTAAGAATTTTAGACTAGATTAAGATGAACTCTAATCTTATTGTTAGAATCCAAAGCAAAGGTTATCAGTTCACAAGCTGCTAATATTCCGGAGGAGTCAAGCATCAAGTTTCAACCGGGTCAAGTGTCAAACTCTGAGAGGTAAATGGAGACAAATAAAATAAAAAATTGGCAAAATCAAAATAATAAGGTGCTAAAAAGTTTAACAGTACTTTATTAATGGTGCTTGCAAAGCAACATTATTACTATTGTGCCGGACAAAACTTGTCCTAGACCCATGAATGACATGTCAAATCGACCGGCTCATTGAGGAGAGGTGTGCTATGACTTTTATAAGCGATCCGAGTACCGGTACTTCCAGTACTGGGTCTCAAAATGGCCTTTTTTCCCCATAGACTCCCATTATAAACTTTGGAGGTTTATAACTCGGCAAGCTTTTGAACTATCTACACCAAACTCGGCCAGCTCCTTTAGGGTGATACTCTGAACAAACTTTTAAACTGGTGTACCGACTGGCCTTTCCGGTTGTGCCGCAGCTCCGCCTCCAAAATATGCAAAATCAAAAAACTTTTTACAACATGGACATGTGACATATCAAAACACTCAGAACAATGAGGGGAACTTCCTCACGTGTAGTTTGATGACGTCACGTGAAAATAAAAAATTAGCACAACATGAACATGTGACATATCAAAACACTCAGCACAATTAGGAAAACTTCCTCAAGAGTATTCAGATGACATCACATGCTCGTCTCGACTAGCCTCTGGGATTTGCCACGTGCAAGCACATTTCTCATTTTCTTCAGGAAATGTATGCTCTAGTTTAATATTATTATACAATCATTAACCAGGAATTCAGTTACGATTAGATCAGTTATATATCACTTTATTAAATCTGCTGTAAATAAACATTAGTAGAGATTTTTATTTGTATCTTTATGAACGACTGGAGCAAAATCCGTCTGTGGGTTAGAAAATATTATAAAATACAAACTTATGACTGCTATTAAATTTTTATTTATTTTGTCACATACACATACAGAGTACGACATGCAGTGAAATGCTTTAAGTTTTCGCATATCCCAGGTTATTATGAGCCCTATTATGAGGGTCAGCCATAGTACAGTGCCCCTGGAGCAGGTGAGGTTAAGGGCCTTGCTCAAGGACCCAACGTTGAGGTCTCAGCAGCTTGTGGGCTTGACCCCCCCGACCTTCTGCTCAGCAACCCAAAGTCTTAACCACTGAACCATCACGTCCTCATGTCTTCACTTATTAACAATTTGCTGCTTTTTTTTTCCTATAATTTCTCTTTGACCATTTTATTAACCTTATTAATATTATTACTTTATTCCTGATATATTACATATTTATACTGAAAATTCTGGCTATATTCTTAAAATATTGCAACTTTATCCTGGAATCTTGTATTTTTAGTTTTTATACAGTGGCCCTAAAATATCATGGTCCATCAGGACATGCTGTTATATGAAAATAACCAACTTTTACATAGTGACATCATTTCCTGTTTGGTTAATATATCCCAAGCAGAATGTATTTGTTTCATGATACAGATTGTTCTTATTAAGTGACAGTTTGCATATATGTGCTTCGACTGGTTCACTCTACTTGGCTTTAACATGCTGGCTGAAGCACGTTCACGACGGCTTCAGAATCTGAGCTCTGGTGAAGTTTTGGACCGAAAGACACGAGAGTGAAGAGTGAAATCTCTCGACATGTTGTTGGTATTGAAATCTACAAAAAGCATGTGTACAAAAGTAGCTTTGGTTAAGAGAAACAAATGCTACATAGCAACCGATTCACTATATATACTGTATAAGCATGGTGCATCACTTATTTAGTGATTATTATGGGCTGCTGGGATTGTAGCTGTGGGGTTTGTTTAATCACCGTGGAAACCACAACAGCACTGACACACATAAAGTAAAGCCTCGCCCAGGAAAGCAGAACGGGAAGGAAGTACAAAGTCTGTTGCCTGCAGCGGTGAAAAAAATGTGGACACACGCACGTCGACACACACACACACTCACACAGGACATGCTGGGACACCCTCGGACAGGGTGTGGAAGCTCTGCATTACTAAAAACTGACAGTCAGACAGTTTATACACACTTGTGGTGTGTGCATGAGTGAGAGTGTGTGTGTGTGTGTGTGTGTGTGTGTGTGTGTGTGTGTGTGTGTGTGTGTGTGTGTGTGTGTGTGTGTGTGTGAGGAGTGGCGGCCACACCCAAACCTTTCTATGCACACTGTGTATGGATTGTGTGATTCAACAGTGAGTACCCCATGCACTCACTGTCTGAGTCTGATATGATTGTGTAGTATTTCTTTTTCTTAAAATAAGATCACACGTGCACTTTAAAGACTTATTACATGTAATTGTTACATTTCTTTAAATCCCCCGTTTTTCAGACTTTTACCCTACAGTATATGTATCCAGTAAACTTTATACTATACTTATAAACTCTACAGATTTATCCACATTAAGTTATTGAACTTGTCTTTCTTTATATTTACTTTATTTCCCCTCTAAATAAAAAATAATAATAATAATAATAATAACAATTAGTTATATAAATAATAATAGTTATTATTATATAACTTATTATTATTATTATTATTATTATTATTATTATTATTATTATTATTATTATTATTATTATTATCATTAAAAAATATTATCTAAAGAATTTAAGTACGTATTCAAAACCCTATTGTCCATGACTCAATATATATTTTTTATTTTTTAACTTCTAGAAACTAATTTCTCCTAATCCTCATACTGTCTGACACTAAAACATTAAAATTCGAAGCTTTTCTTAACTAATGCTCGTTGCAGCATTCTTTAAAATTAACGGATGTTTAATAAATGATACATAACATTAGCAAAAGCATAACGTTACAATCTCACACATTCATTTGGAAATGTTGCCAATGTTGATTGTTTGGAATCTGAAAAAAGAACCACATGAATGAGCAAAAAAAATTTATTATGTATTGAAGTCTGAATTCCTGGTGACAACATTCAAATTTGTTGTTTTAGTCATTTGTTGTAAGACAAGCCAGGAATTAAATTATTTGTGAAATAATTCTAAACAACTCTTTTAAAGAAGTTTTATTTGTACAGAAATGTTTACATTTTTGTCTTTATCAAGCTCCAGGAAGTTTTCTAGACAAATCTAAATAATACATGCTGATAAATGGCTGTGTACGAGTGATTAGTCTTGTGTGAGAACAAATAAGGTGTAAATGTCCTCATAAGTAAGGGACAGAATCATGTCCTCATAATGTTCTGGTCCAAACAAACACATCCTCCTGGTTGTGTTTAGTTGTAGTCAGGGGATTATTAATCTAAACAAATCTTTGTCAGTGGAGGGGAAATTGTGTGTGTGTGTGTGTGTGTGTGTGTGTGTGTGTGTGTGTGTGTTCCACCGTTTGTGAGTGTATTTCCCCTGACGCAGGTATGAGCACATGTTCGGGGTGTGTCTTTTACTCGCGTTACTCTTAAAGCACCACCTGTCCACACACACACACAGTTTGTTCAGACACTACCAATAGAATGTTAGAGAGGCACGTAAAGCGAGCGCTTTGGCTCCTCGTCAGCTTTGCACTGTCGGATCTGTGTTTTGCCGGATCGAGACCTTCTCACAGGACGCATGAGGGGCATCTTGAACCCGGGACACGTGTGCACAACTACCCCATTCTAAATGACCAGGGGCAACAGAGGATTCTCTTCCCCTCTCTTAGAGATTCGGGCATTCAGAGGATTCAGATTCCTTCACTTAGTGATTTGGACACACAGAGGATTGAGATTCCTTTATTGGATGAAGGACAGGTTACTAAGGTAAACGTTTTTGTTGTCGTTGCTTGGATTTTCTTATCATTTTTTCTTATCAGTCTTTGGTGGAACGTTTGGTGATGTTTCTTGGTTGAAACTCTCGCTTCAGATCTTGAGGTAGATCATGCAGATTATATGACCTACAGGTGTGCTCAGGTTGTTTATTACACATACAGGAGGCAAAGGTTTGGAGAAATTTATCTGGTTGGAGTTTTGTAAGATGATAGACTCCTAGCATTTACTTTAGATGTTTTTTCTAAGTTCTAAGACTGATATTTGCCAGTGAGTCCAGGAGTGGGGTAATTATTGCTTGTAATTCAGAACAAGTTTACTATTTTTTTTTTATCTTTCAACAGTAAAAACACATATCAAGCTATTACAAACGTGTTCATTCACCTCAGGCTTTTTGCTCTGAGATGAGTAAGAAAGAATGAGCAAATACACAAAATGTGCTCTACTAGCATTCATGCTAAAAGCATGACTACATTCAGGACAGTCTAGTGAATTTCTTACAATATTTATTTATTTATCTATTATATTTCATTTTGAAATAATTTGAAATATATCTGTTAGTCATATTTCTATTTTTTTAACGTAACTTTTATTTTTGCTATCTTAAACATCAGTGAACAAAAAATAAAAGCCACGAAAAACAAGATGTTTTCTTCTTCCAATGATCTTTAAAAAAAATTCTCCCACTTGAACATGCGACTTGGAGAATATCCAACGTTCTTTTGCATTTACGATGTTAGGGACTTTGAACAAGAATATTCTTAAGCATGTATTTCTTTCTTTTCTTTCTCTTCATACAGAGATGTGCCGGCGGTTACTATAGAGACAGACATGGCCGCTGCGTTCCCTGTGCATGCAATGGACTATCAGAGGATTGTGACGACAGCACAGGGAGATGTCTGGTAAGAATAATGTATAATATATAAGAATAAATAGTAAAACTTCTTAACTTTCAGAAACAATAAATAAAAATTTCACCTTTTTTTAGACTTCCGTTCTAAGCGGTAATTCTGTTTAATTTACCACAAAATGTTAGAATTTTACTATATGAAGGTTTTTCTCACATGCTGTATAAGAATATTACATTCTTATTTTACATTGTTTTGACTCACTGCGTCCAGACGATCAGTTTATACATACGTACCTGAATTACATTAGCAAAATCATAACGTTACCATAACACATTTATTCGGAAATGTTGTCAGTGTTGATTGTTTTGAATCTAAAAAAAAAAAAAGAAATGTTCAAAAAATTTAATTTGAAGATGTATTGAAGTCTGGATATTAAACAACTCCTTAAAGAGGTTTTTATGTACAGAACTGTTGAAAGTTTGTGACTTTATTAAGCTACAGGATGTTTTATAGACAAATCTATACAATACATGCTGATAAATGACTGTTTACAACCAAAAGTCCTCATAAATAAGGGACAGAATCATATGTCCTCATAATGTCCCGGTCCAAACAAACACATTTCCTCCTGGTTGTGTTTAGTTGTAGTCAAAGGATTACTAAGCTACATGAATCAGTTTATACACACATACCTTATTGTAGTAATAATAATAAATTGCCAAAATACCAAAATATGCTACTCTTCGAGTTTAGCTGAGGTTCTCAGTACAGAATTATTCAAGGTTCCCAGAAGTGATTAATGAACATTTTCAGAGCTTTAACTCTATACACCAGAGGCCAAAAAAATGACATTTCCACCTGTTTTGCTGTGCTTGTTTTTCTGTAGTGTGACCTAACAGTACCTAATGATTTGGAAATGCATTTAAATCAGAAATCAGAACGATGTTGTTGTTTTGTTTGTTTGCTTTTTTCACAAATGTGCACAAAAATGTACCTGGTAATTACCTGAAAACAGCTTCAAATTATGGAAATTGAAAACAATTTTAAACAGATTCAAATGTGGGATGTGGTAGCTCATTAGTTAAAGTGTTAGACTAGAAGTGATCAGAAGTTTGAATCTCAGGGCCACCGATCTGTCACCGCTGGGCCCCTGAGCGAGTAAGTAAGTCGCTCTGGAAAATGCTGTAAATTAAATGTTAAAATGCAGATCTAAAAACTATCAATCCAACATTTACATTTACAGCATTTGGCAGACGCCCTTATCCAGAGCGACGTACATAAGTGCTTAAGTCTCTAACATTGGATACATTAATGCTGGCTCACTAAGTTACATACTTAAGATACCGTGAGTTTAAAGCATTTGTTCAAAGTTACAATGAAAAAGTGTCAAACATGAATGTATGTCATATAAGCTAAGAGTTCGATATGATGATAAACACATGGTTTATTTAGATGTACCAACTTTTATCCAAAAAAAAAAGACAACATGTACCCAAGCAGCAGGTTACAAGCTTATGTTTAATGAAGCCATATAGAATAGTGTTTTAGAGCAGGAACACAGGAACAGAGCGTTCGTCAGTGCATTACAATCCACATTCACTTCAATAAGATCAAGAATTAGATAAGTGCAGGAGCAGACAGATGACTGGAAGCACAGAGATGTACAGATATGTGCGAATACTTGGCGTAAATGTCCAAATACCACCGATAGCAGCAGTTTTTTCTTCTTTTTTTTTAATCAGCATGTGGAAAAGTGAGAATTTCTCACCGAGGTATTGATTTTATCTGAACTGTTATTTGACAGAACTGCCAGGAAAACACAGCCGGAGATCACTGCGAGCGCTGTAAAGATGGTTACTATGGCAACGCCGCTCTGGGGACCTGCGCGATCTGTCCGTGTCCACTTCGTCTGGAGAGCAACAAGTGAGCGCCAACACACACATCTGATGTTTTTGACATTAGGTTTATTTTCTAAGAAATGCTAGCTGAATACCTTTTTTTTTTTTTGTATCTGTAGTTTATGTACAATTCTTAAATAGGTTTCAACACTTTTTTAAGCAATAAGGAGATAAATTTATATAAACTTGGAACATATTTTCAACATTCAGGATCATTTGCTATATTCTGTCAGAAAACATCGAACATACACAAAATCACAACAACATATATACATTATATTATACATTTATTATTACAACATTATATTCTAAAGAAAATAAGACTAGATAGACTAGAGACAAGAGACATGAGAGAATGTTCTTATGGAGTTTAAACAACTTTTTAACAAAAAAAATAAATAAATATTTGGTAAATGAATCCCTAATAATAATAATTAAAACATAACTAAAATCAACGAAATTATTACTTTTTATATTTTTATATGAGTTATAATTGGTCTAGATAAAATTAATAAATGTATTTATTGACATATTTTTTTATTTTATATATATATATATATATATATATATATATATATATATATATATATATATATATATATATATATATCATATCGTCGCTGTCAGGCGGAATCCTCGTATCTCCAAAACCGTTATTTTTCAGGAAATTAAAAAAACGCCGTACCTTATCTGCAATGCACAGGGTTTAGTCCGCGTTGCAGTGGATTTTCTTGCGCTAAATTCCTGTCCTCAGATGAGCACCAGAACTAGCGGGGGTCAAGATTTTTTTCTTTGAGCCCAGTGTTTTGAAGACATTTACCTCAGAAGACGTGTTGATTCGTTGCGACTCTTCTTGAGGAGAAATATGCCGTGAAGCTCTCCCGCGGAGTGAGGAAGAGGTGGACAGTTAAAGTGTCCAATGGAGTTATGAGATTTGCGCTCAAGCTATTTTCAAGACTTTAGATTGGTTAATAACTTGTAAAAATAACAGACCCACGTGGGGACTGACCAATAGCATCGATATGTGAAAAAATATGAAATTGACCAAATTTGGACATACAAGGTTTCCGCCCGACATATATCCCTGTCTCCTTAGATCTTGGTTTAGTTCTGAAGCCAGTTTCATCTGTAAATAGATAATTTTTTTTGTGTTCTACTACGGCTGTTGTTTTCTTGAACGTTGTTTGAAGGCAGTCAGTGACTCAGTTGTTTGAACAGAAGAGATGCCTTCCTTGTACCTTATATTTGTGATGAACTCATGACTTGTGTGTTTCCTCAGCTTTGCTGTGGGCTGCAGTGAGGTAGCTGGAAGATTTCGGTGTCAGTGTAAGCCAGGATACGCAGGAGAATCGTGTGAGAGGTGAGTTCAGCAAATCCTTTATACATGAGACGTGTTTCAGTTGGTGATTTATGATTTACTGCCATGGTGTTAAATAAAAAGAATGACTAAAACAAAAACTAAATCACCAAAAGAAAACAATGACAAATGGAAGAAAAAAAAGAAAATTATAAAAACTTAATCATCGAAAAACAGACAAAAAAAAAGGAATTCATCCCCAAAAACAAAATGAATAAAAATTAATTAATTAAGAAACCACAATCATTAAAAAAAAATTCATAATCATTGAGGAACAAATGCTGAAACATCAAATCATCCCCAAAATCCCCAAATTGAAAAAATCATCTCTTAATTAAAGTCAGAAAAAATGAACCGGAGTCAATAAAAATGAATCTTTGAAAATTCTAAAAATAAATAAATAAATAAATAAATCAAAAAATGACCTTAAAAAAATAAAAATCATAAATAAAGAATAATTATCAAAAAAAAAAAAAAAAAAGATACTGTATATATATATATATATATATATATATGTGTGTATATATATATATGTGTGTGTGTATATATATATATATATATATATATATATATATGTGTATATATATATATATGTGTGTGTATATATATATATATATATATATATATATATATATATATATATATTCACAGCTTTTTTAAGTGCTGTCTGCTATGATTTTTTTTATTTTATTTCTTCAGAACATTTCATTCAAATCTCTGAATTCACATTAAATGTTAAAAATGTTGTAAAACGTTTTCCTCAGGTGTGCTCCCGGATATTTCGGCCGACCCGAGCAATACGGAGGCAGATGTCAGCCGTGCAACTGCAACGGGAACTCGTGCTCTCCCACCACCGGAGGTATCGTACTCTACCACTTCCTGAATACAAATCACAATAAAAAAAAGTTTTATTATTATTCGATTTCTATTCGATTAGTCACTCAGACAGACATTAATCCTTAATCCTTATCCTCTAGTGTGCAATTACATCCAGGACCCTAAAGACACAAACCCGGCTGAGGAATGCACAGGTACAGTACGCCGTCTCTGTTCAGAGTAATTCATGTGTAAATAAACCCAGCATGATGTTTATCAGAGTCTATTTCTGTCTCTCAGAATGTGACAGCTGCGCTCAGACCTTACTAAGCGATCTGGAGAGGCTGGATGCCGAACTGGTGCGGCTCAAGGCTCAACTGGATTCGCTCAATTCTAGCTCCGAGGCTCAGCGACGTCTCCGAGAGCTCGAGAAAGCCGTCGCCGAAGCGAAGGTATTCATTCACCTGCAGTTCTACTTTCGCTTCATGTCCGTGTAGCAAACGAGCTGTACTGAAATAGTGTTTTCTCAGAACCTGGTGAGGATGCACACAGCTGATGTGACAAAGCTGAAGCCTCAAGTGAGCGAGCTGGAGCGAGACGTTCGCACTCTGACTTTAGACATTAACAAGCTGAAGCAGGAGGTACGGTTGTTTATGGGGAAAAAACGTTAGTGAAAGGTGCTAAATATCATCATTGTCATTATTTTTTATTGATTTATTTTTATTTTTTTCACATCTAAGGCTGAGAAGAGGTCAAACGAAGCCCAGAAGGCGGTTAAAAATGTAGAAAACACTCACAATAAAGCAAAAGATCTCAACAGCCAGGTGATGGATATGCTCAGGAAAATTCAGGGTAAAAACACACACACAAACACACACACACACACGCACACACTATTTGTGCCATGTGTTTTGTGTACTGACGTCAACTTCACTGTGCTACATCACTCTCAGAGCTCCTGAAGCAGTTAAATGATCCGTCCCTGGGCGGCGGCAGCACTTTTCCTTCTGGAGACGCAGACAAACTGCTGAAGGAAGCCGAGCGGCTGGTGCAGGAGATGCGGGAAAGGAACTTTAGACCTCAGAAGGAAGCAGCGGAAAAGGAGCTGGACGAGGCAAAGAAACGTACGTCACTTTAGCGACCTGACCTGTGAACACACAAGGGTTTACTTTTTTTACAAAAAAAACAAAAAAAGGAGTGGAGTCTATGAATAATCCTAAAACGTAGAATCATTAAAAAAAAAAAAAAAAAAAAAAAAAAAAAAACAGATCATCTTAAGAAAAAAAACAAAAAAATTCAATCATCAAAAATGATCAGAATCAATTAAAAAAAGAATTTTTCATTGTCTACAATGCTTGAAAAAAATCTGAAAAACTGAATTATCTTTATGAGAAAAGAATCATCAAAAAAAAAATGGAAGAATCATCAGAAAAAGAAAGAAGAATGTATAAAAGGAAAACTAGAATTAGCTTTGAAAACACATGGGGGATGTGGAAGCATAGTAGCTAAGGTTACTGATCAGAGGGTTGTGTGAGAATCGAATCCCAGGTCCAATGAGCTGCCGCTGCTGGGCCCCAGAGCGAGGCCCCTAACCCCCAATTGCTCAGTTAAATGAAATAGATTAAATAGAGGCTATTTAATTGCTTGCAATTTATTTCAATAAATAAATAAATAAATAAACAAGATAATATAAAAACATTCTCAGAACAGTCTTGTGATTTAATGTTTGTTATTATTATTATTATTATTATTATTATTATTATTATTATTATTATTATTATTGTTTAATGTTGTTATTAATGATGATCACAGCTATTAGCTTTCTAACTGTGTGTGTATGTGTGTTTATGTATGTATGTGTGTGTGTGTGTGTGTGTGTGTGTGTGTGTGTGTGTTACCTACAGTCCTGGATTACATCCAGAACAACTGCACAAAGCAGTTTAATGAGAACCAGGAAGCAGCTACAAGGATCAGCAGACTCCTGAGTAACTACGAGGACAAGTTAAAGGAACTGGAGAAAGCTCTAAAGGAAGCGAATGAGACGGTGCAGAAAGCCAACAAGCAGAACACACTCAACACTGAGACCCTCAGCAATCAGCTGGTACGAACTCGTATCACGTATCGCACATGCGAACGCTCACACCTTCGTCTCTTTACTGAGAATCCTTTATGTTTTTATCTCAGAAACGTATTAAGAGTTTGGAGAAAGAGAAAAACAACCTGGAGCAGGACGTCGCTTTGGCAAAGCAGCAGCTGAATCAAGTGAAGGATCTGCTGAAGATGCTCGGTGACAGTAAGAAGGTAACGTCTCAAGAACGTTCAAGCAACGTTTCTCTGACTTATGATCCCGAAGCTTCCAAAATTACTGCTTTACTCTGCAGCTGCCTGCGTTTGTTGTTAGTTTTTTTTTCGTTTTTGTTTTAATGTAATTTTACTTTTTTGTTTTGTTTACTTTTTTAATGCACATCTGAAAGCAAACAATGACAACAGACACTAACTGAGATAAATTTGTGTTTGTAGTTTAGATTTATTTTTAAACAAAATAAAACAAAATTCAACAAAATATGTGAAAATATGCAAGAATAAAATTACAAAAATAAAAAAATGTAAAAAATTATTTATATATATATATATATATATATATATATATATATATATATATATATATATATATATATATATAAATTAAAAATAAATATCACATAGCTATAGAAGATAACCTAAAAATTTCCATATAAAAAAGAAGTGAAAATTTGTGAGTGAAAGAAAATAAGCATCAGAAATGAAAGAAAAACTATTAAAGAAAGTGAAGCTGGTAAATAAAAAGAAAGCTAAACATTTAATGAGAAACTAACTGAGTTAGTAAAAAGTACTTTTTTGAAATTATTTAGTTTAAGCTCTTAGTTTGTGATCTCGTATTACACTTTTAGAGGATTATAACATGGTCACTATGGAAACGTTAGCTTATCTGAAAAATTAACTAATATATGCTAAGCAAAAAAAGCTATATTTTCATTGGGATTTTCCTGACAGGAGTATGAGCAGATCGCGGCAGAGCTGGACGGAGCCAAGACCAAGCTGACGGAGCGAGTGAACAGCATCTCTCAGACGACGGCTCAGGAGAAGCTGGTGAAGGACGCAGAGGATCACGCGGCTCTGCTCAACAAGCTGGCTGATGAGCTGCACCAGTAAGAATCCTCTACGTTTAATCCGAGCATCACGCTGTAACAGGACACATGTTTCTCTGTGTTTTGGTGTCCTACTGTATCTTCCGACACATTCAGATCGTCTTCTTCTCTGATCGTCACGTTTAACTGACGTCTGCGATTTTTTAATCTCTTTTTAATAATCTCTGATGCTACGTTAACACATAGACATGTAAGAGATCATTCATGTTCACAGAGAGACCTGGAGACTAAATGTGGGCATATCCAGTGACAAAGCTGAGAACATTTGAACTTTATACAAACTTTATGCACACAACAGTGACAAGATAACTGATTTGCTGTGAAATAAAATACTAGTTGCTCCACCCACCGATAAAGTTATCACTATGGCAACCAGTAGTAGAAACGGCTACTGACGACTTCATAGTACAAGGACTGGTGACCCGAGATAGAGATTATTTATACTTTATACTGCTATACATGCTGAGTTTCTTTGGTGTGTGTGTCTGTGTGTGTGCGTCCTCTATTCAGGGCCATACAGAACTCGAGCGGCCGAGCCGACGTGAAGGACGCCCTCGCTGCCGTCGACGCCTACAAAAACATCACGGAGGCAATAAAGGCAGCCGAGGAGGCAGCAAAGAAGGCGAAGGAGGCAGCTGACAAGGCCCTGAATGTAAGAGAGAGAAATCACTCAAAGTATCAGCACACACAGAATTTTACAGGTTCATGTGTGTGTGTATGTGTGTGTGTATGTGTGTGTGTATGTGTGTGTATGTGTGTGTGTATGTGTGTGTGTATGTCTGTGTGTGTCTGTGTGTGTCTGTGTGTGTCTGTGTGTGTCTATGTGTGTGTATGTGTGTGTATGTGTCTGTGTGTGTGTGTGTGTGTGTGTGTGTGTATATGTATGTGTGTGTGTGGGTGTGTGTGTATGTGTGTGTGTGTGTGTGTGTGTGTGTGTGTGTGTGTGTGTGTGTGAGTGAGTGTGTGTGAATGTGTGTGCACTTATCATCTAGAAGTAAGTAAAACATTAAAAAGTATTTTTAATTTTGTTTGCTTTTTAATAAATAATCATAAAAATTAATTAATTAATTAAGATCATAAAAAAATAAAAAAAATGTAGTTTTAAGTGAAAAAAGTAAGAAAGTAAAATCAGACCGTTTAAAAAAAATAAATAAAGTGGGAAGGTAAAAAATGATTCCAAATCAAGTAAGAAAATAAATAAGTATATATATATATATATATATATATATATATATATATATATATATGTATATATATATATATATATATATATATATATATATATATATATATATATATATATATATATATATATATATATATATATACATATATATATATATAATTTTATTTTTATTCATTTTTTTAGGACGTCATTCGGGGTGATATCAGCAAGAGGGCAAAGGTCCTGAAAGACAAAGGCACAGCACTCCACAAAGATGCTAAACAAGCAGAGAAAGATGTGAAAAGTAAGAAAATATCCAAACTTTTAATTGTATTTTATCAGATGGGGTTAAATCTATATGCTAAACATGTTTTCGTGTTTAATTTGAATGTGAATCGTGTGGATCGTTTGTGTATCGACAAATTCATTTATTTATTAAACTTCAGATCTATCAAATGACCTGAAGGAACAAAAGCAGCGTTTGGATGATGCCGAAGAGAAGAAAACCCAGCTGGAGAAAGATCTGAGTGACATCAACAAGGAGCTGGATAACGTTCAGAGAGGCAGGAGACACTGATTTATTAAATATTAAATATTAACATTAAACCAGGGATTTCGGGTTACCATGGAGATGTAGTGAATTAAGTGTGTGAATTAAGAGACAAACTCTGTTTCCTCTGTTCACATAGACGACATTGCTACACTGATCGATATCGCCAAGAAAACAGCGCAAGCAGCGAACGCTTCGGCCAGCGACACGATGAACAAGCTGAAGGACATAAACAAAGAAATCGCCGCTATTAAAGCTCTAAACAGAAGCGGCTCTCCGGACCAGGCCGGCATCGACAGCATGCTCAGTGACGTGGACAATGCTGGTTAGTGAAAAATCCTCCATGTTGTGTTTATGTTGAATAAAATGATAAGCGTGTGCTGACAAATTGAACTGATCCCACTCACACACAGTGAAAAACCTGAGCAGCTCCATCCCGTCCCTGCTGGAGAAATTCACTGAGGTGGAGAAGCTCAGTTCTGATATTGACCCCAACAATAATATATCCTACAACATCATGCGTATTAAAGAGCTGATCGAGGAAGCACGCAGCGCCGCCAACAGGGTGAGAGCACTGCACAAACACACACACATATATATATATATATATATATATTATATTTATATAACCGATTCGGCTGTGTCACGAATCTACACCTTTACAGTCTCTGCGTGTTCAGTTAGCATCAATCTGATGTAGATCTGAAGAGCAAGATAACAATCAACAGATAAAAAAACCCCAAATAAATACAAAACATTTCATTACTATTAGTTTAGATAAAAGAAGTAAACAAAACAGAATAAGTCAACTTAAAAAAAAAAAGATGTTATGTTTACTCGTATTTAAAATTTAACCTTTAATTAAAGTTCACTCTTTAAATGTGACTCTTTTTATTTAAACTTGACTCTTTACTTAAAACTTGAATTAAAGTCGACTTTTTACACGTGACTCTTTTTTTTTTTATTAAAATTGTATCCTTTATTTAAATCGACTCTTTTCAAAATTGACCCTCTAATTAAAGTTGACTCAAAACTAAATATGACTCTTTTTTTAATTTCAATTTGACTCTTAGATTAAAACTGATTTTCTCTTTATTTAAAAACTGACTCTTTAATTCGACTCTTTAACTGAGAGACGTGTACGGTGAGAACGGAAAGCGACTGAACTGCGGGATTAGTTTCGTGACTGTAAGAACACTCCGTGTCCACGTCACACACCTTAATGTTTTAACGCCACTCTCTTGAATCCTTATCAGATTCCTCTGCCAATGAAATTCACTGGTTCGGAGCACGTGGAGCTGCGACTCCCCCAAACCCTGGACGAACTGCGAGCGTTTACATCGATGAGTCTCCTTCTTCAGCGTGACGCGATCAAGAGCCGTGGGGACGGCCGGCGGAGGCGGCGCCAGGGCCCCGTGGACAATGGAGATCTGTTCATTTTCTACCTCGGCAACAAGGATGTGAGTGAAATCTTTTTAGCTCTGACAAAATTTCGACTGAAATGCACAATCTAATTGGAAACATTTGGAAACTTTTCTCAGAACGTATATACGAAGCCAAACTTATCCTTATATTTGTTCTTTTTTTATTCTTGTCTTTCTTATTTTGAATATTTGTTAATTATAAGCAAAGTCTGTTGAGGATTAGACCGGGTTTTCATTTCAATGCAAATTCTACACTGTATATACTGTAACTCTGTACATGACAAATAAAATCTTGAATATTAGGAGGAAAAAAACACGCAACAAACTTCCTTTTTTAAAAAAACGTGACCTTTATTCTTCAGGTGACTAAGGACTACCTCGGCATGGCTCTGAGAAACAACGTCCTCTATTTCGTTTACAAGCTGAACGGAAACTTTAAGGAGATCGAGTCCTTGGACATCACACGCTCGAGAGAGGATCAGATGTTCTTCGATAAAGTGGATATGCAGAGGTTGAGCCACCGCACTCTTCCATCACATTACTTAAACACTAATAAGAAAATTCTGAGATCAAATTCTGAGAATTTATTAAGAGTGAAGTTTATTTTGCTGTTTTTTTTTTTTTTGTTTTTTTTTTAAAATGATAGTCAGGGATTTTTATGTTTGACTAAGCACAGCAGATTTAGTCTAGAAATAAATCTATTTTAAAGAAGAAAAGGTGGTGCGTAAGGGTAGAGAAAGGAGTCATATGAGTCGCATTCGAGTCATCGAGTTTATTTGTAATTGACTTCATTAGATTCTAGATCATATGATGCTTAAATATGATGCCATTAACTGAATTTGAACAAAATGAAATACTCATTCATCTGTTCAGGATTTACGAGGATGCCCAGGTCAGTCTCACAAAGCTATTCACAACCAATACCCCAGACGCAGAATTCATAAGAACTGGGCGGGGAGACGCGCTTTATAACCTGCTGGACCTCCATCCCAGTGAAGCTGTCTTCTACGTAGGAGGTTACCCGAAAGACTTCACTGTAAGTGACTCTTTACATGTGACTTTTTTATTTAAATAAAAAATTTTTTATTTGAATTACACTCCATACTTAATGTAATTAAAGTTGATTTTTTTTTAAAAATTGGCTCTTTAAATAAAGTTGACTCTTTACATGTGACACTTATGTTATTTCAATTTGACGCTTTAATTAAAGTTGACTCCTTTTTAAAGATGACACTTTTCAAATTTGACTCTTTAATTAAAGTTGACGCTTTACATGTGACACTTATGTTACTTCAATTTGACCCTTTAATTAAAGTTGACTCCTTTTTAAAGATGACACTTTTCAAAATTGACTCTTTACATACAATTGACCACTTTTTAAGTTGATTCTTTCCAAAACTGACTCTTGAATTAAGTTGACTCTTTAAATTTGACTCTTTTTTTTTATACAAAAATTGATTCTTTGATTAACTTTAAAAAAGACTTTGACATTTATATTAAAGTTAACTCATTCTCTTTTTAAAATAAAGTTAACTCATTTTCTAAAAAGATGACTCTTTTTTGGTTAAAGTTGATTCTTTTTAATTAAAATTGACTTTAAAGACTTATAGACTAAGATAGTGGGTGGATTACTGCATGGAATAAATGCTGCGTTTGATACGTGACATTTTTTTTCTTCGATGTTTAAAATGACACTCCTTTTTTTTTTTTTTTTTCAAGCCTCCACCTCCTCTTAATTACCCCAGATACAAGGGCTGTATTGAGTTCAACATGTTTAACGAGAGATTTATAAGTCTGTACAACTTTAAGTCGCTGGAACCTGAGAACGTCACCTTACAGACACCTTGCAAGAGGTACAGTACAGTCCTGAAGTGCTTTATTCCTCTAATACCACATCAGTCTGTCAACACTTTTATCTGTCTGATTTGTTTATAGTCACTTGTAATGTTGCAGGGCATATCTGTAGAGAGCATTTAACTGGACAAACCCGACCGACCCTGTCAATTTAGGACCGACTCAATTTTTTTTTTTTTGCTTTAAGTCCGACCGACTTGCAGGTTGTAAATTTGCGTTAAGACCGACCTTTTTTTTTTTTTTTAACTCTTCAAACAACTAATACAAAAGCAATAAAATAATATTAACGGGTTCGGGCACCATAATACATCTAAAAAATTCATTAAAACAGCTCGACACCGCTTTAACTTGGCATGAAGTTCTGGAAAAACTGTGCCCAGTATTAAAATAAGGTTTGCAATGATGCGACCGAAGGCACGGGTTGAAGACCCAGTCAGTGACGTCACGATATGCTAATTTGTTTAAAGTCGTACCTACGTAATCACCATCACCAAAATTGTACTTTTTTTTTACATTGAAACCTAAAAAAAAAATATAGACCTACCTACCGACCCTTTTTTTTTTTTTTTTTTTTTTTTTACTGTTACTGCAAACCAAAATATTTTTAAGGATGGCCTAAACTACAATTTTTGATACAAAATATTTGATATTTTTAAGCAAGTTTCTAAAAGATGCAAATAGTACAGTTAAAATTGCGGTTGTCTGTTTAGAAATAATATTGTACACAATCTTTGAATTTTTTTTTTCTATTCATTAAAAAAAATAAGCATTTTATTAAGCATTGTATAAAACTTACTTTCTTTCTTTTGTTTATGTTTTTGTTATTTAGATTTGGTGTTGTAATGTTCTAAAAGAACAGTTTTCATTTCAGGGGCAGGCAAAAAAAAAAAAAAAAAAAGAAGAAGAAATAAATTAATTTCCCCGAATGCCTCCTTCCTCCTCCTCCCGAAGACTTTCTCAGTTTTGAAAACTTTACTTCTGGCTGTTTGAATATCAAATAATGATTTCTCCACAGAAAACTAGTTTAACAATTAAAACAAAATAAAATGTAGAATAAAAAAAAATCCCTTCTGGAAAATCAGAATCAAGAATTCAACACCTCTGAACAATACTGAATATCTGACTGGACTGTTATACATTTCTCCATTTGCTCTTCTTGTTAATCTCAGGTACATCCGTCCAGGAGAGGGTGAATACCTCGAAGGCACGGGTTATATCCAGTTGCAGCTTGAGAAGGTGAGCAGGGTGCTGGGCATCATCCAGTACATCGAGACACGAGCTGAAAACGGCATCATTCTGTTCATGGGAAATGAGGTAAACACCGAAATATTTCACTTTTATAGCCAGGAAGTACACCTTAAAGAAGGACCTGTAATTTGCATATACTGTAACAATAATGTATTTTTAAACAAATGCTTTTCACTCTGAAAAATCTGATAGCCAGGTTTATAGGTGGCTTTTTGTCCATAGTAAATAGTTAATTATCGTTGACTCTTTTTTTTTTTTTTTTAAAGATGACTCTTTTCAAATTTGATTCTTTTATTAAAGTGGACTCTTTTTATTAAAAATTACATAAACTCTTTATGTAAAATTGACTTCTTTTTAAAGTTGACTCTTCAAATCTGACTCTTTTTATTCAGAATTGACTCTTTGCTTAAAACTGAGTCTTTTTTTAAAGTCAATTAAAGTTAACTCATTTTCTTTAAGGTGACTCTCTTTTAGGTTAAGTTGATTCTTTTTTATTTAAAGTTGTTGTTTTTTTTTTTGTCAAAAATGTTTTGTCAAAAACTGCAGTGAATTATTAAGACCAAAACACATAATTCACATGTATGATGTTTTTGAATTGATTCAGAATATCTGAAATAATAAATCTGAGGAAAATGATGTAAACCAAATAAACTTTCCAGTAGGTGATTCAATATGAAGAGTCTTAAAAAAGCCCATTAAATTTAATGCAAAGATAAAGTATTTCTATTTATCTATTTTATACGAATAATTGAAATATCATTTAAAAAATGATAGTTGAAAAATAATAAATAATTTTTGCCCCCCAGATTTTAAAAAATTAAAGAAAATAATAATAATTACATTAAAAGACCTAGGGTAAATACACACACACACACACACACACAAACACATATATACACACATATATATATATATATAATTTACTGAATAAATAAAAAAAAATTAATAAAAAAAATAATAAATAAACTATCAAACAAAAAAAATAAATTCTACACTAAATTCCATTAATTTTTAGTTGAGTTTCATTACTTTGCTTTTTCTTGCTTGTCCTTATGCAGAACTCGTACTACCTCATCACTCTTGAGAAGCACTACGTGGTTCTGCGTAGCAAAGTCGGAGATCAGGAGCTGCAGACCAAGAGGAGCAGCATGCCTCAGGAAGTGGTAGGTCATAACCATCCCTCTGTGTGTGGAAAATCCACATGAATGCACCATGTTTAATTGTGTTGTTGTTGTTTCTTCTCCTGTCTTCAGAAAGGAGATTTCAAGGTGTACTTTGATGGTGGTAATGGGATTGTAAGTGTCAGGAATCAAACCAAAGAGCTGGTGAAAGGACAATACGTTTCTGATTCTTTTGCCAGCTATTTCATCGGTGGCATTCCCTCAGATTTGAGAATGAGGTGTGTCTTTTTTTTTTGTTTTGTTTTGTTTTTTTATTTTTTACTGTTCAGTTTGTGACTGCATTAATGATTCAGTTCAATTTGGTTTCTTCTTATTCATAAAGTGCGTTGTCTCAAAGTAGCTTTATTGAACTTTTTAAACTAATCCCATTTATTTTACTTATTCATTTCATATTTAATGTACTCCTCTTTCAGATACAACATCACCGTGCCACCACTGAAAGGCTACGTTAAGGATTTGCAGGCTAACGGCAAAGCTTCATCTGCAATAAATAAAGTGGGAGTTGGCCGGAGCTATAGCAATAAGATGCTGGTGGGTATTTTTTTCTTTTTCAGGTATATTTAGTTTGCACCATGTTAAATTTTGAATAGAATAAAACATAGAAGTAACAATTTTAATGGTTGTAGTTGTGTTAGTAGAAATACAAATATTTGTAGTAGCAGTAGTACTAGTTGTAGTCTTAGTGCTAATTATAGAAGTGGTTGTAAATATAGTTGTTGTAATATTTGTATTAATAGATGTGATCCTTCCGCTTTTTTGTTGTTGTATTATTAGCATTAGTAGTAGTTTTTGTAATACAAGTTGTAATAATTGTATTAGTAGCTGTAGTTATAAATTGTATTAACTGCAGAGTTGCTTTATGTTGTAATCCTTTTTTATTGTTGTATTTTTGTATTATCATTAGTAGTAGATTTTCTAATAGATGTATTAGTTAATAATGTATTAATTGTTGTAATAGCTGGAGTAACAACTTTAGTAGAAGTTGTAATAGTTGTTGTAGTAGCTATAATAGTTGTATTAGTACAGTATATGTAGTAGTTATATTGTTGTATTAGTAGCTTAAGTAGTAGTTTCTGTAGGTGTAATAGTTGTATTAGCTGTAGTAGTAGCTTTTATTAGTTGTGGAGTTGCTGTTGTAGTTTTTGTAACAGTTGTTGTAGTAGTTGTATTAGTTATAATGATTGAATTAGTATCCTTTGTAGTAGTAGTAGTACTTTTTGTAGTAACTGTAATGGTAAGTTGTATTAGTTGTAGAGTTGCTGTAGTTGTAGTTTTTGTAATAGTTGTATTAGTTAATAATGTATTAGTTGTAATAGCTGGACTAACAGCTTTAGTAGAAGCTGTAATAGTTGTATTAATTATAAAAATTATATTAGTATATGTAGTAGTTATATTGTATGGTTGTATTAGTAACTTGTAGTTGTAGCAGTAGTTGTTGTAATAGTAATAATAGTTATATTAGTAGATGTAGTAGTTGTATTGTATTAGTAGCTTTAATAGTTGTAGCTGTAGTATTAATTTGTTGTAGAAGTTATAATAGTAATTGTAGTTATATTAGTAAAGGTAGTTTACTTTAGATTAGTAGCATTAGAGGTTTTTGTAATAGTTCTAGTAGTTTTATTAGTTGTAGCAGTAGCTGTAAAAGTTATACAATAGTTATATTGTTGTAGTAGTAGTAGTTTTTGTAATAGTTGTCGAAGTTGTAATCCATCTCCTTTTTTATTGTTGTATTATTGTATTATTAGTATTAGTAGAACCTCTTTCAATAGTTGTTAATTAGTTAATAATGTATAAGTTGTATTAGTTGTAATAGCTAAGTATTTATTTAATAGAAATTGTAATAGTTCTTGTAGTAGCTGTAATAGTTGGATTAGTTATATTAGTTGCATTAGTAGATGTAGTAGTTATATTGTATTGTTGCTGTATAAGTAACTAATAGTAGAAATAGTAGCTGCTGTAGTTGTAATAATTGTAGTAGCTATAGTAATAGTTTTTGTAATAGATGTAGCAGTAGTTGTTGTAATAGTTACAATATGTAGCTTTAGCAGTAATAGTTGCAGTAGCTGTGGTAGTAAGTTGTTGTATTTGCTTTTGCTGTAGTGGTAGTTGTATTAGTTGTAGTTGTAGTAATTTTGTAATAGTTGTAGTAGTTGTTGGTATTTGTTAGTTGTTAGTTGTAGCTGAAGATGATGTATTAGGCATAAAAAAATAAAAGATTACTAGACAAAAATAAATTCTTGCTGTGGAAAATTCCAAGTACTGACCCTGGAGACTCCTTCCAAGAATATTAAATAAAAGTCTGGATTTTTTTTTTTTGTTTCTCTAAAAAAGGAAATAAAAAGCATTGCTGTAGAATAGTTAATAAATAAATAATCAATCTTTTTTTTTTTTATTGTGTCTCAGGCATTGAAAAAGGCAGAGTTCAGCACGGGTGGTTCCCTGAGCTCTCTGCCTACAGGCTTCAGCCTGGATGACCTGACGCTCTCGCTCGGATTCATGAGCACCGAGAAGGACGGCCTGCTGCTGCAGAACAAACAGGCGGTGAGTTTTCTCCTTTTATAAAGACATATTTAGTACATACAAGAGAGTTTATTGACAAGTCATATAATCAGTTTTACTCACATTAATGCAGTCAGTATCAGTATTAGTTGATAAATAAATAAAAACTAAAAAAAAAATGTAAATAAAAACAATATGCTCTAAGCATATAAAAATTTGTGAACTAATAGGAACTTTGTATATTCCAGTATAATATTTTAGTAATATATGATTAAATAACTATTGAACTATGGAATAAATGTTAAAGAAGTAACATGTTTGCGTTTTGTAAATCAGCTATTAGTTTTTTCACCTAATAATTTGTTGGACTGGAGAAGTGAAGTTTATACGTTAAGTTGTTGATGATTAAGCAAAACAAAAAGCAAAATTATTTTTTTCGAGTATTTAAGTGTATAAGTGCAAAATGCCTGACACGAAAAAAAACTGCAAGTGCTGTTCTCTACTGATTTCTGATGTAGACCAAAGAGCTCGGGCTGAAGATGGTGGACGGATATGTGCTACTGAAATACCAGAACCGTGTTTGGAGATCCAAAAAACAGTACCAAGATGGAGAATGGCATTATGTTACGGTCACCAACAAGGCTGGAAGGTGACTATAGAACAATATAGTATAGTAAAAGCAGTAGAGTATATATACTGTAAAATGCAAAAGGAGAAATCATTTATATATTTATTTATATATACAGACTGGTGACAAATTAAAGGAAAAATCAACGCAACATGTACATCGGAAACTGGAAAAGTTTCACTGCACATAGGTGTAAAATCGAATGCAGTTCCACACAGTTATGAAACAAGTTAAATGTTTTTACCATAGATTTAAATGTGGATGTAGCATTAGTTGAGCTGAACCTTTGCGCTCGTGCTGTAATGATGATGCTTTTTTTTTTTTTTTTGCCTTATTCTTAAAAAATCAAGTTCAAACTGAGGCCATCGAAATATTTTTATGCATGAGTATAAGTATTGTCTTCATTCCTGGTTTCTTTACATTTGATTCTTTCTCTAATTTGTCACCATCTACTGTTTATGTAGAACGTATGATCAGTCTTTTTCTTTTAAGTCAAAACTTCATACCTTCCATGTCTCCTGTCTTATAGCATGGAGCTCCGAATCGACGAAGATGACAAAGGAGAGGATATCACGAGGACGTCACTCGATCTCAATTTCCTCTCTAATAACGTCACTCTGGGCGCAGGCTCCTTCACAGGCTGCATGTCTAACATCTACCTGAGAAGGTTACCGTCAGTTCCTCACCGTCACTCTTTATATCGCCTGTAATTCTTTACAGTGAGTGAGATTATGGACAGACAATAAAAGGAAACTTTTTTTTTTGCAGGGTTGATGCTTTGTACAAGCCAGAGGACTTGAGTGATTTTTCCTCGGAGGGAGACGTGATGCTGGACACGTGCACGTCTGAACGTCAGCCTGAGAACATGTGGGCCAACCGCAAGAAAGTGAGCATCCGTATAATATTAGAGTCCGATTGTTTAAGTGCACAGACAGCAATGATGCAGCAACCAAAAATATTCCAAATATAATATGAAAATAACAACAACGAGAAGTAACCACTTAACTATTCTTCCCAAAATTATTTGTGATTTGTACTGAGTAGTAACTAGGACAACACCATATAGAAATATAGCTTCAGGCAGCGATCAAGGGCCCAAGCATTTCTTGCCTCCACCCCATTAGTGACAGAGGAAGATCAGAAGCCAATGGAATTGCCAGCACTTGTGCCCAAATACATATCCTACATTTCATTGCAACATGTCAAGCCATTGCTGAGGGGGTTTTTACACCTGGTCACTTCATACGTTTTCTGTGATCAGCTATCCGATGGTAAAAAGACCAGGTCTAAATGCCCTCCGGAACGTTTTCGAGACGGATATAAATCCGATTGCTCAAACCACTTCAGGAGGTGGTCTGGGACACATTTCTGATGAAACTGGACAGGTTTAAATGAATGTGGTTGTTCAAGCCACATACGTCAGCGCTAAACTCCTCCCAAACGGAAGTACGTCGCTAGCAAGTGACTCGCGAGTCGTGCATCGCGCCAGAAACAAATATGTTTTCCCACCAGCGCTGGCTCCGATCTTTCACCCAGGTGTCTAGTTGGGGCTTAAAATGCACTGCTGCCACCGGCGAAAATGCAGCAAACAGTAATTGCTGTTTTTTGTAGCAACCACATACACCAAAGCGTGTTCCATTTCAATTACCCCGGAAATGAGGTAAAATATATTTGCATTTTGGGCGGGAGTAGAAAGATCGGATCGATATCCGATTCGCCGAGACGCCTTTATGTGGTATAATGTAAATGGAACAGTTTTAACAAATCAGATAGCTATCGGATCAGAGAAAACACATGAAGTGACCGGGTGTAAAAAGGCCCTGAGATGTTGCTTCACTTCCTGATTTCACAGGACTTGCAAAGGAAGCTTGTTTTGTGTGTCAGATTTGCTGTCAATACACCAAAAGTTTTACTGAGATCTTCCTCTTTTGCAAAACTTGAAATTTCTAGAAAAATAAGAAAAGTTTTCGTTGAAATTTATAATGGAGAACATTTTATATATCATTACATCAGTTATACAATAAAAGTATAGATTTTTTTTTATTATAGGTTATTAATTACATATAAAGATAATATATACATATAACTATTATAACTAACCAACTCTTACTGTTACTAAAAGAGGTGCCGGTGTTCATATAGTTCATATAGTTTGTGATTTTAACGCAACACTGGTGTGCCACAGCAAACAGCGTCCAGGTTTTCCCTGAAGCTGCCAGGTCGTGTGCTCACGTGTCTGTTGTGTCCTTTGTTTCCAGTGATGAAGACGATCCTGAGAGAGTGGACTAACAGAGAGATGTGTGTCAGCTTGTCTCATCTTAGACCAGCACTCACCTAACCAGACGCCTAATCTGATCACTGCATGAGCATAATTATTATTATTATTATTATTATTATTATTATTAAACAATTTCCACTGATACTTAGACATTTCTATCATCCCTAACCTGTACATAAACACAAACATTTAGAGGAGAAAAAAAAGTAATATTTTTCTGGAATTTTTCTTTCTCTTTTTGTTGTTTTTATGAGTGTCAATATCAATACCAGTGTGTTTCAGATAAAGGACTACTAATCTAATAAACCCTCTAACCAAGTTCTCACCTAATGATGGAATTTTTTGGTCTGTTTTTTCTCCCATTCACTCAACATGCTAATATTCACATAATCCATTCCAAGTCTTCTCACACTTCTTAACAATAATTCTACGTTCACACATACAGCGATTTTATCTGCGAGTCTCTGGCCGCTGTACTGTTAAATACCGCTAATGCTTGACATAGTTATAATGTTTATCAGTGGGTGGAGCATCTAACATTCCACTTCACAAAATATATCATTTTTCTTTTTCGCTAATATGAAAAGTTCCATAAAATGAGATTTGGAGTTTGTGTATAAAATTCAATATGTATATCTGGATCATATACGTACAAGATGAAGGAGAAGCAGTGTCTGCTCTACTGTCTTCACTTCCATTGGTAGTCCCTGTATCAACTTCATACTTGCTCCATATTTGCATAAAGTTAAACGGTCTTATGATCGATCTCTGAGATCTCGGGTCACTATGTCTCTGCGAGTTTCTGTATAGGTTAACGTAGTGTAAGTCTTACTGAGTGTGTGTGTTTGGGGAAGGGAGTATGCTTTATATCTTAATGAAGACCAAATGTCCCCTTAACGATATTAGTATCTGACAGTGTTTATGGGGACATTTGGCTTGTCCTGACTAGTAACTTTAAAATGTTTCTTTCTTTCTTTATTTCTTTCTTTCTTTCTTTATTTCTTTCTTTCTTTCTTTATTTATATTAAACAAAAACAAAAGGTATTATATTTTTATTAAATTGTAGCCTTTTAGGAAAGGAAATTATAAAGGAGCCAAAAGGTTTCCTTTTATCTACTGATATTACTGTTTGAGTTGAAATCGAGTGTGGTAGATAATAAGCTGTAACAGAAAGCTTTAAGCATATACAGTAGATAGGCTTTCTTGGTTATTTTATTAGATTTGTAATTTGATGAGAAATTTACACAGTTACAACTTTCTAGAATCGGTGATAGTGGGAGGGTCAGTGGGCGGAGCCACAACATCATAAAGGTAAGTAGGAGGAGCTAGCAGTGACAACTTAGTGAATTTTAGAGCCCATTTAAACAGTTTATAAGGTAATAGAGAAGAAAAATGACAACTACAGCTTTTAATAACTTTCCATCTTGCATCACAGTCTTGTCCAAGGTGTGTATTCTAGTCCAAGGTGTGATAAATGAATAAAAGCACTCTCTCTTAGCCACATCCTGCCATAATGACATATTTCCCAAACTTACAATATTATCTGGGATACATCAAGATATATTAGTGTTCACATTACAATAGCGAATGTCTGTACATGTTCCTCTGAGTGTGGTTTGAGTTGAACAGATCATAATGTCTCACTGAAAGAAACCTATAAAATCCAGTTACTTAAGACTGACTGCTTGTGGGCCATTCAGGATGTTAGCATTATTGCTAGCTCAAGCCATGAGGTTTGATTTTGCAATATATGGATTCTAAATTGCATAGCTATGCATATTACTGTTATGTTATGGTATAAGTTATGTGCGTAGTGTATTACGTTGGTAGTTTCTATAAAATAATGTTTATTAATAATATAACTAAAATTATTCTCATCAGACGGGGGCACGGTGGCTTAGTGGTTAGCACGTTCGCCTCACCTCCAGGGTCGGGGTTCGATTCCCGCCTCCACCTTGTGTGTGTGGAGTTTGCATGTTCTCCCCGTGCTTCGGGGGTTTCCTCCGGGTACTCCGGTTTCCTCCCCCGGTCCAAAGACATACATGGTAGGTTGATTGGCATCTCTGGAAAATTGTCCCTAGTGTGTGATTGCGTGAGTGAATGAGTGTGTGTGTGCCCTGCGATGGGTTGGCACTCTGTCCAGGGTGTATCCTGCCTTGATGCCCGATGACGCCTGAGATAGGCACAGGATTCCTGTGACCCGAGGTAGTTCGGATAAGCGGTAGAAAATGAATGAATGGATGAATGTTGGAGACTTTATGTATCAAACACTTACAGCTTTGCTCACATGGCACTAGAGAAAATAATCCAAGCTAGCCGACAAAACTAAGGTGGATAAGGCATCTTTTAAACTAACCCAAGCACACTGTCTTTTATTTTTAAACATTTTAAAAATTACACATTCAAATTGCTAAAGCTAGCAGCATCACATTACTTGTTTTTGTTTGGTGGTGTGTAAGAAGTGACTAATATTTCCTGTTGGTAAAAAAACAAAAACATTATTGAATACTAATGGTCTTTTCAATAACCACAAGTATAAGTCTAGTACAAGTTTGAAACAAACTTCATACACTAAATGACAGAGTACATAGTGTGTCATGTCAGTTCTTAGTGTATAGTACGTCATTTGGTTCTCAGCTATGGTTCTGGTTATGTGGCACCGAAGAACAGCCATATGTTTCTCTAGTCTATATTCTGAACCACAGTTTGTTTTGGGTCTTAATATAGACCTGAGCAAATATCGGAAGCTTCGTATTCACAACTGGTCTAGAGAATTACAAAAACTTATGGAAGGATGCTTATCTTGAGCACAAAGCTCACATGCAGGTTGTGTTTGTTTATAGGATGGCAAAGACGAGGTAAAGGATGAGGGATTCTCTAACTGCTTCCTCCCGACTCCGATCCCACATTCCTTTCACCTAGCAGGTGCTTCCAGCAGTCTGAGCTACACCATGCCCTCTAGAGCTCTCACACACAGGCGAGTTCACCTCCTCTTGACACTCGACATCTGGCAGTGTACATAATGTTTTACAGAATGTACGTACGTTAGTCAACAGTAAGTTAATCTAAAACATTGTTTGCTCCACAGACCCTATTTATCCTTAGATGTCAGGACGAAGTCAGGAGAAGGTCTGATCTTTTACATTCCTGCCGAGCAGGAAAAGTATCACCTGGCTCTTTACGTGTCCAAGGGAAGGATCCGCTTATCAGTTGGCCGTCAGAGGGAAATCTTTAACCGGGAGAAGTACAACGATGGAAAGTGGCACACGGTTAGAATTCTAATGGGTATTAATTATTTTTGCTCATGGACATTGTATTTGAGTTTAAATTTAATTCAATTCAGTTTTATTTGTATTGTGGCAGCTTTACAGAAATGCACAAAAATCAGGAAATAAATGTTAAATTTATTCCTAATGAGAAAGCCATAGACAATGTTGGCAGGGGAAAAAACTCCCTTAGGTGATATAAGGAACTTTGAGTGCAACCTGACTCTTCATCTGGGTAACAGTGGATGATGTAAATAAAATATTTTCCTTTCTATAACATCATACGATATGGTCAAAAAAACGGTCTATCCTTTTCACCGATGTAGAGTTGAGTCTAAAGGCATCTTCATAAAGAGCGGATGTGTCGATAGCAGCAGTTATGAACCATGATGTCCATGGGGTTCAACCTCAGCAGCAGTCTCCTGGTACTAGTAGGGCATGAAGATATATCGGGTAGTTCTGGAGAGTAGAGTCAGGAACACTCATATCTCACCGGTAGCATGTAGAGAGAGAAAGAGAGAGAAAGAGAGATCAAGAGAGAGAGAGAGAGATCGAGAGAGAGAGAGAGAGAGGAGAGAGAGAGAGAGAGAAAGAGAGAGAGAGAGAGGAGAGAGAGAGAGAGAGAGAGAGAGAGAGAGAGAGAGAGAGAGAGAGAGAAAGAGAGAGAGAGAGAGGAGAGAGAGAGAGATCGAGAGAGAGAGAGAGAGGAGAGAGAGAGATCGAGAGAGAGAGAGAGAGAGAGAGGAGAGAGAGAGAGAGAGATCAAGAGAGAGAGAGAGAGAGAGAGAGAGGAGAGAGAGAGCTATTAAAGGGGTTCTAATAGAGATCTTTTGAGCAGGATGAAGAACTAATCAGGTTTACAGTAGTTTGTCTTGTAATTTGATAAGGCTAATTAAACAGGGAATAAATGCATTTTAAATAATATTTAGACATTTCCGGTAAATAAACAAGTCAATAATACAATAGTTAGCCATGAAGACAAAACTGCATTAAGGATGCAACAACACAAGGGTCTCTAAGTAAATGATCAACAACACAGAACAGGTGAATGATCTCCCTGCAGGTAACACTAAGTCTGGAGAAGCGCAGGTTTCGCCTGGTGATTGACGGTCTGAGGGCTCAGGATGGAGTGCTGAATCCAGGAGAGAGCTCGTCTATCCAGCTGAGTAGAGCTGTTTACCTGGGCAGCCCTCCAGCACACACACACTCTGATCTGAAGGTGATTTAACACACACTGTTTAGTGTTTAGTATCGGTAAATCACTGAGACCAAATGATGTAAATATGTAAATGAGTTGATAAAGAGATTTGTAACAGGGAGAAATGATCTCATTTCTAGTGGAAGATGTTGCCGGTGCACGGCGTGGTCGGGTGTGTGCGCAATTTCAGGATGAACGGTTCATCGATAGCGGCACCAGCAGTGAATCGTGGTGTAGGTCTGTGCTTCGAAGGGCAGATGAAAAGCGGGGCGTACTTCTCAGGGCAGGGGAGTCATGTCATCATTGGTGAGTCAACCTCATTGAACGCACCACTGCGTAATTACGTTAGACGATTCTAGATACGTTCGTTTGATTTGGGTTGTTATTTTGAATCAGTAAACATAAAAAAAAACACATTTTAGAATAAAATGCTTTAAATGTGACCTCTGAGAGAAAGCTTTTTGTGACACAGGGGTTTGGTCTTTGTGTAGATGAATCATTTGTAGTGAGACAGAAGTTTGAACTCGTGTTCGAGTTGCGTCCCAGTAATCAGAGCGGCCTCCTGCTGCATGTCGGAAACCTCGACCATCATCTCACCGTGTTCATGAGGAAAGGAGAGGTGAGATCTGTCTTTCATTTTATACTCAGATGTGGACATAACTGTCCCTATGTCATCCCTGCAAATGTCAGGGCTTTACACCACTCTGTTCCAGTGTTTAGTTCCTTTGTTAAATATTCTTTAGCAATTAAAGAGTTTTAATAAAGATTTAATCCGGTGATTGTGAACTGCTGTGGTTTCTGGGAATTGTCGTCTGGGGCGTTCATGTTTGTAGGCCGCAGTGAGTTCTGGGAGGTGGAGTTCCTGGGACTGACACTAGCGCTTATCTAAACACATTGGATCATTTATGAAGTAAACTTTCAATAAAAACTGATCAACCATAACAAACCTCCTGCTTAATATTGTGTGGATGTACCAAAAGCATAGACACAACAAGACCTCTGAAGGTGTGCTGTGGTATCAAGCACCAAAACACTATCAGCGGAAACTTTAAGTCCTGGAAATTGTGAGGTGGAGCCTCTATGGATCAGACTTGTTTTTCCAGCGCATCCCACAAACGCACCATCAGATTGAGATCTGCGGGATTAAGAGTTCAAGTCAACATCATGTTCCTCAATCCATCCCTGAACAGTTTTTACAGTGTGACACTTTCAGGGATCCTGAAAAATGTAGCCACTGCCTTTCTGCCTTTAGGCGTAATGTTACCATGAAGTGGTGTACTTGGTATGCAATAACGTTAAAGTAACATCCACATCAATGCCAGGACTCAAATGTTTTCACTGTGCATCCTGGTGCCATATCTTCCTCAGGTACCTGACACACACACACACACACACACACACACACACACACAGCCTTTCACATGATGTAAATAATGTGATTCATCAGCCCGGGCCACCTTCTTCCATTGCTCCAAGGTCAAGTTCCGATGCTCGCATGCCCATTGTAGGAGCTTTTAGTGGTATACAGAAGTCAGCATGGGCAGTCTGACTGGTCTGCAGCTACAAAGCTTCATATACAGCAAGCTGTGATGCTCTGTGTGTTTATTCTGTGGGAAAAACAACAGAAGAAGCCCACACACTGATAAACTGCTCCAAAAAATTTTTTAATGGTGCAACCTTTCGACCATCAGGTCTTCATCAGGCACAATACCTTGACCTTGAGGCATTAAATAAACACAAAAAACACTTTTTTACTTTCTCAATACCAATATATTGTATCAGCGCTTTACAATATATTGGTATTGAGAAAGTAAAAAAGCCCTCAAGAGGAGGTGATTATGAGAGAAAATTATAGCAAAGAGAGTGTTATTGGATTTATACTTTGAATACTGTACTTTGTCACCACTAGGGCTCAATGATGAGTTTGACATTAAACCATTTTTATAGATCTTTGTATTGTTGATATGAACTGTATATTTTTTATTTATTTTATTTTGTATTTTTTTTTTTGTGTTTATTTAATGCCTTTGCAACATGTGAGTTGTTTAATGCTTTGTGTATAGTGTGCCTTATTTTGAAAGTGAGTGTAATTAAGGAATACACTTGTTTCCTATTTATAGAGGTGAGATGATCACATTCTTATATTGTGCCTGATGGAGACCTGATGGTCGAAACGTTGCACCATTAAAACATTTTTTAGAGCAGTTTATCAGTGTTCGGGCGTCTTCTGTTTTTTTTTTCGTTGATTATTTCTTTCCCAGCACCTGTACCCTAACATTTCTGGGGTTTTTGGATGTGCAGTCCCTCTTCGCAAGCTTCTGATCTTATTTATACTGTGGGATCAGACCTGACAGGCTAGTCTTTGTTCCCTACATGCATCAGTGAGCCTTGGGTGAACATGACCCTGTTACTGGATCCTTACCACTGATGAATGGAGTAACTGTCCACCTACATACAGTATGACCTGCATGGACGATAAAATAGCCGTGTAGTGACAGTGTAGAAACTGATCATATTCCTCCAGCATTCTGAAGGAACAACACCTCCTCAAGCATGTAGGACTGTAGAGATATTAGGAAAGGAGGAAAAGATAAGACAAGGATGAATGTTGCAGAGTGAACAGCACTGATCTTTGGCTTGCAGGTGGTGGCTCAGGTGAATAACGGAGGAGGAGGATTCAGTGTGTCTGTTCAGCCCAAGCAGACTCTGTGTGACGGCACGTTCCACAGAATAGCAGGTAAGTACAAGTCGTTCCACCTGATACTATATATATAGTCTTAAATTAGACCCAATTTTTTATGTTTTTGGATTTCAGTGATGATGAAATTATTCTCCTTTGTTAGTTATCCAGCAGAACAATGTGGTAGAGATGCACGTGGACACAGAGGGCAAGTATACGATCGGCCCCGGCTCCTCTTCTCCTACGCAGGACAGATTCCCTGTTTATGTTGGCGGTGTTCCAGGTAACTGTATTCAACTGATTAATACTTATTAGTAAAAGCTGGTAATAGTCAAAATCCAGAAAAGTTTGTTTCATGGATTTATTTACATTTATGGCATTGTGGAGATGCCCTTATCCATCATAATTACATTAAGTAAGTATCTGTTAAGTATCTAACACTTACGTTGGTAGTTTCTATAAAATAATGTTTATTAATAATATAACTAAAATTATTCTCATCAGACGGGGGCACGGTGGCTTAGTGGTTAGCACGTTCGTCTCACACCTCCAGGGTTGGGGGTTCGATTCCCGCCTCCACCTTGTGTGTGTGGAGTTTGCATGTTCTCCCCGTGCCTCGGGGGTTTCCTCCGGGTACTCCGGTTTCCTCCCCCGGTCCAAAGACATGCATGGTGGGTTGATTGGCATCTCTGGAAAATTGTCCGTAGTGTGTGATTGCGTGAGTGAATGAGAGTGTGTGTGTGTGTGTGCCCTGCGATGGGTTGGCACTCCGTCCAGGGTGTATCCTGCCTTGATGCCCGATGACGCCTGAGATAGGCACAGGCTCCCCGTGACCCGAGGTAGTTCGGATAAGCGGTAGAAGATGAGTGAATGAGAGAGTGAGAGAGTGAGAGAGTATTCTCATCAGCACTTTTCATGTGTATCTGTAAATATAAATATAAACAAATTGGTTCATCATTTTCTGTCTTTCTTAAAGATTATTATTATTATTATTATTTTAAAAAATTGTAATTATTTTATTTTTTATTTATTTCAATCAAAAGTAATGATTTTATTAGAAATATCACAATGTATTTTATAGGCGCACTTTAATAATAATAATAATAATAATAATAATAATAATAATAATAATAATAATAACTGGTTCACTTGGTAGTTTCTATAAAAACACTATTCATTAGTAATGTGTTGCTTTAATTATTCTGTTGTATAAATATTTTTCATGAGCACTTTGTTCTGTTGTTGCGTTTTTCTTTAGTTTATTTTAATAGATAAATTGTTTGAATCAACACATGCATTGCTAGTTTCAATGAAACAATGTTTTATTAGTAAAATCAACACATTTATTTCCAGGAGCACTTTAACAGTAAGTATGTATGTATTTAGTTAGGTTTAACACTTGCACTGGTAGAATGCTGAGAATGTTGATTTGTGTCACTGACATAAAGGGTTACGCGGTTGTCATGTCACCATATGAACGGTTTTAACGTTAAGCTACAATACATTGTTGTTATTTTTTCTGTTTTGCAGATCGCAGAAGGTTCCCGTTCCTCCCTGTTACAGAATCCTACGCTGGATGTCTCAAAAACATGGTCTTTAACAGGGACGTCGTGGTGTTTGAGAAGCTCTCCACTGTATTCGGGCCTGTAAACATGCGAGAGTGTCCAGCTAATCTGAGAGCGCCGTCTCCACAGTGAAGTCATTTCCAGTGCTTTAAGATTATATGTATAAGTGTAAGATCAGAACTCATGACTGAAATGTCAGTGTTTCCTGTTTTCCTTTTCTAGTCCCCTATCCAATAGCATTGTGTTCACTGTTAGATACAAAAGTCACATACTAGTAAAGACACTAGCTGTACTGTATCTACTAATTGGGTGATTTTCTTTCAGTATGGACCTGAAGCGTAATACTGGCTATTTATTTACTAGCTGGTCTTGTTTGCACACAATTATTTAAAAACAACACGTAATATTTAATTTTATTAAGTGAAATGTCTGCATTGTACTGTAACTTTTGACCATTGTAATGTTTACCAGCTGATTTACATTTCTCTGAACTGTATTGTATCATCAAATCTGGTGTAAAAACTTCTTGGATAAAATAACGGACCATTTATTTAAATTTTTTTTTTTTGTATTAATCGTGGTGATGCTTGTCATTTGTGTAGAATTAAAGGAATTTTTCCTCACACAGTTCTGTACTTCAGCACCGGTTTCTCTACCGGTTTCTATACCGGCCATTTACTCACTCATTCACTCATCTTCTACCGCTTATCCGAACTACCTCGGGTCACGGGGAGCCTGTGCCTATCTCAGGCGTCATCGGGCATCAAGGCAGGATACACCCTGGACGGAGTGCCAACCCATCGCAGGGCACACACACACACACTCATTCACTCACACACTATGGACAATTTTCCAGAGATGCCAATCAACCTACCATGCATGTCTTTGGGCCGGGGGAGGAAACCGGAGTACCCGGAGGAAACCCCCGAGGCACGGGGAGAACATGCAAACTCCACACACACAAGGCGGAGGCGGGAATCGAACCCCCAACCCTGGAGGTGTGAGGCGAACATGCTAACCACTAAGCCACCGTGCCCCCCTCCCGGCCATTTAATACTTTCAAATTCTTTTTAATAAAGATTATCTAAAGCGTTTGACTTATTAGTATCAGTGTGATTGTATGCGGTTGATCAGATCTACAGCAATTTCTTTGAGTGTATGGCTATAGATATTCTTTGTACTGGGGCTTTAAGCAATCCACATTGTCTCTAAGCAGCTTTACATTAGTATAGAAACAAAATACAAATTTTAAAGTTTAATGTTATGATTATATTTCTAGAAATGATCCCTAATGATCAAGACTGAGGTAACGGTGGTGAGGAAAAATTCCCTGAGATGATATGAGGGAGAAACCTTGAGAATAACCAGACTCAGAAAGGAACCTCAACCTCATTTTGGTGACACTGGACAGGAAATAATGTCAATGTAAATAATATCCTTTCTACAACAGTTTGTAGTCGAGTGGAATTAAACCACCAAGAGCTCGTGAGGAACTGATTGATAGGTCAGGGTTCATTACAGCACAAAGCTGACCGACACAAGAGTAGTTCGAAGGTGTTCAATAAACCACAACTTTCCTCAACATGTAAATTGTTTATTTTCCCCCAAACAGGAAGTCAAGAACAGCACTGACTGATATAATAAAGTACGTGTTTCTGCAGAACATGGAGAAACCAAAAACTATTTTTATAGCTGCATCCACCAGGTTTAATCTTTTCATGTGAACAGAATATACTGTAACTGTGCACTTTATACTAATACTGTAGTTCACCATTTATCCAGTTAACATGATTTTTTTTTTTCCTGTTTGCTCAGAACACAAAACAAACCATTTAGAATATTACACCATTGAACAGTACAATAACTGGGTAACAGTCCGGTACTCCGCTTTGTACAATAGGTAGAATAAGGACATGGCACAGAGAATTCTTTGGAAGTGTAAAAATAAACATCATTTCTAATTCGAAAAAAAAAAAACCCTGTAAAAAGTTATTTGTTATGTAATAACCTGCTTGTTACAGTCGGCATGTTTGTAACCACAGCGCTGTATCGTTACTTAGATACAGTGTTTAAACACATCCGATGTTATTTACGGTAAACTTTTTCAGTATAATTACAATCTGAGTAACTAAGCGCTCGTCTAGTAACCTGCTCATTTTAACCAAGAAATGACCTTAAAGCTTTCTATACAGACGATACGAACTTACGACGTACCAGAAAACTTAAAGGTCCTAATGAAATGAAATTTCTTTCTTCAAACACCTTTCGAATTTGTTCGTAGAAGAAGAAATATTTCAGGATTTTCAGGACGGTCCATCAAATAATATCAGGATCTCAATGAAGACACTTTACTTTTTAGGCTTTGGTATGAAAACAAAAACAAAATAAAACAAAACAAAACAAAAAAAAACAATTTAGCTGCCCTTGTTGCTAGCTGCATGAGTGAATTTTTAATTTTTTTAAACAACCCACATTTTACGAGGTGCAATCGGTTAATATTTGGCAACTTTTTTGTGATGTGCAATGCTTTAAACCCACATGCATGACCAGGCATCACATTACTGACCACTATACCACAAGAGAGCCCAAAAAAAAATAAAAAATAAATAATAATTCACATTTTAAACCTATATTTGTAAACTGCCTGAACTAAATTAGTACTGCTTTTGAGAATTTCACAGGCACTAGTGTAAACATACCTCATACCAAAAGTCATAAATCATGTGCTCCAAAATGTAACTCAGCTGTAACTTATCTTCCTGATGGAATATTTCACAATGTGAAACTGACCGTTTCCTGTTTCTCATCGAACATAAAAATATAAGGTGCGCTTAGGAAGGGGAAAAAAAAAAAAACAACCCATGACCAGTCCACGATGAATGGTACTAGTCTGAGGCTGCGCTCCTAACGTTCTTCCTCGTTCCTGTTGGTCTGAGAGGGAAGGTTTCCTTTAGAGGAACGCGTTACTGTGGAGTCGTCGCTGCGAACGAAGCTAAAGCCGAGTGGATTCGGACGTGGAGCCTGTTCTCAAAATCGTACGCTGAGAAGTCCTCCTGCAGAACAACACGGGATGCTGGATCAGTTTATTCCTAAAGATCATAATATTCCTCCAGGGCAAAACCCATAAACTTATTCATCAGGATATTAAATGTATTGAATTCTAAATAATAATTCACTCTCTAATCATGTTTAACATTCACACAATCTGTTTATAATGGGTTTGATCTGTTAAGAGTCGCCTTTGGTGTTGAATTAGAGTACTTTAAAAATAAAACAAACAAGCAAAGAAAATAAATACATGAAAAAAAGAATTTAAATGACATTTAAGCAAACAAATAAATAAAAAATATATTTTTTAAATATTTTTGTCCCAATGTTTCCGTTGACATTCCTAATAAAGTCGCTGATGTGAAACCTGTACTTATTTAATTACAGTTAAGTCACAGAGTAAAACATTATACTCAGTATATTCATTATAGAGCTCCTGAAACGCTCCATAGTTTTTTGGTATTCCCATTTTTCCTGCTCTCCAACTGATATTCTGTCAGAATTCCACTAGGGGGAGCGCCACAGTCTGAATACATCTGATCTAAAATGGCCTAATGTTACACTAGACCAGGGGTCGGCAACCCGTGGCTCCGGAGCCGCAAGTGGCTCTTTAATCCCTCTGCTGCGGCTCCCTGTAGATTCGGAAAATACTTATTTTCAATTTCTTTTATTTTAGTTAGTTAGTTTTTAAAAAAAATGTAATTCTAAATCCTAAGATTCTATGACGCTCTTGTAACATTAAAATAAACCGTGTTTAATTTATTTGTCGCTCAAAATATGCGTCATAACTGCTGACTTGCGAAATCTGACCCAGAAACAGACGCAGTTTTGGTTTGCTGCAGCCGACAAGTTAAAAATTTGATGCCATGCAGGCTGTCAAGTGTCACGCCTTGAGAGTGACAGTCACACATTTGGGTCTTTTGTCACACTCTCCCGCCACACATCGTATTTCTCACACAGAAAAACTTTTTGACTATTTATCATATATTTAATATGCCGCAGCGCCCAAAATGTATCAGTCCGCACCGCTGTCTCTATGGAACCGGGCAGGAATCAAGCGCGTCTCAGTTCTTAGTCGAGCCTGACACTTATCAGCCAATCAAAAAAAAGAGTCTAAAGAGTCTACACAATAGCCAATCAGAAAATAGCATATCTGGGAAAGATATAACGCAACATCCAATGAAAAAAATTGGGGTTGCGGGGGTGGGGGTGGGGTGATGCTTGCCTGTCTTTAAAACTTGAGAGCCCTGGTCATGAATACAAAGAGGACTCAATTAGACACTGAACATTTTATCTGAAAGTAACCTTCGACCCAGCGTCTTTTTTGTTAAGGTTAGTTCAAACTATTCAAAATATTTTTGTTTGCTTGCAGAAATAAAATTTCGTTTACTCTGTAGCAGTTCATTGCTTTCATAAATGCAACACACTACAGTTTTTTCTATACTTTCCATAAAGGTAAAAAAAGATATATTCAGTGTTATCTTCATTTTAGATGTCAAAAGGGTTTTGTGGCTCCCTGTGTTTTTTTTTTTTTTCTGTGGGAAACTGGTCCAAATGGCTCTTTGAGTGTTTAAGGTTGCCGACCCCTGTTCTAGGGCATAGCTGCGTTTATCCCCATATTTATTTATTTATTTTATTTATTCATAACCCTTAGAGAAAAGACGACGATAAGCCGCCAACTAGATTTCTCCAGAGATACGATTACGTCATGAGAAACCCGCTAAACTGCATTCAAGTCGTGATGACGATAAAACCCGGAGAAAGAAATATACTAATGCACGGTCTCTCAGGACTTCAGTATTACTGTTATTATTATTATAGTAATTCTAATGAAATGATCAGGGAAATGAAATGACTTCGATCTAATATACCTTGGCTTGAAGAAGCAGAGCTCTTCCTTTGGCTGTAGTCTGAAAAGCAAAATAAACTACAATGTTAATCTCCAGTCAGATTAAATATCTGCACCTTAAAATACACAATATTTTAGCTGTTGATGCAGAAAAATACTGTGAGCTTTAGAAAATGCATTGTGAGATCAGTCTAAATACAAATACACACGCTCGCGCGCACACGCTCGCGTACACAAGCGCTCGCATGCACTCTCGCACGCATGCATGAACTTGCCTCAGGATTTTCCACGAGTACACATCCCAGCTCATAGAGCGAATACGGCTGCACGTACGAGTTACTGACACGCCCTTCTTCGTCGTTAAAAGCCATCTGAAAACACTGCAGCAAAGAAAAACAAACATTTACACTGTACATTTGTGTTTCAAAAAAAACCCAAAACAAAACAAAAAAAAACAGACGCAAAGCGACGTGTCTTATGTCAGATATGCGCACTGTATGTCAGACATTAACATGGATTTGTCAGTGTTTTGTACCTGTATTGCGTTTGCGTTGTCTCCCAGACTTTTGTGCACGGCCCCCAGCAGGAGCGGTTTCAGTCCACAATACGACGAACCTCCCATCTGCTGAAGAACTGAGGCATGAACAATGAACAGTGAAATTCAGCATTTCCATGTACGTTAGTAGAAAGTAGAAATGACTTGTATGACATAAATTTATTTTTTTTTTCTTCTTTGTATTGTGAGATTAACCTTCAATCATGAGCTGCAGCTTGGCACTGGAGCAGTTAGCAAGAGCTTTCCAAAGGTACAGAACCTCAATGGAAGCCATTGTACATCGCTCTTTTGTAGGCCTGGGCTTAATCAAATCCTCAGCCTAGTCTCACACACACACACACACACACACACATTTTACTGACCATGTTTTCTGTATGACTTACGATCTTTTCAACAGGAATTGAACCCCCCATGTTACACTTACCTTCCTCATGGAAAACTGCTCAATCTGATTGTGTTTCCTCTTTAAAAGCCGAGCCACATCTTTCAGTACGCTACAAGCTCCGTCCAGATCTCCTGCAGCTCCCTGACACACTGAAATATATATAAACACGCTCAGAAACATCACAAACATTATAATGTGTTGTAAACTCTCTCATTAACTCTCTCGTCCCTGTTGTTGAGGTTTCTGTTTATTATTTAGAGACTCGTTACCTCCAGTGAGGTAGGAGTAGTAGCACTGGGACCAGCGTGACTCCGTCCTCAGACGCTCGAACGCTTTGTACGCTTCAGAGAAACTCAGTTCGATCATACTGCACCAACCTGCAACGCATCAGCACTGTGTAAACCTCAGAGCTCTGAAAGGGCTCGGTCAGTTGTTTTCAGAAATCGGTAACTAACTGCACTTTTCAAACGAAATAGAAAGTCAGTCAGTAGGTCACGTTGGTCAGTCGATCGATCGGTCAGTCGTTAAATCTGTAAATCAGCCGGGCGGTCAGTCAGAAAGTCAGTCAGTCTATCCGTTTATAAATTAGACAGTCGCTCAATAAGACGCAAAGTCAGTCAATCTCTATGTTAATTAGACAGTAAGTCACTAAGTCAGTTATTCTGTAAGTCAGTAAGTCAGTCAGTAAATACATCAATAAGTCATTGAGTCAATCTGCCTCTCTGTAAATTAGAAAGTCAGTCAGTACATCACTGAGTCAGTCAATCAGTCAGTCAGTAAGCCGGTCAGTAAACTAGTAAGTCAGTCAGTCAGTTACTGTGTCATACTGTGAGTCAGTCAAATAATCAGTAATTCTGTCAGATGGTCAATAAATCAGTAAGTCAGCCCGTAAGTTATTTGTTACTTCAGCCAATAATTCAGTCAGTAGGTCTGTCAGTTAAAATGTATGTCAGTACATCTCGCAAACCAATCAGCTATTCAGTGATTCAGTGAGTGAGTGAGTCAGCTAGGCAGTAAGTCAGTACTTGTACTTTTTTAAAGCACTTTAAGTCAGTCCATCATTCAGTCAGTAGTATGTCAGTCCTCAAATCAGGCAGGCAGGCAGGCAGTTAGTCAGAAGTCACTTGCAATGTTAAAGCAATATAGAAAGTCAGTCCTTAAAGGTGCGGTGCACAATGTTTGAAAAATGCTTCAGAAAACCGAGTCGGGCCGACAAACAAAACAAACGTGTAGCCAATGAGCAGAAAGGGGCGTGTCTTGTCAATATGCGGCGGAGAGAGTGTTCAGTGCGCATGTCTGACATTAGCCGAAAGCGATTGAAACACTGACATGGCGGATACCTGCCGTTACCTCTGCCTCGGGTTCTAGGTGTTAAACGTCGTCTTCCGTGTGAAACGGAAATAAACCTTTCGCGGTACAACACACAGTACTACAAATACACATTTGTATTACCATAGTATTACTCATTGTGTTCATTTACTGATAAAAATACCCCCTCGGCCAGCCGCCAAAACAGGTTCCGCCATAATAGTTGCCTGGGTTACGTATGGGTGTGGGGGCGGAGCTATCAAAACAGGGGTGGGACCCATTTGGGTTAGGGGCGTGTTTGTTTTGGTGATTTCAAATGTCAACATTGGATTTCAAACATCATGCACCGCACCTTTAAGTCAGTTTGTAAGTCAGTCACTTTGTCTTTTGGTCCTTTTAAAACAGTGTAGAACGCAAGACAGTCCATCTTGTGAGTGAGTGAGTGAGTCAGTGGATCCTTGCACAAAGTTAGTCCTTAATTCGATCATTCAAGATGTCAGTCAGTAAGTCAGCAGTTGATTTGAACGGTTTAGAATGTCAATCAGACTATCAGATAATTAGTAACTCTGTAAGTCACTCATTCATTCGGTCGATCAGTCACTCACTCACTCACTCTGCAGAAACATGAAAAAAAAAAGAATTGTGTAATCATGTGTTTGAGCTGTAGAGGTACAGAGTGGCTTACCGATCTCGTAGAGACAGATGTGCTGGATTTCCCTTTGTTCTGAAGAAAGCTCCAAGGCATTGTTAAAGCATATTAAAGCCCTGCTGATCTCACACTGGACAGAATGGTGCACAAAACCGATTAGAGAACGCAAACCCAACAACGGCCGTAAAACTTACGGATCAGGGTGCTTGGATATTATCTCACCTCGAGCCGCAGCACTCGTCCTTTAAAGAAGATGAAGAGTGAGGAGTCTGGATATTCAGCTTCCTTCTTCTGAAGTATGGCTTTCGCAGCCTGAAGTCCGGCTTCTGTTTCAGAGCCGTCGAGGGCAAAGAAGGGCTGCACGACCGTGTGGTACCACAACAGGGCCAGTCTGAGACACACACAGATCACAATCACTGTTACACACATATCACATATCAGTTCTAAAATGGCTTCAGACCCACCTGCCCCACACCATCACCTTTGCATACATGTATGCATGTGTGTATGGGCAAAATCATGACAGCAAATTTCATCTAGGTGTGAATGAGATACGGCTACTCAGTTACTGACCGTACACATTTCTCTGCAATGAAATTGTGCCACGTTGTTCTGGCATGTTTCTGTACACGTACTCACGTAGAGAGAGGGGCCTTCATGTCCTTACTTTCGCTAGAGTATGTAAGGGCGTCAAGCCCCTCCTGTCGTGAGCCGGGGAATCCCAGCAGGTTAATGATCCTTAGGAGGTGAGGAGGCACCATAGAGATGCAGAGGTGGAACAGGCCGTAGCCGAAGCTGACCGAACCTTTGAGTCGACTCAGGGACTCTGCGGTCACGCTGTAATCGAGCCGGGGCTGAGATTTCGGAACGTGCTTGGGCCGACATGAGGAAGCTTTGTGGCCGTTGTTAAGCTTATTGGGATCATGTGAGACAGGAGCCGGTGAACAGTGATCTGGACTGGGTTCAGGTTCACTGGAGCAGACTGCTGTGGGATCGTGCATCGAGACATTATGATTCTGACTGGTTTGATCAAAAGAAAGTGCCCCCTGTGGTGCCGAGTTCCTCCTCTGGCACACTTCCTGCAAGCGGGTGATCTCGTTGTAGCACTTATTGTACATTTTCCAGGCCTTACGGAGGATCCAGCCTGCTTTAATGTATCCTGTGCAAACAGGACAAAAAGTTTTGTACTATTAATCTGTTAAAACAAATGATGCTTTAATATGCCTTTTAAAATCTCAGTTAAAAATATGTAAAAAAAAAAAAACCAAAAAAAAAAAACAGCACAAACCTGAGAGCTCCTGTCTGACGAAGGACAGCATAGAAAGATAAACCTGACAGTCAGCCATGATGATGAGCCTCTGAAGACGCTCGATGACGGTCATCTCTGACCTCCGACCCTCCGCATGCTGGAAAACAGAAGGGTGTATTCTGGAGGGAATTTCACAACTTAGCAAGAAAGCAGAAGTGACTATTTAAAAAATGAAAGCACACGGATATTTCGCTCAGTTATAGTTCTTTAAAGTGCATCCAATTCCTTGTTCTGTCGCTCTATTAGGAGTGGCTTTGAAAATCTAAATAAATAAATAAATAAATAAATAAATAAATAAAGTTAACAAAACCCTTCTTTATCCAAAGAAGGTGAAAAAAAAAATGTTTTTAATTATCCAACTTTAGTGTAATCAGGTGTGTGTGTGTGTTTTTTTTTTTAAATATTGGTGCCCACATGTTGGCCATTCTGGTCTTGTGAGAACATTCCCCTGGGTCCCAATGAAGACAACTAAAAACTCGAGCTTTAAGGCTACAGGAGCCTAAAACTACAGGCATTATGGAAGATCCTCCCAAGGATAAGATGACAAACTTGTGTTCTGTCAGAACAATCCATGTCTGTTCTGGAATGAAGGTCTGTCACATAGCTGCAGGTAACATGAGGTGATATTACACAGAAGAGCTTTGTATATAAAAATACTTTCACTTTTATTCCTGACTCGAGAGAAAACTCTGTTTTAAGTGTATATCTGTGTGTGTGTTTCTTTTGGGAATGAGTGGATACAGAGATGTCTGGCTCCAACAAGAATTCTATGAAAGTTACAGAGAAAGAACCTTCAGTGGAACCTATAGAGGAGCCTTCAGTGGAACCTATAGAGGAGCCTTCAGTGGAACCTATAGAGGAGCCTTCAGTGGAACCTATAGAAGAGCCTTCAGTGGAACCTATAGAGGAGCCTTCAGTGGAACCTATAGAGGAGCCTTCAGTGGAACCTATAGAGGAGCCTTCAGTGGAACCTATAGAGGAGCCTTCAGTGGAACCTATAGAGGAGCCTTCAGTGGAACCTATAGAGGAACCTTCAGTGGAACCTATAGAGGAGCCTTCAGTGGAACCTACAGAGGAACCTTCAGTGGAACCTATAGAGGAGCCTTCAGTGGAACCTATAGAGGAGCCTTCAGTGGAACCTATAGAGGAGCCTTCAGTGGAACCTATAGAGGAGCCTTCAGTGGAACCTATAGAGGAGCCTTCAGTGGAACCTATAGAGGAGCCTTCAGTGGAACCTATAGAGGAGCCTTCAGTGGAACCTATAGAGGAGCCTTCAGTGGAACCTATAGAGGAGCCTTCAGTGGAACCTATAGAGGAGCCTTCAGTGGAACCTACAGAGGAACCTTCAGTGGAACCTATAGAAGAGCCTTCAGTGGAACCTATAGAGGAGCCTTCAGTGGAACCTATAGAGGAGCCTTCAGTGGAACCTATAGAGGAACATTCAGTGGAACCTATAGAGGAGCCTTCAGTGGAACCTATAGAGGAGCCTTCAGTGGAACCTACAGAGGAACCTTCAGTGGAACCTATAGAAGAGCCTTCAGTGGAACCTACAGAGGAACCTTCAGTGGAACCTATAGAGGAGCCTTCAGTGAAACCTATAGAGGAGCCTTCAGTGGAACCTACAGAGGAACCTTCAGTGGAACCTATAGAGGAGCCTTCAGTGGAACCTATAGAGGAGCCTTCAGTGGAACCTATAGAGGAACATTCAGTGGAACCTATAGAGGAGCCTTCAGTGGAACCTATAGAGGAGCCTTCAGTGGAACCTATAGAGGAACATTCAGTGGAACCTATAGAGGAGCCTTCAGAGTCGTTCTTTGGAAGTCACACAGTGAACAACTTTGCTCTCAGTTCACTGTGTGGACAAGATGAAACAAAGGGAATTCTCTCTTCCCCAAAAATCAAATGATCTGGAGATCAATGCCGTGCTGCATGAAGACCTTTTCTGATCAGACGATGTGCTGCCATTTGTGCGTCGATAAACTGCTTTTAGATTTCATTTTTTGCAGACAAAGTTTAGAGTTTTCAAACCTGTACAGTAAACACACTGGTATATTATATGTTAAAACAGAGCAGTAGGAGCTGAGCTGAACAGATTGACACCATATAAAAGCCTAGTGACTTACATTCTCTCACTCCATATTATAAAGCTTTCTGTACAGATGTTGATTCAGCATTTTTGGGAAGGAGTCTCCAGTGTCAGAGTTTTCCAGCCCAAAAAAGTTTTCAGGACAGAGAATTTTGGATGACTGGATATGAAGTCTGGCCTGTCTTTTTATACTGTTCATGAAATAAAAAAAAATAATGGTCCAGCTGGCAGATTTCTGTGGAATAAAACACTTATAATAAAATAATCATATGAAGAGCTCTTTTCCAAAACGCGATAAACGCCAAAATAAAAAAAAAAACGAGTTTGTCATGTCATTTTGCTGTGTTGTGAACCTATATACTGCTCCATCAATGTTTCATGCCAAAACGCTATATTTCATTGTTTAAAACGTACTGCAAGATGCAGTTCCTTTCCAAACGGCGATAAGCGCCAAACCTGTTTTTTGCCTAAACGCTATATGTCCTCTCTCGACCAATCAGAATTCGGTGAGCGTTCGACGCAATCCAACATGGCGGCGGTCTGAGGCGAGAGATGTTTGTCTGTGCGCAGTCTTCAAAATGAGTGTAGGAGATTATTTCTATTCTTAATAAAGTTATTTATTTCCCTGATGTCATATGTTGCATGTTCTCTTTTTGGTTTATGTCTCTTTTTATAAAAAAATAAATAAAAAAAAAAAAAAAAAACAAATTTAAAATAAAGGATGGATTTATAGCGTTTTGGAAAAAAATAAAAAGAAACTTTGAATATATATTTAACAAAATTGTTGTTTCATTTAACAATCATTGTTTAACATGTTCAGACTGAGCCAACAGACCATTTTAACAGGATAAATTGAATATAAACAAAATGTGTGGGTCTACGTAAAGAAAAGTCATTTTCATAAAAACTATTAAAATGGATTTATAGCGTTTTGGAAAAGAGCTCCTCATATACACTAATAATTAAAAAACAATCAACCTCACAGTCACTCCATAACAACTTTAATATACGTTTCAGTATTCAAGGCACACACAGCATACTCTGTTGATATATTTATTTATTCTTAATTCCTTTGTTTGTTTGTTTGTTTTAAACGGCCTTGTTGCTGTGTGAGAGTTGTGTGAGAGTTGCGTGAAAGTTGCCGTACTAAATTCAGATCTAATGCTTTCCTCTTACAGCGACAATACACGGAGACAACAGATTAATTGTCTATTCTCGTTCAGACCGCTTTAACGCATGAGACTCGATAACAAACGGACGCTTTTTACGTCTTTAAAACACATCCCCTCTTACTCCGAGGAAGTGGCGGAATTACTCACATTCTTCTTGAACTTGTTCTTGATTGTCTCGATCACGCCGGCGCCGTCACTCTCGCACATCCTTTCCGTAGCTCGCAGGTCCTCACACGCCACCTGCATCTTCTCCTCTTCGAACGTCATCATAGCATTCTGGAAAGGAATTTTATAAATCGTCGGCTTATAAAAAATAACCCCCGCGAACACAATCCGCTTTAACGGGAACGTCTGAACACCTGCTCATTTATATAGTTATCTAATCAGCCAATCATGTGGCAGAAGCACCATATAGTAAATCATACAGATACAGGTCACAAACTTCAGTTCATGTTTACATCAAACATCAGAATGAATTAAAACATCTCAATGATAAGACAGATGTAACTGGACAGATTTGTAGCAGGAAGTCTACAGTAACTCAAATACTCAACCGTCAACGAGTCAGGTTCAAGTCCAGTCCGACGGCTAAGAGGACCAGGACGTTGAAATTAAAAGAAAAAAGATCACCTGGTCAGTCTTTTTCAGTCTGTGGCTCAACCAAACTTGCCTCAGATCCTGTTCTTGTGGAAGCTGAAGTGTTCTTCTGTGGTTGTCGCTCATCCACCTCAAGGTTTGATGTGTTTGATGCATTTCTCCTCAGCACGGTTGTAAAGAGTGATTATTTGAGTTCATATAGACTTCCTGTCAGTTCAGACCCGATCAGGTTCGATCTCATGTCATCGACATTGGGTGTGAAAATCCCAATGTCGGAAAACACTTTACAGTAAAGTTCTACGTCGATGCTTTAAGAGTTTTCCCAAAGATTATACAAGGATTTGGGGTGACGAATGTTATTCCGTCTATATCGACGATGTACAGGATCAAGGGTTCGGAACCGGATCATGCAGGTCAAGGGTCCGGAAACTTTCTCCAATCAATCAGGGAAACATTCTAACTGTCAGTAAACAAAGACTATTAACTAAGATTTTCTGTATTACATGAGCATGTCATTAAAGTCGTCACTAGATTCCAGTTTAGATTATTACAAATCCTTACATTTGGATAACACTGTGCTGAAGCGAAACTAGACCCAGACTTTGTTTGAGTGAGACTTCATTTTGAGAACTACGAGAACACGGCATCACATGACACCAAGCCTGACAGCAGTTTTAATAAGGAAGTAGACTTACCAGAAAACTGACAAAACCCGCGCCGAAGCTCATCAGAGGGCTGTAATTCCTGCAGCACAAAAAGAAACCAATGCAATGGTCTTACATAAGAAGGGCTGTTTTATATCAGGAATCGGTGGGAAAATGGGAAACGGTTTCTATTTAAAAATATAAAGCAGTACGTTTTAACCAACATTCACATGGACACAATGGGGAATTTGACCAAAAAAAAAGATACAGAGAGAGAGAGAGAGAGAGAGAGAGAGAGAGAGAGAGAGAGAGACTCCAAACGCAGGAACTTCCTCTGAAAAACTGCACGTGAGTTCAGAAGTGTCACACTACGCATATGGATACTGTAAGGAGTTTATTCTGGATATAGTCATGATGTACAGTGAACAGTGTCAATCCGTCCTCTTCAGTGTAGGAGATTGTCAGTCACTTCCTCTACTCTAACACACACACACACGCACACACGCACACACGCACACACGCACACACGCACACACACACGATGACAATCTTACTGTTGACTGTGAGGCCTGGTTAATTGCTCCGCGTGAAACGCTTCCTGCTGCAAACTTAAATGTCACTTTGCTCATTTACTGCACTGAGAAAGCCACTGCATGCTGGGATACGGCCGTGCTGTCACTAACACACAACTAACACCCACTCTGATCATGCAACAGTGGCCGATTACATGAAAACTCACAATTAGACTGAATTACATGGAATTAAATTACATTTAAATTAGACTAAAAACACTCTTTGGAATCCATATAATAGATGTTCAACGCTTGATTTAGTAAGATTTAGTTTTAGATAGATAGATAGATAGATAGATAGATAGATAGATAGAGACACACAAAGACACACACAGAGAGAGAGAGAGAGAGAGAGAGAGAGAGAGAGAGAGTTATACATAGATTTTCTATATATTGTTTCCCTTCATTTTACAAGTCATTCATATTTTACTGTAACTTTATTCTTATTCTATTTTTATTAAATTAGACAAATAAAAAAATAGTGCATGCTGTACTGTGTATGTGACCAATACAATTTGAATCTGTATTATTATTATTATTATTATTATTATTATTATTATTATTATTAGGGATGGCACCAATCTGGTACTAGCAAAAAAATAAAAACAAACAAACAAACAAATAAATAAATAAGTAGCTCATCATATTCTTTCATCACATTATACTTCATGTAGATACACATCATCTCATTGTATTTTATATGTACAGTGTGGTTTAACTGTGAAATGCATCAAAACAAAAAAAATAAGCTTAGTAATTTTTAATGAAAAGAATTACAGATTTGCATCTACTATTATTATTATTATTATTATTATTATTATTATTATTATTATTATTATTATGTGAGAAGCCATGATTTACACCAAGCATTTTCATTTAAACAAATATTTATTTGAATTATTTTTATTTAATAAAAAATGATTTCTTTTTAGTTATTTTAATTATTACAATTTGTTTTGAATTATTCATTATTTCATTTCACCAAAATCATAAAGAAAATGTTTTAAAATATAATAATAATAATAATAATAATAAGAAGAAGAAGAAGAAGAAGAAGAAGAAGAAGAAGAAGAAGAAGAAGAAACTTCATTTTTGGAGAAAGTTGAACAGACAAAAGATTAAATTTTATTACGTTATTAATCAGTTTATTTACATCAGGACAATCTTCAGGACTTGATCTGTATAACTATTGTGTAGAGGAGACTTGACCTCACCTCACTTGACCTCACCTCACTTGACCTCACCTCTCACTCACCTGTACCTGTGGAAGAGCTCTGTGCTCTCTTTAAATCCGTTGTTCAGCAACATGTTAATTCCCCGCAGTGAAAGTTCCGCATCATCGATCTGCTCAGGAAACTCTTCTTCAGCCTCCGCCATCGCGCACAAAAATAAATAAATAAATAAATAAATAAATCACTACAGGGGCAATAAAGAGAAATGATTTACCCCTAAAACTATCGGACCATCAGACTCATCTGGACCACTAAACAAACACAGAGCTCGTAGCAACCGACAGCGAACTGCACACAATTAGGGAACCTATACAACACACCGGAAGTAAAAGAAAAACGTAAACAGAAGAAGGCGCCACAAATAGGTTCGCTAATTTCTTTTTTTTAAAAAAATCGTAAATATTGTTACAAGAAATAAACTAAAGAAACCATAAAGACTTCCAGCTTCCGCGTTTCGGTGTTGACACCTAGAGTAGAGTTTACACTTTACACTACAAAACAGTGGGGTTGGTCTTCTGGGCGTGGCCTAACAAACAACCTGTTCGCCTATTGGCTGGAGTGCAGACGGAAGTTTAATGATTAAGACTGATCTGAGATCGGTTTATTTAATAATAATAATAATAATAATAATAATAATAATAATAATAAAAATAAAAATAAAAATAATAATTGTTTATGTACAGGTAAGAAATTATAGACATATTATACACATTATACACATATTACAAATTATAGCTGACCTCGGATCAGCAATGTAATACAACAACAACAACAACAAAACTTTGCAAGCACCATTAATAATAATAATAATAATAATAATAATAATAATAATAATAATAATAATAATAATAACAATTATTATTGTTGTTATTATTAGTAGTAGTATTATTGTTTTATTATTTTATTATTATTATTATTATTATTATTATTATTATTGTTGTTGGTGTTGTTTTATTATTATTATTTTTATTATTGTTTTATTAATGTTTTTATTATTGTTATTATTATTATATTATTATTATTGTTTTATTATTATAATTATAATTATTATTATTGTTTTATTGTTATTATTATTATTATTGTTGTTGTTTTTTTTATTATAATTATAATTATTATTATGATGATGATTATTATTATTATTATTATTATTGTTGTTGTTGTTTTATTATTATTATTATTATTATTATTATTATTGTTATTATTATTATAAGCAGGACATATAATACATCAACAGAATAAGTAAAACTTTAAACTTTTTTGCTGTTATATAAAAATAATCTTCAAAGTAGTCATGTGATGCAGCCTAAAGTGTAGATTGAGTTTTTCTATTATTTTCCATTTGCAATCTTTCATGTAACTTATACCACAATTCGCCAAAAATGATGATGATGATGATGATGATGATGAGATGATGATGATGATGATGATGATGATGATGATGATGATGATGAATGTTGTGTTTCTGTTGTTCTTGTTGCTGTTTTTGGTAAGTTAGAATATATGTTTTTTTATTTAACCCATTTTATGTCATGGGATGTCGGTGAAGTTTAAAATAAAAGACTGTACAGTTGTCAAAGATGCTGTAAAAGTAATCGTCACATTCTGACCAATCAGAATCGTGCATTTCAACAGCCATGTAGCGTTTAGCTTGTTTGACTATACCATCTGCCACCAGAGGGCGCCAGAGACTGGACCAGAATGCTCAAGTGTTCATTTAAGCAGGCATTAGCACATTAGTTAATCGTAATAAGTTATAATACTCGTAATAAGTTATAAGTAATAATAATCTTTAGTGTTTGTGATAATCAAACACTAAAGATTATTATTATTATTATTATTATTATTATTATTATTATTATTATTATTATTAAATAACAAAAGAACCATTTGCCCATTTTATTGAGTTCAGTCATGAATATGAATTAATAAAGAGCTTTTGGTGATGTATAATTATCTGTTTTACTCATATTTTTAGCTGGATAGAGTCAGAAAAATATACTAAAGTATAGTAATCTCAGTAAAGGTAAATTAAAACCGCTGTATCCTAAAGCAGCAACCAATCCTAAACTTCAGACAAGTTTCAAGTTTTTCATTTTCAAATTAAACAAACACCACGAATAATGTTTTAAGAATGTTTACATATTTTTTCTTCCTTTTTCCCCGCCTCCTCCTCCTCCTCCTCCTCCTCATCATCATCATCATCATCATCATCATCAACAACAACACCATCATCATCATCAACAACACCATCATCAACAACATCATCATCATCATCATCGACAGGTGTTTTTACTTGTACAGATTTAATGTATCGTTATCAGTTTAACTCTTACACGCTTCTCAACAGACCCAATTGCATTAATTTAATTAAATTAAGCCTTGAGGCTTTTTTTTTTTAATTCTGAAGATAAGTTATTAATTCATAATTAATTTGTAATTAATTTTGTTTAGAATCTATAGAGGATTAATTCAAATTTATTCTTAAACGTTAATAGATATAATTACTGAATGCCATTGTAGGAAAGGAACAGGCATGCAATTAAGATTTTTTATCATGAAAATAAAAATTGGGAAACAGACTCGGGAAGTGTCTGATGGACAAAGTAATACAAAGCATAATTTATTTATCTACATGTATGGAGATAAAGGGGGAGAGTCACAATGTTATTGCAATGCAATGTTCAGTATCTCACAATCTTATATTATTACATTTTAAGTACTTATGTAAATGTAAATTGATTATTATACTAAACAAAAGAGACAATAAACTGTAAAAATGTACTTTTTTGTTCCAGAAGGAAGACCAACATTGCATCCACTATATGGATATGGGCTTTGGCAAAGTGTCTAGACGGAAGCCTCTTCTCAGTGCGAATCACATGAAAGCCTGCTTAGAGTTAGTGCAAAAATAAGTTCCATCCCTCCCTCACTTTATCCTTCCTTCCTTCCTTCCTTCCTTCTTCCTCACTCCCTTCCTCCACCACCGTCCTCGCTCACTTCTTTCCTCCCTTACTTCCTTCTTCCATCCCCTCTCGCCCTCACTTTCTTCCTCCACCATCTCCCTCACTCACTTCCTTGCTTCCTTTCATTTCTCTTTTCATTTGCACTTACATCTTATCTCTCTGAGCATTTGAGATTTAAGGGCCTTGCTCGGGGGCCCAGCAGTGGCAAGCTTGTGGGACCTTTTTTTCTCCCTCCCTTCCTTCCTAACCTCCAGTCTGTGAATCCAGTTCCATGTTCCGTTGCCTGGAAACATAACTGATTAGACTAGAAGGTGTTATAAACGTGTAATAGTGAGAAAGTTAGCATGAAAAAAATAAATGAGTACATGACTTTTTGTGCTGTAGAAAAAAGTCAGCAACACTTAAGCCAATGTACAATGTAGCTACACGCAGTACCTCTGAGGATTTGTCCACCTCTGAGCTGAAAACCTGAAACAATGAGGACACATTGTCAGCGGTTTAGGGAAGCGTTAGTGTTTATTTAGCAGCAATATACAAACAAATTCATCTTTTCTTTACTTTTCTACCCATATTCAAGATTTTATCATACAGTTAAAAATGTATACATTACAGTTCTCTTCTGCTGGGTTTACTGTTGTGTCACACTTTACATTGGGTTTTGTTGGTATTTGTGACAGACCTGTAAAGAAGGAGTACCTAAAATAAATATTTTATACTTAACCCAGTCATTTTTAGGTGTCACTCTTTTCCTGTTGTAAATATTACGCTGCCATAAAAGAACCTGCAGCTAAGCAATCAATTCAATTTCTCAGAATAAATTCGATTCAACAGAGCTAATCAAAAAGGTTGCATAGTTGAATAGATTTGTGCTTTAGGTTTTATGTGTCTGAGAAACATGAAATTTATGAATAGGTGAATTTGTAGTTCTATATAATTATCATTAGGTAATGATTCTTTTTGTTGTGATGAGTGTTCAGTGTTGAAATGCTGACTATTCTGAAATTCTGTAGTTTGGTTGTAAAATGTTTGAATTTCACTCGTAAATATACAACAACCCAACAAAAACATTCCAAACGATATCTGATTGGTCCGTCGACTATCTAAGCACGCTTTTCCCCCGTTTCTACATCCAAAATGGTTCTCAATAGCCACAGACAACCGACTGTAAGATATAATTAATTAACTAATATTTATACAAACGAAATGCTTTGTTTAATCTCAATTGAACATAAACATTGATTTGTTTATCTGTTTAACCAAGGACTAAGTGTAGCCTGCAAAACTAGACTTTCATAAACTTACAATAACATTTATTTTTATTCACAACAGATTTTAAGATGCTACTAAAGATTATGAGGTACGTTTTAACCACCTACAGAAGACTATGTTTGTTTCATTCAGCGAATTCAAGTCTTGACAGATAATCATCTATATCCTACTGTAGTTTTCTTTTTATATTTACAAGGATCCTCGCTACATCTATTGAAACTGAAACTCTGTAATATCGATATTAATGATTTAAAGTTAGCAATGCAAGTCTCTGGACAAACAAACTTCACCTCACACACTGCATATTTAAGAATAACTGCCATGATCCATCTCCTCATGCTTGAGTGTTTTTAAGATGGTGGTAAACATAAATCCAGCTTGTAGCTGTATAAACACCTGACAGTCTGCATGAACTGAAGTTAATAGTGAACATGCATGGTTTCTCTTCAGCAGTCCCTTTCTTGGAGGAAGTGTGAGGTTAGTATATATCAGGTAGCTGGGAGTAGTTCCTGCTCCAGTAGCCACCAGAGTAAAGCCAGTCTTGTCCTCCGTTGTGTGGGTTTGCTCCTTGTTGGAACCACCTATGAGAATGACGAGTACATCAAATTCTGTTAGATGATGAGTTTTGTGGGAATGTGTGATTAGCTCTTTCTCTATTGCTATGTATTCTGTCATGCTGATTTGATCACACAGAGGATAAAGAGAAAGAGATAGACAACACACTAGCATTGCAGTTGTTGAATCAACCACTTCGGGGTGCAATCAGCAGGCACATCTTGAACCTTTTTCTGTATTCCTAGCTGTGTGAGTGAGTCTAGGGGTCTGTGCAAATTCAATGAAAATGTTCAAATTCAAGCAAAGTTCTGAAAGACCGAATAAACTGTCAAACTCTAATGCAAAATCTTCCTGAAATTCTCAAAGGTTATAAAGATCTCAGACTGATGAAACATTCTGAAATTCAAAGCTCAAATTCTAGTTAAATTCTCCAACTTTAGTAAAATTCCCCATCTGTAGACAAAATCTCAAAAACTCTAAAAACATTTTAAAACTCTAGTAAAGTTCTAAAATTCTACTTAAACCATAGAAATTCATAGCAAAATTCTCAAACTAAAACAAATTTCTCAAACTCTAGTTACATTTTTCAAATCTGGCCATATTCTTAAAGTCTAACAAAGTTGTCAAAGTCCAAAAAAGTTCTCGAAATCTGGTACAATTCTCATAAAATTCTATTCAAATTCTGTTATAAATTATAAAAATATCAAAATCATGCAAAATTCACTTTTTATCTTTTTCAAAATCTGGTACTTCTCTGTGTTTTAAACTTTAAAACAAATTCTTAAAGTCTGTTAATATGTGAAATTCACTTTTAATGTTCTCAATCCATAGCAATGTTTTAAAAACATTTAAAATGTTCAATTGCTTGGAAAATTTGTTCGAGTGTTTTGACAGTGCTCAAAAAAGTTCCGCACTCAAAGACACTAGATAAAAACTGTTAAACAATTATCACCAGAATGGAGTTTGAGAAATCAGCTATCAATATGATTATATCATGTCAGAAGCTTGGAAATTGAGATCACACCAAACACACTGATGAGGAACTCAAACCTGGGGCCGAGAGACTGGCTTCTTATTTGAAGCGATAACAAAATGAAGATAATGAACATGCAATAAGCTGGGGAACACTTTTAGCATTACAAAAATAACAAACTCCTATGATTATATCACAATAAATATTGTGTAATAATAACTACTCAAATATTAAACAAATTAGACAAATATGTAAAGAAACATATTTATAATTTTACAGCTTTGAGGTTTATTTTGTAGGAACCGTGGATTACTGTAGATACAGCAAGCGACAGCGCTAATATATTTATCTAGTCTATAAAAATGAAAACTGGAGCCTTGAGATAATATTTAATTAGTGTAAAGTCATTTTTAAAGTAATAGCAGTGCCGCTAGTTTAATAATACTTGTGTTTCTTATGTTTATTTCAGTTCTTTCAAATCCTATTGCACTATTCAAATTTTACTGGTTGATATCATGACTTGAATTTTGTAGCACTATATAATCTTTAGCTCGAGTAAAAAATGGCTTACACAATAATTCTGGACTGATGAATAGATTTAGCAGCAAATAAGCTTACATCGGTGTTGCACAGAGTAAGCAGTAAATCACGGCTGTAATAGAACAGGAGTAAGACTCAGGGGTTATAGCACAGTCTGCTGAAACACTAACCTCGTCTTCCACTCGTCATTGGATTTGGAGCGGTTTTTCCGTGCCACTCTCTGTTTTTCCTCCACTCTCTTCTTCTCCGCACTGGCCAAATCTGAAAGCAAGAAGAAATCATTTGCAAAGTCCAGATACAATAATTAAGCGATACATGTTGACCTCAATGACCTCATGTCTTAAAAACACGTACTGTAGAACGACTATTTCCTGAGATTTCACCTTAATTACGCTGAAGTAGAAAAAGGCTGTCAAACACCTTTTAAAAATTATGTTCATTAACACTTTACAGTGCACTAATACCTGAATTAATATGAACTTAATCACAAGCTAATGATGAGACTATACTGAGCTACTGAACAAGTCTAATGAATTCATGCCTGAATAAATGACGGCCACTTTAAGTACATGGTTGTTAGATAATGTATTAATTAACATTTAGGGATAAACTACACCAAAATGCTATTAATTATGATATTCTTTCTTATAAAGGAGATTTGATAGAGTTTATGTCTACATGTTGATTCATACATTAACTAACAAACATGTACTTAAGGGGGCCATTTTTTATTCACACAGAAATTCATGAGACTTATATCGTAGTTAAGGTAGCACCTTCATTAGTCCATGATTAGTCCATGCCTTGACTCATCATTTGTTAACTTTTTCAGTAAGTGTTAATTCAGGTATTAGTGCATGATTACTATTCACTTCTGCTATTGTAAAGCGTTATCGCGCTACCACTAGATAGCAATAATGATGTGTTAATTAATCATCCTTTTGCCACGTCACAAGGGACAGACATCAAAACACAAGCCAATATCCCCAGATTGTGTTTGGTTCTATACAATAGCAAATATTTCACTTCTGAAACCAAATGTGTACAGTATGAAACTCAATATGACATAAAGGACAACAACTACACACACCTCATTTTCACCTCTACTTGTTCAGCGACATGCTAGCTTTTTAACTAGATCTACGCTAACCCTATTTTACGTACGTTGTGTTAGCTTTGTCAAATTTTTAGCTTTATACTATTTGAACTTTGTATGATATAGCATTATGCTAGCTTTGTACTGTCAGTTTTCACATACATCATACTATAAATACAGTATAATTATGTCTATAAGCAACAAACATGTATGTACATGTAAGCTTAACATTTAAAGCTTTTGTTTTGTATTTTTTGATGTTTTGATGCTCCAGCAGCAGGCATCTTTTGAGCTGCTTATGTAATGTCTTGCTTTCCACAGACACAACAAGTCTAATGTTTTAACTTGTTTTCTAAAGATAAAAAAGGGTTTCATATTGTTTTTTTGCTATTTATGTAGTTTTTGTGCTCCCTTTTCTCTTTATACGTGCCAAGTTAATTTTTTTTTAATTTAATATGCTAACATTGTGTGGAAGTTTAACAAAGCTGTCAAATATAAATGTATGTAACTGGTGTGAAGGTTTCTTTCTGTACCTATGTCTCCGTTCTCCATGGCTCGGATGTCAGGCCGGAGGCGACAGTCTGTAATGGGGAGATTCTCCTTCATGTCTTCTTCCAGCTCATTCAGTTGCATAGCGAATGTGGAGAAGGCGTAGTACTGAATGAAAGGAACAGTAATTTACATGAGCTAACAAGGCCTGTATAGACAATGCTGAGTTCTGCAGATTTAGGAAGACATGACAACTGGATGCTTTATAATTAGCGTCAGAACTGATGAGACATCACCTTGGGCTTACCCTGTCGAGTAATTTTTTAATGACCTGGATAACTTGACGTTTCTACAGTATATAAACTTAATATAGAGTTAGTCCCCGAGTTATGAATGAGAAGCGTTCCTATGACCCCATCGTAACTAGAAAATATCACAAGTCAAACCATAACCTAGCCAACCCAGGAGTCTTAAAGAATGGTGTCCAGTATGGAGTAGTATACTGTAATTTGTTAATAATTTAACACATTAATAAAATTGTCTAGAACATTTGAGCAGTAAAGAATCATATCTGCTATAAAAGCTTTAACAATTGTGGTAACAACTTTAGGATATTGATGGCTACATTAACTTAGTTGTCAGAAGATGAGGATGATGATAAAGGTGACAAAAACACAGAAAAAAGCACCCTTTAAAACTGAGACAACTGCACTCCATAAAGATCGTTGGCGAGACTGAGGCGAGGTATCTCACAAGGCGGCAAGGCGGGAGCCTAACATATAGCCTAACATCTACGATTGCCTGCCGCCTGAAATTGAAAATAATTTTTACAGTTTGTCGCATGAAATCGTCCATCTAAGATCGAAAATTTGTGAGTCGAACTATAGTAACTCGGAACTTTATATAGTTTCTAATCTTCAGCTAAGTGTTAACTAGTAATATCTGTTTGATACAGTATAAGCTTGAATAAAATTTAAAAAGCTGTGAAATAAGCTTATCGTTTAAATAATCGATAAAAAAATTAAAAGTATCGGTAAAAACTGTTCTTACTTAATTTTTTTTTAAAAATGCAACATCAATGTGAAAGAGAAACAAGAGAAACAAATCTCAAACATTAAACTGTGCCCAATAAATAAAATGACAAATGAAAAATGATAAAAAACATTCTGAAACTTACAAAAAATGTATAAAGAGTGGTGTGAAAAAGTGTTGGCCCCCTTCCTGATTTTTTTATTTTTTTGCATATTTGTCACACTTTAATATTTCAGATCATCAAACAAATTTGAATATTAGTCAAAGATAACACAAGTAAACACAATATGCAGTTTATTAAGGAGACAAAAATACAAACCTACATGACCCTGTGTGAAAAAGTGCTTTCCCTCCAAACCTAATAACTGGTTAGTCCACCCTTAGCAGCAAGAACTGCAATCAAGCGTTTGTGATAACTTGCAATGAGTCCGTTACAGCGATGTGGAGGAATTTTGGTCCACTCATCTTTGCAGAATTGTTGTAATTCAGCCACATTGGAGGGTTTTCGAGCATGAAGCACTTTTTTAAGGCCATGCCACAGCATCTCAATAGGATTCAGGTCAAGATTTTGACAAGGCCACTCCAAAGTCTTCATTTTGCTTTTCTTCAGCCATTCAGAGGTGGACTTGCTGGTGTGTTTTGGATCATTGACCTGCTGCAGAACCCGAGTATGCTTCAGCTTGAGGGGTCTTTTGTGACATCTTGGATGAGTCATTGCTGCGCTCTTGGGGTAATTTTGGTTGGCCGGCCACTCCTGGAAAGGTTCACAGCTGTTCCATGTTTTCGCCATTTGTGGATAATGGCTCTCACTGTGGTTTGCTGGAGTCCCAAAGCTTTAGAAATGGCTTTTCCAGACTGATATATCTCAATTCATTTCTTTCGCATTTGTTCCTGAATTTCTTTGGATCTCTGCATGATGTGTAGCTTTTGAGAATCTTGTAGTCTACTTCACTTTGTCAGTCAGGTCTTATTTAAGTGATTTCTTGATTGTGAACAGGTGTGGCAGTAATCAGGTGTGATAAACCACACAAACAAACACTTTTTCACACAGGGTTATGTGGGTTTAGATTTTATTTTACCTTAATAATAAAAACCTTCATTTAAAAACTGCATGTTGTGTTTACTTGTGTTATCTTTGACTAATATTTAAATTTGTTTAATGATCTGAAACATTAAAGTGTCACAAACATGCAAAAAAAAAAAACATTAGGAAGGGGGCCAACACTTTTTCACACCACTGTAAATATTAAATTGGAAAAATATAAAACTCAGAAATTATAATACTGAAAAGCTTAGGCTGCAGTTCATAAAGATGAAAACTGACCAAAGATCAGCAGCTTTATTCCACAAAGTCTGATAATCTCATGCAGATGAAAACTAAACAGTTCTAACCTGAGCTGAGTTTTCGGGTCTTGGGGAGATCTTCCAGATGAGTTCGCTGCCCGGGATGACCTGCACAGTCTCGGCTTCAGGAGGGGGCATCTCCTCAGCCTCCTCATCCACACTGCTCTAATGTGGGGCAACAAAACCCATTCAAGATATTTAACTAAAGCTGATCTTCATTCGAAACATTTTTCATCATTAAATTCATTCATTCATTCACTCATCTTCTACCGCTTATCCGAACTACCTCGGGTCACGGGGAGCCTGTGCCTATCTCAGGCGTCATCGGGCATCAAGGCAGGATACACCCTGGACGGAGTGCCAACCCATCGCAGGGCACACACACACACACTCATTCACTCATGCAATCACACACTCGCAAACTCCACACACACAAGGTGGAGGCGGGAATCGAACCCCGACCCTGGAGGTGTGAGGCGAACGTGCTAACCACTAAGCCACCGTGCCCCCCTCATTAAATTCATCATGAATGTAAATTGGAAAATTGGCTTGAACTATTTTTGAGTTCACCAGGCCTTTTTCTGTACAACAACATGCCAAACAATTTATTATAAGATAAAGGTTTAAATGCAAGTCACAACCTTTATATTTATGTTTTTTATGCATTTATATTCAGGTCAAAAATGAATAACTTCAGTCTTTTTCTGATTTCCTGATAATGCCTTTAATAAAACAAAACAAAGACGTGATCGAAATACTCAGTCCTTAAACAGCCACAGGTCAAGCAATGAGCAAACGGTATAAAAAGAGGCAAAATACTATAAAAAGATTAAATTCACATCCTGGATATCATACAAAAATGAAAGGTTTGGTAACGACTGGTACAGATCACCACATACCACTGACCCTCACCTGCTTGCTGCTTTTCTTCTCCTCAGAAGTTTTCTTATCTGATTTTTTGTGGACGTCGAACGCAGCTGGATCCACTGTATACAGGCATTCAGTCCACTTGCCGTAAATGGCACAGATTTTCTTTTTGCTGCAGAAAACGAGCGTGTTAATGACACGCCTGGCAACCCTTTGCAAAGCTTTAGGCCAGTGTCAAGTCTATTCAGTTTAACAGGCATGATAAACAGCAGATTTATAAGACGGGCTTTAAATAAAATACGCTGACGAGGCTAAAAGTTGAGCAAAAGCTGCTTGGGGAGCATTTAATATGATTTAACTTTCACTTCCAATGAGCAGCATTAACAGATTTCACTGATTCATTCTTTCCACAAATACATTTTATTTATATTATTAGGATATAACTGGAATTGCCAAAAAGGCGTTTAATAAACCCAATGGTTTATATTGTTAATCTGTAGTATCTGTAATAAAAAAAATCGACTCAAATAGCTTGTGTATTAATTCCAGCACAGCGCTGTAAAATTCTTAATCCTGATTGGTCAGAAAGTGTTGATTAATTTTCTATAACAGCAGCTATGACTGCAGTCTGGCTTCAAAATCAATCACAGATTCTTTTTGAAATAAATAAAACATTTGTTACTGTTGGAAGATGCTGATGCATATACTTACGACATACTGTTACAGCCTGTTACACACCATTTATTTGTACAATATAAAGTACTAATACTAAAATAATTAAAAGGCCACAAGACTAAGCGAAAAAATACAGTCGCGATATCGTACCTTTTATCATATATGTACCCATCCACTTTGTGTAGCTCTTTGCCGAAGAGGCCACAAGACTTGAATGTCAAGCTGCATCTTTCGGCAGTTCTGTCAAAGATCAAACAACAGACACTGTGCTTTTGGGGAAAGAAAAAAACATTTTTATGCAAAAAAAACCCCAAAACAAAACAAAAAAAAACACCAGTGAAATTAACTCCTATAAATCTTGGTGATAATTGCAACAGTAAACAAAACAAGCACTCTTAAATCTTCTGAAAGTTGAGAAATTTCATTAATTTGAGTCATTTCTTACGTTTCTGTAACCTTACTTGCCCTTACTTATGGTTAATAACCTCCACGTTGCCGTACTGTTCGATCCACAGCTGACCTACGATAATGTTATGGACGCAGCATGTAGGATTGGTCCAAGTGTATGCTTCCTTGTGTCTGGGCAAAGAAATAAATGCATTCAACAGATATTTCATTAAGTTCATATATATCGTCGCTGTCGGGCGGAAACCTCGTATGTCCAAATTTGGTCAATTTCATATTTTTCACATATCGATGCTATTGGTCAGTCCCCACGTGGGTCTGTTATTTTTTACAAGTTATTAACCAATCTAAAGTCTTGAAAATAGCTTGAGCGCAAATCTCATAACTCCATTGGACACTTCAACTGTCCACCTCTTCCTCACTCCGTGTGAGAGCTTCACGGCATATTTCTCCTCAAGAAGAGTCGCAACGAATCAACACGTCTTCTGAGGTAAATGTCTTCAAAACACTGGGCTCAAATAAAAAAAAATCTTGACCCCCGCTAGTTCTGGTGCTCGTCTGAGGACAGGAATTTAGCGCAAGAAAATCCACTGCAACGCGGACTAAACCCTGTGCACTGCAGATAAGGTTTTTTAAATTTCCTGAAAAATAACGGTTTTGGAGATACGAGGATTCCGCCCGACAGCGACATATTGGATACACCAATTATGAACAAAACAAGCAGCAATCAAAGCAGCCTAGAGCATTTCTGATTTCTGAACATTGCATTCAGACTACTTTTTAATGTAATTGTACAGTCATTGTTATTTATGTTTATATTTATCCATTAATCCATTGGGCAGATGTTTTTATATAAAGTGAACACAAGCCAATCATTTAGTGACACGTCTAATTACTCCATAAATGTAGTTAAACTCACTTGGGGAGCTCCAGAGTGATGATTCCTCGAGGCTCTGCCTCCACACTTTTCCCCCAGAACTTGAGTTTAGGGTAGATGGAGCCATGAAACACGAAGTCATCATTTAGGCCTTCAGCGTGAAAGGCACTAACAGGAGGGTGGTGGCTCACCTGCTCTGACATCCATCTAAAGCCCAGATCCTCTCTGATAAAGAAAGACACAGTAGAAGAGAAATGAGCCTTATAAGTTTGTAACCAAGACCAATGAGCATTAGGATTTTTGAAAGATGTAAAATGATGCCAATTATAAAGTGACATTTAGATTTTGGGGAATGGTTTTTAATAAATCTTTCTAAAATTTTAAAAAGAGGATTTTTTTAGGGTATTATACATAATATCAAGCTAAATCAAGTCAAGAAGAAGCTTTTTATTGTCATTTCAACCATATATAGCTCTTGTAGTACACAGTGAAATGAGACAACGTTTCTCCAGGACCATGGTGCTACTTAGAACAAAGACAGAGCTAAGGACTTAAGTAAGTTAGTCCTAGCCACATAAAGTGCCTCTGTGTGACCTGGTGCAAACAGTGTGAGACAAAAGACAGTGCAGGGCAAAAATACAAGACATTACACACACAAAAGACAATACACAAAAGCAGCGCAGGCGGGTGTATACAGGTGTTTTTCTCTCCTCTGCTGGCCACTGATATCAGGATACTGCTTAATTTGGATGATTCACCCCTGTGCAGCACTAAAGCTCACAGAAAGCTCAGAAAAGAGCTCCGTAACAAAGGAAAGCAGGTCACACAGTTCACAACATGACGACAGATTCACAATGAATGGCTATGCATGTGGTGGATATTATGAAGCATTGCTTTTAGCTTTGGCAGGCCACCATGCATTGTATTAACGTCTGATGAGGCTGCTCAGACTGATCATGGGTGGTATCAGTGTCTGTTGAGGATGTTCTGACTGATGACATCAGATACAGAAGTGATCTTCATAGTCTTGCCTGCACTTACTCTGCACACCAAATGCTCAGACACAAACACTTCCTGATCTTCTCAGACAGTTATGTGATAGTCAACTATAAATCAGCTATATATGTTGTTCTCTCTCACATGCACAGAATCTCTATGGCTGGTCTATTGGTGATTGGCCTCAATGAGAGTGATGCATCTGCTGGGGATATGTGTTGGTACAGTAACATACTCTCAAGACTGTACAAACAAGGTGGGTGAGAATGTTTGGCAAGACTTTTTAGCACTGACATTGCCAGTTTCAGATTTTCTCCCTGACAGACTTGGAGAGTCTGCTGAGAAAGGTTGCCCTGGCTCATTATTAGCCTCACCATTCATTATATTTTATAATTTGTTTTCCACTACCATTGGCTTCAGGATTCAGCAAGGCTAAAGGGTCCTGCTTGGCAGTTCACATCCTAAGCAAGATGGACAGTAAGATTCGACAACCTCAGTGAAGTTGCCTGCATTGTCTGGTACCTTGGTCTGAATTGCCAAATGAGAACAGTAAATTTGTAATCCAGTAAGCCAGGGGTGGCCAACCCGCGGCTCCCGAGCCACATGCGGCTCTTTGCCCGGTTTCATGCGGCTCTTACGTTCATACCGAAATTTGTATTTGTGTCTTTTTAATATGCGTGTTCACTTCGTTTGAGTTCAATACGGTATTTTCGTCAAACGCACATGTGAGTGGGATGAACATACATCAAAGTTTCCCAGTAGGAGCATGATCATTTGAGTAAACAATTTGTGTCAAGTTCGCTCTCAAAATGGCAGGGAAAAATAGGTGATGTTCACATGTGCCCATGTGTATAATGTGGCTCTTTGTGGTAACACAGTAAAAAATGTGGCTCTTGGTCTCTGACTGGTTGGACACCTCTGCAGTAAGCAAATCAGTTGAGATTCACCCTGTTAATTTCTCCCTGGATTGCAAAACACTGGCAAGTTTCTACCTGCCCTAAAGGTGTATGATGCAGCCATTGCAGCACACTAAAGCACCATGGCTGGCATCTCTCTAGAGTCTTTTTGCCTTATTACTGCGTTTTAAAGGGGAACAATTTAATCACTTAGCTAACTTGATATGTCTATACGTTGAAGTGTCTTGAAGCTTAAAGACTTGAAGAGGGTGTCTTTGTACTGACTTCTTGCAATCATAACAAGGGGTTTGGGAGTGAGATTTGGGGAGTGCTGGTGTTAAGCTTACCTTGTATCACTGTTTGATTTCCTTTATGGCCAAATAGATTTTTTTTTCTAAAATCACATTATCTATCGTTGCTTGCGCCCTTCAGAGAGGCTGAACCTTCAGAATGTCCCATACTCTTGCCATATGGTATTATCTGGAAACATTAACCTTGCAGACTAGCTGATATTTGCTATGCGGTTGTGGTGGGGGTTATTATGATGATGTCCATCACTGGGTGGTCCATAGATGGTCTGGATACCCAGATCCATCTGTGACACAACGTTATGAACATCTCCTTCTCATTGTCACTTATCCTTATTTTCAAATCTAACAATCCAGAAAGTTTGTTCTGCTGCTACCTGGGAATCTCAGTGGTGTGAGTGAACCATCTCTGAACACCTTTTAGGACAGTCCTAAGATGAGTCCAATTCAGGACCAGTCATAATAGTTAGCAGTTATCTAGTTGTCCAATTGTTAAACACCACCCCAAGTGGTTATGAGAGGTAAAATTGAATGCAAGGTACATACAGATTGTAAGTGTTAAAACAATCCCTTATCACTGCCAGGATTCCACAATAGACTCCCATTTATTCATTCATTCATTTTCTACCGCTTATCCGAACTACCTCGGGTCACGGGGAGCCTGTGCCTATCTCAGGCGTCATCGGGCATCAAGGCAAGATACACCCTGGACGGAGTGCCAACCCATCACAGGGCACACACACTCTCATTCACTCACACAATCACACACTACGGACAATTTTCCAGAGATGCCAATCAACCTACCATGCATGTCTTTGGACCGGGGGAGGAAACCGGAGTACCCGGAGGAAACCCCCGAGGCACGGGGAGAACATGCAAACTCCACACACACAAGGCAGAGGCGGGAATCGAACCCCCAAGCCTGGAGGTGTGAGGCCAACGTCCTAAACACTAAGCCACCGTGCCCCCGACTCCCATTTAGTTTGTAAAAAAATAAAATGATTCATTTTAATAATATCAAGGATATTTTAATATTTTCAGGGATAAGGTAGGTGTGACATATACTCATTAAATATACACGTACCATGGTACCATATCTGGCGGCTAGACGAAAAAGCACCTGAGCCTGAGACTAGCTATGACAAGAGAAATATTTAATGGAAGAAAACATGAGCTGTTGTAACTTCAGTACAATTCTTTTGCACATCACTACCAATTATTAAGTTCTAATGATTACACATATCTCCCCATCCAAATGTATTTCATGTCAGTGACAGTACAGCTTGCTAAATTCCCAGCACTCACCTGATTAGCTCATAAGTTTCTCCCAGCAGTGGGTTAAAGGGCTTTCCGGTCCTCTCCCACTGTGATGCCACAGCAGAGACTGCAAATGCAGCTACACACTGTTCAACACAAAGAATCATGACCGCACTGTTGATATTACATAACGCACGTCAGAATTGGTTCTGAATATTTTAACGCTAGAATATCTTTCCTTTACACTTTCAAAGAAACGCAACTTTACAGAATACACAGCTGCTATTATGACACAGGACCTTTGTGCACCTCTCATAAAAATTTCACAAACTTCTAGTCTAATGTTATATCACACCATCTATTGTGTGTGTGTGTGTTTTTTTTTAAACAACAGCCATAAACCCAGCTCCTGGAGATCATGTAAACTGTGTTATTGTTTTTCAACCTAAAGTTTTTCATAGTAGCTTGAAGCAGAAGTCTGGTGGCTCAAGCTGATGATGTTAGGTATAATCTACATAAGCCATCCTCTCTGGTCCTTTTTGCCTCTGATGACAAAAAAGACAAAACTAAACCTATTAACAGATTAATTTCAAGCCTTTATTTTGTCACATCTACATTACAGCAGAGTGAATTTCTTTCTTCATGAATCCCAACTTTGGAGGTTGTGGTCAGAACACAGGATCACCCATGATACAGCACCACTGGAGCAGAGAGGGTTAAGGGCCTTGCTCAAGGGCCCAAGAGTGGAAGCTTGACAGTGCTGGGGCTTAAACCCTGATCCTTTAATCAACAACCCAGAGCCTTAAATGCTTGAGCCAACACTGCTTCGCTAAAGTTTATTCTGCTAAAACAACTTGCCAATAGTGATTTATTTTAAAGCGTTAATAAACAATAGAGTATTTTTTTTTACATGGAAATTCCATGTAACTAGTCCGTTTCAATCATCGCTTTATATATATATATATATATATATATATATATTAGATATTATAACATCTATAAACGATTGTTCCTTTCTTTCTTGATTGAAGTTAAGACAAAATCTACACTATAATGTGTTAAAAAATTTCATAAAAATTTCATTTGTTTTCGTATTAAGCTTAGATTCTGAGTGTCCATAATATGTCCCTGTGTACGCTGTAAGTATAGCAACAGTATAATGCATTAACGTGAACCTGTGATTATCTCTCACAGCTGGAATTACGAAATAACCTTCTGAACAGTCATAATTGAGAATTCTTTCACTTTTCAAGAAGCATTTTTGCTAAGAAGCAGTTCGTTTTACTGTAGAAAAATGGTGTCACCTTCATTCTCTGGATGGAGTCTGTAGAGGCGTTGGCTTGCTGGATGAGATACGTATGCTCCATGTATTCTGTGAGACGCTGCAGGAAGCTCAGAGGCTCGTTGAAGACGACCGGCATGGCGATTTTCGATAGTTCCTGATTAAAGAGTATAACAACAACTAAACATATTTCCAGATACACAATAAAATGGTTTCAATTTACACTTGACCAGAATTAACACTGGATCCTATCCGACGGGTTTATAGAAACCAAGCAGCATGGCCTGTCAGCATAATGAAGCTCAGCAGATATGACTCATGTCTTTGCTTATATATCAGATAAACTACAAGATTGTATATGAACTGAATTCAATTAGCAAAGCCCCATACTAGCTTCAGCTGCTGAACCATCCCTCATTTCCTTTACAGCAGATACAAGCCACATGTTTAACCCGCTGTTTCAAATTATATAATACAGTTTCGCACATCTGTGCAGAAAACTAAAAACAGAAGGGTTTACTTCTAAAGTGTGTCCTTCAAGAGTTTTTCAGAAGAAACAGAATGGAAAGGAAAGGAAAAGTCTTGTTTTGTCTTATCCTTTTATATAGAAACTGTTTATTACATTACATAAACATCGTTCCACTATGATGTACTACTCTTTGTCAGATGTCAAGGTTTGTATTTATAATAGTCTATGAACACATTCATATCATGTTATAATACAGTCATAAGGTACCTAAAAACAACATAATTATTTATGAAGAAGCATTACATTAAACTAGCTATGGGTAATATTATAATATGTAGCGCTCATTATACAGTTCGTGTATACAGTGGTGTTGCATGTCCTGAATTTGAATAATGAAATGTGATTGGTTGTTATATTTCATGATGCAATAACACTTGCTTTTACAAATCAATATTACTTTAGAGATTCCAAAAGAACACAAAACCACTTTCAAATCAACTACTTTAAAAAAAAGTTGAAGCTTATATGATAATCTACATGGCCAAAAGTTTGTGCACCCCTGAACATCACACTCATACTGTTGCCACAAAGTTAGGAGCAAACTACTGTACAGAATGTCTCTATATCCTGTAGTGTAACAATTTCCCTTTACTGGAACTAAGAAACCCAAACCTGTTCCAACATGACAACGAGACCGTGCACACAACACAGAGCTCAATGAATACATGATGGGTTAAAGTCATGATGGGTTAAAGAACAAAGAGTCCTGCACGGAGCCTTACTCTGACTCAAACCCACTGAACAACTTTGGGATAAACTGGAACACAAACTGCACCCTGACATCGTTGCCTGAAATCTCTAAAGCTCTTATAGCTGAATGAACACAAATCCCCACAGCTGTACTCCAAAGTCTACTGAATCGCCTTCCCAGAGCTTATTATAACAGCAAACAAAATCCTGAAATCTGTATCTGGGTTAATATCATGATCAGTGCACCCGAAAGGAGAGGAGCTGCAGTTGAATGAAATATGGTGGTCTTTGTGTATGCGATTTTGTGTACCTTATACAGTGGTACCCCGCTTATCGACCGACATCGACCTTTTCGCTTAGCGAACAGTTTTTCGACCGAAATTTGCGCCCGCTGAACGAACAAATCCCCGCTTATCGACCTCGACCCACGTGGCGTGAGGGGAAGGATCTTCCCAGTCTCGCCTCAGCCTTCGTGGAGAGAGCATCTATTGTAAATTAAACTGCGGTTTGTGAACAATATTTGTGTTATTTTGCGGTCAATATAACAATTTATTGCGTGTATATTGTATATACAATACTTTGTTTAAAGTGTACAATATTATTTATGTACTTGTATTATTTTATGTATTATTTAGTATTAATACTGCTAAAAACGGGGCAAAAATTGTTAATTATTGGGTATCGGTGGAGGTCGGGAACGGATTAATTGGGTATCCATTATTTCTTACGGGATAATTACATTCGCTCTTCGACCTTTTCGCATTTCGACCGGTTTTAAGGAACGGATTAAGGTCGATAACCACTGTATCAGATAGCCCTGAGTTGGCTCTCTAGGCTCTAATAGTAAAGATGATCAGAGCTTGTGTGCTGTTCTGTCAACTTGACATGAATCAGAGCTGAGATGAAGCCTGTATTTATTATTTCTACTCAATCACAGTGCTGGCTTTATCTCAGGAGAATACTCTCTCTCTCTCTCTCTCTCTCTCTCTCTCTCTCACACACACACACTCACACACACACACACACACACACACACACACACACATACATACACACACACACACATACATATACATATACACACACACACACACACACACACACACACACACACACACACACACACAGTGTACAGGTTTAGGCAGGTGTGTTTATCCACCGTGTGCCTCTGTCTGCAGTGCTAATAATTACAATTGGGAATATTATACTAAGACCTTCAGAGGATCTTGTTTATTGTCCTGTGTACAGTACTGTGAATTCAATGCGGCTATATGGATTAGTGTAAAGCTGTCAGGCTCGTTTTGTCTCTGTGCAAAATGTGTCTCGGATTCATTTTTAATCAGTACGCAGCCTACAGGTTGAGTGTCTCAGGGCAGCATTGTAACCAAGCCATATAAATAAGTAATTAAACAATTAAGTCATAAATCATGAATGACTGTTTATGTAAGGAATAAAACAACACAGGGTGTGCTGGTAACACTATCTCATATCACAACACACTGTCATCGTTGTAGTAGTTTACTTACATCGCTGGACTTGGCCAACAATTATTATAATCTTTTTATCTATTCAGATATACATTTAATGTTGTTATAATGATGAATGTATATCATTTACATTAGAGCAGCTATTAACTACGGTCAGAGCTCCACTGAAAATGAATCAACACATTCTGACCAATCAGATCTGAGACGTCAACAAGGCTGTGGATACAGTATAGAGATACAATTTCCTTTTTTTTTTTTTATGAAAAGCAGTAATAAAATAAATATGAATTAAAAAAAGAATAGAAAAAGGTGTAAAAAACCAAGATAAATAAGATAAATGTAATAAAATGTAAATCTATAAAAAAAAAATTACATTGATATAAAATAATAAAGGAAGATAAAAAGCAGTTAAAAAATATAAATGAATGTAAATGTCAAAACAAACAAAAAAAAAAATCATACAAATCAATTCATTAATTTGAATTTCAATCCTTTGAATTTGAAAATTTAATTTGGATCATTGAATAATGTGAATTCATCAAAGTGAATCAAACAAAAATTGATTTAATCAAATTGAATCAAATTTAATTATTCTAACTGAATCAAATTGAATCATTTGAATTTAATAAAACGAATGTTCACACACTGACGTTAATCGTACTGTTTTGAATAGAATACAAATTGTGTATTAAATTTGATGGCAATGAATGTTTTTCAAAACACTGTCTTAATTGCCACGAATAATTTTTTTTATTGTTACGGCTAAAAACATTCTTGTTAAACAATTTATGAACAAATAAAAAAAGACAATTATTTAGCAATTTTGAGTCACATTATAAGGAGCAATTTAACTCTTCCATAGCAATTCTTAAATCTATTGAAAACAACATCTGAGAACTAAAGAAGCACCAAACATTTGCAATATTCATGAAGCTTGTGATTAAGCTGCACTCACCATCCCAATGCATTTCTTAAGGATGCTCCAGATGCTTACGTCATTTCTTGAGAACATCGGGGCAGGAAGAGACATTCTGGGCATGAAAAGCAAAATATGGTCATAGAATATGTTAATTCTGAATATTTTATAAATAAAACCATTTTTTCAGTATGGAGTTTCATCAAATCCAAAAATAAATTGATACAGTCAGGCTAATATCAAATGCATTTATTTGGTTCTGAGAAAATAAACAATAAATAAAACTAGAATTTTCCCCACAATTTGTTTTAGCGAGAATAATACTGATTGATTAACCATAAACAATAAAATAAAACAAGTTTAAAGAAATTCATTGTTCTAAATTCATTAAATGGGACTAAACCTTGATGTAATAATAATAATAAAAAAGAATACTTTTTGAACTAAAAAAATAAAAAGTATAAGGACAATATAAAATAGAGCTGTGAATCTAAAAATAAAAATGTACGTTTACATAAAATGAAAATCAAAAACTACTAAATGAAACTACTCTTAAAAAATGTGCAAAAAAAGAAAAGAAAAAAGTAAAGAAATTACTGACTTATTAAATGTTGAAAGCTTTTAGAAAATGCGTAACAAGATTTTTCAGTCTTAAAAAACGACTAAAGCTATTTATATCAAATTCTAAAATCACATTGTAAAAATTACAAAGTTTGAAAGCTGCATCAGCTTTAAACTTCAGCTTTGACCTCAGGGTGTAATATTTATGGCTTAATATGTAGAGAATTAAAATATTTATAGTTTTAGCTATACTAACATTAGTGTTAGTTTATAGCTACTATAAAGTTAGTAGCTAGTAGTTAGTAGTACAGGAATTCTCTTATTCCGTGGATTATTTTTCTATTACTGTACAACTCTATAGTAAAATACATGGGGTTGTTCAGTTAGAGAAAAATAATCCATGAAACAAGAGACTAATCACTAATTTTATAGTAGCTATAAACTAACACCCAAACATGTAGCTTGCCATGAGACACCACGGTTGAAATGAAAGTTACAGCTTTATGTTTGTATCAACGTAAGCTTCGTTATATCCTCAAGTAGACAAATAAAAACAAAACAGTTTATGGATTTCATATATAATTTCAAGGACACTGTATAGACACTGATTCAGAATAAAGAATATAAGTGAACGATATTAAAGCTGCAATAATAAATTTGGAAAAAACGCATCTCTAACTGGATGTTTAGGATATAAATACAGAGCTAGGTGAAGTTAAAGAGCAGTCTGGTACATTTTCTCAGTGCCGTCATGTGGAGATGCTTGTTAGAGCTCTGATATGCTGAAGGATGAAAGCTGTCCTTGCTTTAGTTTCACATCAGGTTTGAATCTCACCTGCTGTGAGAGAGGACAAATTTCAACTAAATGATTTGATGCTTGTTTGGAAAATGTTTTGAAGAGTTATTATTTCGTCAAGAAATTTGTTTGACGTTAATAAAATCCTAAGCACCAGCCATTTCCTTCATACAATACAAGAAAACAAAACTAAGTTTATAATGCTGCTCGGCTAAAAAGTGTGTCTATTGTGTGATCCTCATTTGGAGAAAATGTCATAATCAAACTATACCAGAGGAAGAAAAAAATGTAAAAATAAAAAAACTACATGTACTTTGGCATATGGGAATGAACGAGATCGGCAAAAATCCAGATAAAATCTGAAACATTTTCAATTTTGTACAAATTTGATCATAACTTGGTTGTCAAGTGTTCAGCAGGTCTGAGAGTAAATCCAGAGTAAATCCAATGACAGGTTAATAGAAGGCCCTTATCAGGAAGCGGATCTTGTGCTTTGGAAACAGTTACCTGACACCGAGGCTAACGATCAGCTTGCGACGGCTGCCGATCCGTCCTCATGTAAAAACCATGAGGGTTTGCCAGTGTACTGTATGTGTGTGTGTGTGTGTGTGTTTATATGAAGAAACCCTACAGTAGATAATCGGTCAATAATAACATAATACGATACAAATAATTTCTCTTTACAACGACTAGTTATAGTGATTTAATAAAAAGAACCGGAATACAGACCAATCTGTGGGCAATAATTTATCTAAAAAAATACCACAAACCAAACAGATGAGCAAAGTGTAATGCTTATACTGTACCTGCGTTACAGACAAACAAACCTTAATGCTTTTAATTCCTGTGAGCTTTCTCTGAGACTCACCTGTGTTTCTTGACACCATTATGGTGGGTCTTATCTCCATGGTTCTCCCCCCCAGACATGCTGGCAGGAGCGTGAGCTTCTTATGCTTGTAGATGAGCCGCTCCGCAGCAGTCGATTAAACCGGAGGACACAAATGCGATGTCCTGTCACAATGCTGTCCCACTCTGAGGAATGGACACAACGCATAGACAGAGAGACATGCACAGTTGTGTCTGTAACGTAGTTACTGCACACAGGGTCACACATATCCCTCCCTTCCTTTGGTCCCTCCTTTGCTTGCTCCCTATATCCCTTATTCCCTCCCTCTGTCTGTGCACCTGAGAAACCCCACCTGAGGGATCCGGTTCCAACAGAAATGGCAGCCAGGTACATCGCCTTGTTCGTGAGTGTGTGTGAAATAAAAAAAAAATCAATACACAAAACTATCTGCCATAATATATTACTGGATAACGTTTATAGAAATATAATTTTTTTTATAGACGTGTTATATTTATAGAAGTGTCTATGCTGATCAAAGTCAAATGTTATATTTCCCTGAAACACTTCAGTACAGATTTGTTTTATGGACATGAAAATAAAATAAATTGGAAAAAAATCTGTTCAAATATTATACACATTAGTCAAATAATACAGCAATAATCTGACTATACTGTACATTATACTGGACCCAATAAGCAATGTTTATTTCAGTCAAAAATGGACAGAACTCTCCAGTCAAACAGGGCATTAATAATAAAGACTTTCACTGATTCTCAAACCTGTAATAACATTGAAACAATCAGGAATCCGTAAGCTTTGCTTCCAGGACCACACTATTACCACCACTGCTCCGAAGGGTTTTTAAGTTTTTATCTATAATGTGAACTCCTTAGAGAATGATAGAATAGAAGCCTTTAAGCCTACAATAGAATAGAAGCCTTTAATTTTGTCACATATACATTACAGCACAGTGAATTTCTTTCTTCACATATCCCAACTTTGGAGGTTGGGGTCAGAGCACAAAGTCAGCCATGAAACAGCATCACTGGAGCAGAGAGGGCTAAGGGCCTTGCTCAAGGGCCCAACAGTGGCAGCTTGACAGTGATGGGGCTTAAACCCAGATCCTCTGATCAACAACCCAGAGCAAGGAAAAACTCCATTAGATGGTACGAGGAAGAAACCTTGAGAGGAACTCACGCAAAAGTAAACCTCATTCTTATTTGGGTGACACCAGAGAGTATGAATATAAATAATGCCCTCTTAAACAGTCACATACAGTCAATATAGTATAACTATAGTATTACATTTAGATAATGAAAACATGCATGGTGGGATATTGGAGTAGTGTTGAGTCTGTGGCTAAACATCAAGAAATGGGTTTGATTCTCATTTCAGGTGTGATTTTATTCAGGAATTGGAAAATATCTGATCAAATCACGTTGGATGTATGAAAATGAATCGTCTTAATGTTACTCAGTTCACTCAGAGAGTAAATTCATTAAGTTGTTTTTTTTTGTCAATGTAAGTTGAGATAAACTTTTCACAATGAGCCTAGGGCATTGAATTGAAGGCTCTGTAAGTGTGGTTGAGCATAAAGCTTGTTTTTAGAGCCGGGTATGAGGAGATAAAAAATAATTTCTAGTGAGATGTTACACAACCGCCAATAAGCATTGTTTAAATGTTGGCAGTTTCTACTGCACACTTTTGTGGCCACAAGCTTCAGCATTTTACAGGCTGTAGTCTAAATGACAATGCCTTCCTTTTCTTTGGTGAAAAAATCAATGAATCAATGACAAAACAGTGAGTTTCTCATAGTAAAATATAGTCATGGGCTTGAAATAAAATTCTTTTACAGCATGTTTAAAAGTTTAAAAGAGTTCTGTTTACAGCTTTTAGCAACCAGTAAAGACAAGAATCATGTTTGTTTGCTGTTGGGCTACAGGATGATCACCATGTCAGTCATGAAGGCTTTTTTCTGTCACTTTTACTAACATGTACTGTATGTATCAGAATTTGTACAAAATGCTAAAAGTTCTATCCGTAGGCTACATTTCTAACATTTTCTACACTTTTCTGGAGTTTTTAATCTGATTAAGAAAAACATAAATACCAGGACTGGTGTACATCGGATACTATTTCTTTCATTTTTTATTTTTTTTTTTAATGAATGATTTTAAATGGTCAAACTGCCCTTTTTCTGTAAATGTGAGTGATTATTATTGGTTGGTATTTTTACTGACAAAACATATCAAAATTCTCTGGAAAATGCTAGAAGTCTGATTTGTGTAGCTAAAATTTTGTTAACAGGAACAAAATGACATGATTAAAAACAAAAAAGAAAAATAACGCATTTATCAGCAATGTGTAGAAATGTTTATAATGGTTACAATGGAATTATGTCTAATCTAATTGACATTTTTATCTAATTGACATTTGATGTGAACTTTCAGTCTGAAATGTTTCACTTGCTTTAAGGCAGAAAGAATTTTTTTCCAGAAGAATAAGTTTTCCAGTCTGATTGCGTTTATTTAAGTTAATGAAAGCGATGAAAGTTTTACATATAAACGTGTACATCATGAACAAATACTTTATCATGCGCTTCCTTAAGTCATGATAGATTGTAACACAGATATTTTTTATATCGATTTAATATTCATTCAATTTAAACATTTAACGAATGATATCGGCTTTGATGAATTAATGACGGTTAATTAATTCTGGCTCATTTTTGTGTACAAATGACATCTTTTAAAAATATATTGACAATGGCGGAGAAAATATTGTGTAATTATAAAATAAAGAAATGATTAAGCGAGCTACTCTGCTGTTTTGTCAGGACAGGATGTGGAATCCTCAGGACTCAGGACTGGAGATCACTCACCAGAGACAGCGTCATAAAATTCATCCTCAGTGAGCGCGCTCGGAGTCGGCGAATTTCTGCCTATAGAAAGGTTTTTCTTGAGCTGGTGATGCTCCGTTGCCAACGTCTGCAGAGCCTCAGACAGAATCTTGTTCTTTTCTACTTCCTGTTCTAACTTTACACTCCACGCCTACAAGATCAAGAGGTGAGAAGAAATTATAAATAAAAAATCAAAACAGGTTATAAATAAGCAGTCAGAGGTAGAAATGGCACGAAGCCAGCAACACCGCAGCATCTTATCAGGAGGATACATTAGTGTGAGAGTGATTTAATTACAGATAAGATATTTAGCCCCTGGCTCATGGAACTCAGGGATTTGGCATGGTGATGTTCTACTAGCATTTCAATGAGACAGGAAAACATCTAGACAGCAGATGTTCTGCATGTGTTCATGCATAATTCACTGCTTGATGCAGCCAAAGCATTTAAATATAGAGATACACTGGCCACTTTAATAGGAACACCTGTAACCTGCAATTGTCTAATCAGCCAATCATGAGATCTAAATTTGCAAGACTAGAATTTTGGTAACTGGAACAAAACGACTTTATTTACAACAAACTAAGAAGAAGAAAAAAGAAAAACAAACAAACAAACAAACAAAAAAACAGGCATTTATTTGGAATGCATAGCATTGGTTACTTTGGAATTCTATATGAATTCTATATAAATGTCTAATTGACTTTTGATGTAAATTTGCAGTCTGAAATGTGTATTAAGTGCCTTTTTTTTAAGGCAGAAAGAAATTCTACAAAATCAGATGAGGGATGTTTTTTCAGTTCCATTGCATTTGTTAAAGTTCATGAAAGTCTTACATATAAATGAATATATAAATACATATAAATAAGTGAATAGCATGAATCTGTACTTTTTAGTTGTTTTGTTTTTTTTTAGTTCTGAGAAAGGAAGCTGAGACACAATTATCCAAAAGCCAGTGTATGAAGTCTACAGTACACTTGAACCCACACAAATAAAGTATTTACCAGCCATCTGTAATGGTCTATTTACAGCCATCTTAAAAGCCCTATGAGATCATCATGGCATCAAGATATGAATATTAAAGAGCTCAGAATATTATTAATGTGCAAAAAGTCTAAAAGCTAAAGTCATAAATGTCAGCCTTTGACGCACAGCTGACTAACACGGTGCCATGACTTCAGCATATCATTTACAAGTGTGTCCTATATCAGTCCATCAGTCAGCCATTCATTCTGCTCAGCACCTGACACGTGAAACCCGAAATAAAGCACTGTGTGTGGTGCGTCCTTATCCTTAAATGCTGCCTTATGGCTTCAGACGTTTAAGTTATACAACTTTCCAAATCGTTCCTTTAAGCAATCATTTTTATCATGTTTAAGAGCCACCGGTTGTCCGTAAAGAAGTTTGTCCAAAGTGAATGACAAAAACAGCCTCAGGTTTTTGTTCATCTCCCTGAGTTGTTCCTGTTTCCAGCACGGAGAACCGAACACCCGGTTTTCGAGAGCCATGCAACCAACGGTCACGTTGCACACGAGCGCAACCTGATCTGAGCCTTTCGCAAAACCCTCAATCGCCATTCATAAGATTCTTATCGATGCTGCACGCACTTGCGATAAGTCACAAAGACAACGAAGAGACTCCCGAAGTCATCTAATGGCCTAATGGATCTGCTGTCAGCAATGTTATTAAACAAGACATAGTATTTCGTCTTTAATAGACAAAATAAAATGGATGATAAATTTCTTCTAGGTCTCACGTTTGAGCTTTGAACGTCAATAGAAATCAACCATCAACGTTAATCACATGCTTCCCAGATAGAAATCCAAAGCATTTTATTCAAATTGTAATGCTAATAGAATTCCAGGAAGGTTTGTAATTTTAGAACTATAAATAGTAGAAACATTAAAATTTCATCATGTTTTCAGAAGACATATTAGACAAAATATCCTTAATACAAATGTATTGAAAATATATGAGCAATATTAAATGAACTGCAATATTTTGTTTGAATCCATAGAAATACATACTGCAAAGATGACATAAGATGTTAGCTACAGTAGTTCTGCTGGATGATAACACATGCTAGCACTAGATATGTTTCAAAAAACCCTGGTAGTCTTTGCTAAATTGTTGATTTATACTTTCTCTTTTATATTTATAACATATTACCGTTCCCACAAATATTACTCAGCTGTTCTATTTATTCACGCTGTGCTAGCAAAAGCTAAAAACATAATAGCAAGATCACAGGTTTGACGGCTAGCTAGCATTCAATTTGGGAGTTTGTGATTTATACTTTCTCATTGGTTTATAAGGTATTGCTGTTCTACAAATACTAAATACATCTTTTTTTTTTTTTTCATTTTGACCCTCGGTGCTTGATAATTTGAGGTTGTACTGGTAGCTAGCATCCAGTTTACTAGCTATCATACCACTGTGAGAGTCCGCACTAATTTGTGATTTATACTTTCTCTTTGGTTTATAAAGTATCACTGTTATACAAATGTTACTCAACAATTTATTTCTCTCCTTTGGGTTAGCAAGAGCTTAACATAGCAACATGATTATCGGTTCGACCGCTAGATAGCATCCAGCTTAAAAGCTAGCATACAAAAGAGGCAGTCTGCACTATACTGTGATTTACACTTTCTCTTTGCTTTATAAAGTATTACAGTTCCACAAATGGTACTCAGCATTTATTTCTCCCCCTCAGTGCTAGCAAGAAGGTCATCACAGGTTTGGCTGCTAGATAACATCTGGTTTACAAGCTAATGTAGCATACCATACTTCTGTACTTTCTAGCGATGTCTACTTTCTCTTTGGTTTATAAAGTATTACTCTATTACTTCTTCCCTCAATGCTCAGTGCTAGCATGAGCTTGACATAGCATCCAAACAACATTTACTAGCATCCAGCTTACTAGCTTGCAAAAGTATGATGCATAATCCTGTGGATTTATTAAACAACTAAAATTATGTTTTGTTTTTTTTAATATATATAATGTTAGATATGAATGAGTTAGTCAACACTTTGACTTCGTCCCTGATGAAGACGAGGATGAGGCAATCAGGCATTTGAAAGCTTCTGCGCTGTTTATAGAGTGTTCACACATGGCAGGAAGTGCCTTAAATAAGTCTTTTGTGCTGTAGAGAATGTCAGGTCTGCTGAGAGTGCCTCGTCTGAAAACCAATAGACTCACATCACTGCCAATTCATACGAAAATTTAAATTATTTATTCATATTCAGTAATTTCTTTATTAGGTCATGGTTCATCTGACTGAAAAACAAAACATTTTAATACAAAATGGGCCCCGGGGTTCATGTATAGGAGCAAATCTATTCATAATGGAACATTTATACAAGAAATTTAGCATTCATGAATATTCATTTAGGTTGGAATAACTTTATTTGAGATAAATTGCTGTAAATTTCAATATAAAGACTCTCTACTACTGTAAATTGTCATTGATCGCCTTTAGATCAAATAACTGCTGGTTAAATTGCTGAGATTTTATATATTTATAGTGATAAATTATGATGAAATTCCAAAACAGGATTAAACATTAGTCAGTCAATTAGGACAAAAGTAATGGCACCCTGTAAGAGCTTATTCACAGATTATCAACAATTTCCAAACACTGACTAAACTTATCAACCTTCCTAACAGGTATTGTGGAAAAACCAATGATTACACAGAGAATAAAAGCTTACAGAACTTACTCTAAGTATACATTTATTCCTTTAATTGGGCAGTGCTGGCTCAAGTGGTTAAGGCTCTGGGATGTTGATCAGAAGGCAACTGAACAAGGCCCTTAACCGTCACTGCTGCAGGGGTGCTGTATCCTACAGTAGCTGCCCTTGCGCTCCAACTCCAACATCCTTAGTTTGGATGTGTGAAAAAAAAAATTCTACTCTGCTGTAATGTAAATGTGGTGATAATAAAGGTTTCTATGGCCCAATTCAATTTATAGTCTACATGATAATGTGAACTGTTTTACAAATTATTATTCTATGGAAAAATAATGAAATTTATGAGCATTTGCAGATCTGCCTCAATTAAAGCTCACAAATATGCTGGAACACTGAGCTGGACAGATAACAGATAAAGGAGCAGAGTCACCTTGAAAGAGGCAGTAGTTGGAACGAAGAGCTATAAATCTGCCTGTGAAAGAGAGATAGTGAGTGAATCTATAAAGCTGATGTGGGAGAGGTGGAGGAAAAGCCATAAATGTCCAGATTCTCTCATCCATTAAACACATCTCACACCCTTGAATTTTTTTTTGTTTCAGATAAATTATGTATAAACATGTTCAGTGCACTCTCACTCATATGAAGCAAGGGAAAGATAAAATTTTATACAGAATAGATTCCACAGCACTTTTGGGAAAGACTGATGTAATATTTTTTCTTGATGCAATATGATTTTATCACCGTACTATATTTATGATGTCGTTTTATTACACAGTGTAATGATTCCGTGAATCTCTCTCTCTCTCTCGCTCTCTCTCTCTCTCTCTCACACACACACACACACACACACACACACGGCATGAATGAAAGCCAGGCAGTCCAGTCTGCCATGTTTCATTCTCCAGAGCCTGGCCAAGGCAGTGTTGCGTAATGGGCACGAGCCACTAATCTCTCAGTAGCACTGCTTCCTCTCGCCTCTCTGCTCACGGACACTATTTTAAGCCTTCACTGTACACTTACATTTAATAGGCAAAGAATGAGCTGAGGGGTGAAAAGAAACTATAAAAATATTAAAGGAAACAGGCATGTGAGAAATTCCATATTACATTCAACTGGGTGATAGATATGAATTACTCTACCAGAAATTTATCTAGGAATATAATCACTTTCAGACACAGTTCTCTCTCTCTCTCTCTCTCTCTCTCTCTCTCTCTCTCTCTCTCTCTCTACGATGCAGCCAATTCATCTAAATATAGAAATTCAATGGTCACTTTAATAGGACCACCTGTAACCTGCAATTGTCCAATCAGCCAATCATGTAGCTTTGCAATGCACAAAGTCATGTATGCACAGTTCAAGAACCTCAGTTAATGTTCACATCATACACACACAATATATTAAAAAAAGTGCATAAAGTGCAAAGCTTCCTGTTTTAAAGATTCTCCTGTGTTAGAAAGTCATACTGACTGTTGCAAAGCACTGATACTGAAGACTCCTTCCAATATTAAAATAAATATTACTTATGGATAATCACACCGATAATCCATCCATCCATCCACCCATCCATCCATCCACCCTGTGACTGAGCTGTTACTATAGAAACAATAATGTATTAGAGCGAGAGCTTTAATATACATCTGTGATTTGCCTTGCAGTCAGAGAGGCAGTACGCCTCTCCTTCATTTGAAGCCTAAACTGTACTATACAGTACAAAGGCTGAAACAAAAAACTAGCTTATTGTGTTGCTTTAGCGTGTGAAAGCATGTATAAATCAGAGGGAATATGGCCCAAAGAAATAAAAGTTAAAAAGACATTCTCTGAAAAAAAAAGAAAAAACTGCATTTCCTGGAATGAGTTGGGGAATAATTGCACCAAATAAATGTTTGAATATAAAAAAAAAGCACACACTGACAAGGAGACTATTCACTCAGAGAAGAAGTTCCATTTGTCCTCTAGAACAATAAGTGTCTGTTATAAAGAGCTGACATCATAGACAACCCTCTCAAATAGTTTATGCAAAGATTCCTATGGAACAAGTGCAGCATCTCACATGGATTATGACGTGATTGGGTGACAACTGAACCGAATAATTAAATCTAAACGACAAAAGAAATCATCATAATAATAATTAAAATAACTAGTGTTAAGTCATTAAGATTAAGCTGGTTTGGATAGACAAAAGAACTCGTAGCATGGGTCATACAGAGGACGGCGACAGGAAACAGTACGACTGCATATTTCTGAGCAGACAGACGCTCTCATCCCCCTACGTCAGCTCGGCCTACATACAGCCTTGTTACCATGGTGATTTCACACCTGGAAACAGACTGCATCAGAATCCTTCAGTGGTTGAGGGTCTCCTATCCCACCAGCTTATGCTGCTATACTGACTCATATTACTCAATGGATAATGTGTGTTTTCTTATAACCTCCATGAAGCATTCATTTCTTCTAACTAGCGATGAATTAGATCTCAGAAACCAATTAGCATAACATTTGAATAATTTCATGAACAGTAAGGTGACAGGAATTGTCTCTTACTCAGTATGATCTCCGAATATTCAATTACTCGATCTCATTCTAATTTCCTATCATTTATATTTCCATGCACTCAGTACGGGGAATGAATTTCAAATGACTCGACATAGATTAGAAATTTCTTATTAACTTCGTGTGATGAATTCATTTCATATCACATACGGTGAAACTTTTTTATACTTCTGATAATGTACGAATCTCATATTACTCTGTATGAAGTAGAACATCATAAGTATGATGTTTCCTGTTAGTATTGTCTACGTACTACGGAATACATACTTCACCTTATTTTTCTATAGATTTTTTCAATCTTCATTATAGAGCATGGACTTCCCATTATTTAGTAAGTATTCATTTCCCATGATGTTGTTTGGGAGATTAGATTTCCCATTACTCCTTACTGTGTAAACATTTTACTTATTCAGTATGGAATACGCAGCTCCCATTACTTAATATTGTGTATACATTTCCCATGACTCATTAATGAGTAACATTTCCCAGTATAAAGTATGGAGTATGAATTGTCTATAACTCTTTATTGAGTATAAATTTTCTGTTACTCGGTATGCAGTTTCTTGTTCATTATTAACTGGACATTTTCTGGTCTTTGATATGGAGCATGGATGTCTAGTTGTTTATTACTGAGTATGGTACTCAGTATTTAGTACTCAGTACTCAGTATGGAGCAGGGATTTTTTTCTGTTATTCATTATTGAGTCTACACTTACTAGTATTTTGTACTGACTACAGACTTCCGTATTAACACGTATATCCCATTACTCTTTATTGATTATACATTTCCCTTTACTATTTACTGGGTACTGTATATATTTTCCATTACTCAGTATGAAGTTCCTATTGCACATTTCTGTAAATACAAGCCCTATAACTTATTATGAAATATGGACTATTCATTACTCATTACTAGGAATACATTACCAATTACTCAGTACAGACAACGGTAGAGACAGAGTAAGGACATGCTATTATTTATTATTGAGTATAGAGGACTTCCAATTAAACACGATTGATTAAATATATGAGAGTACTGACTATGGACTTCCTGTTACTCATTATTAAATATTAATTTCCCATTATGTAGTTAATCTGTTACTTATTATATTATGGAGGGTGAATTGCCTATAACTTCTATAACATTTTCCAGTACGAATATGGAATAGGAATATGGACTTTTCATTACTTCTTACTAAGCATTCATTTCCCATTACTTAGTATAGAGTAAATACTTCCTGTTACTCATTATTGAGTATACAAGACTTCCTGTTACTCATGCTTGATTAAACTTTTGCCCTTACTTGGCACTCATTATTGAGTATACATTTTCCATTACTTAGCATGTGGTGTGAATTTCTAATTACTGATTTTTGAGTATACATTTCCCATTATTTAGTATGGAACACGGAACTTTCATTATCCTGTTACTCGTTATCGATGGACTACCAATTAGTCATTATTGAGTATACATTTCCAGTTACTTACTGTAGTAAGGAATATAGACTATTCATTACACATTAATGAGTATACAGTACATTTCCCAGTACTCAGTATAAAGTAAATACATCCTGTTACTCATATCTGAGTATACATTTCAAATTACAAAGTATTGACATAAGAATCAGTAACTCAGTAAGAAGTCTGGACTTTCTATTACTCATTTCTAAGTATATACAGTATTTCCCATTGCTTAATATTGAGAAAATACTTCCTGTTACTCATTAGGAAGTAAACATTTCCCAGTACTTAGTATGAAGTATATCCTCTCCTTATTGATTTCAATGTAAACATTTCCCAGTATTCAGTCTGGAGTAAGGATTTCCTGTCACTCATTACTGAATATACAATTCTTATTACTCAGACTAGAGTATGAACTTACCCTTAATCATTAATAAATGTACAGGTCTTATTACTCAGTACAAATTTAATATTACACAGTTTGTACTATTCATATTGTATTACTCAGTATAGGTTAGATATTTCTCATTTCCCATATTGAATTATAGTATGGAGAAATATATGAATTATGATAGAATGTAGAGTATAAATTTCAGAACCAGAATGAATCATATATGTTCTGTTGCCTACTGCAGGGTATATATTCCTCTGCCAGTGCTGGAGCGTGAATCCTGCTAACAAGTGTGAAATATGAATCACTTCTTCGTCAGTGCTTTATTTATATATAATAAATCTCTGCTCAGCCAGTGAGGGGAACAAATCGCCTAATAACGAATAATACCTCTGGTGCATGGATTTTCTATATACCAGAGCAAAGCATGTGTGACCCAGGAGCGAATCTCACACATCAGGGGCAAAGAGGCACACTTAATAAATTATTAACTAAATAAATTATTAAATAAATTAGTGTAGATTGCCGACACAAAAAGTTCTACAAAGACAGTTGTATAGTCAAGGTCAGGGAACAATGTCCTACAAGCCCATATTCTGAAGTGGGATTAAGGTTAATGCAATTAAGGATCTACTACTGTATGTAACTTGCTATAATCCATTCATTGTGTTGAAAGGGATCTCTGCAACTTTAGATGTTCCTTTAACAGTTAAATCCTAAGATGCTAAACATTCAGCTTATTTAGTGCTCAGTTGGTTTGAACATCATAACTAATATCCTATAAAATCTATGCTCTAATGGAAACGTTTTAAAGTTGATATTTAATTTTAAACAATCGCAATAACACAGATTTAAAAAGATAGCCGATTTAAACCAATCTAAAATACAGTGACAATCCACACAGCAATCTATATTTCACTAAACTGTTCTCAAGCATATTCACACTTGTTCCAAGTACCCTAATTAATCTGCATACTCTAGAGAGCATGTGCGTTAAAGCATGAAGAGGAAGTCTATTCAAAACAAGCAATCTACTTTCAAATAGTCAGTAGTCTCTGGAAGATTTTATGCAATAATATCAAGTCTGCAGGTTTGCAAAATATATGATACATTTCTTCTACTCATTTTTTCCTACACTGACCTTGACACATAAACCTGACTAACAACGATGCCACTAATCCAACTATTGACATAAATATGTATTTAGAAAGCTTATATTCTTGATTTATTCTTGAACTCATCTTTTCTGAAAATATCCTGCTAGCAATTCTGCCAATTATTTTTTTTTTTTTAGTGGAACAATAAGCTAGACTATATGCCCTGTGATAAAACTAGGACAGGCAAGACAAGTGGGACTTCCTCTGTTTGTTTTCATCAATGAGAGCAGATAGTAGAGCCAAAATAGCAGACAAGATCAGAATATGCTGTTAAAGTAGAAAAGGAAAAAAAAAAGGAATAAGTGGAAAAACAGAGTGCATCCAACTGTACCTTTTCAGATAGCGAAGAAAGCTGTCACCTTTTTCTCCTTCCCGTTTATGTCACTGAAGCTTGGATTGGCTGACGCGATGGAGATTGTGTATGCATGTGTGTGTGTGTGTCTGTGTGTGTGTGTGTGTGAGAGAGAGAGAGAGAGAGAGAGAGGTTGGGCGAGGCAGAGAATGTGAGAGACGGACAGAACAAGTGAGAGAGAGAGTGTGCTTCAGATCTCTCCTAAGCGAAAGCAGACTGTGTGTGTGTGTGTGGGGGGATACAAGTGTGTGAGATGTGTGAGAGATATGTGTGATACATGTGTGAGAGATACAAGGGGTGCATAGTTCAGCATAAAAAGAACCAATGCCATGCTATAGTGATGCTGATTAATTCAGCATGCAGGAGTACAATTAGATTGATCAGCTACAGAGACAGGAGTAGAATGAGAGAGAGATCAGTTATAGAGACAGGAGCAGAATACATGAGATACAATGTAGTAACAGGAGTGTAATAAAAGAGAGCTTAGCTGTAGAGACAGAAAAATGACAAGATAGTGATCACTTATTGAGGCAGCACAATGGGAAAGATCAGCTGTAAGGACTGAAGCAGAATAAGAGTGACATATGTTATAGAGACGGGAGCAGTAAGTGAGAAAGAGATTAGTTATTGAGACAGGAGCACAATGAGAGAGGGATCAGCTATAGGGAAAGGTTTAGAATAAGAGAGATCAGCTGTAGGGGCAGGAGCAGAATAAGAAAGAGATCAGTTATAGAGACAGGAAGAGAATTAAAGAGAGATCAGCTGTAGGGGCAGGAGCAGAATAAGAGAGAGATCAATTATAGAGACAGGAAGAGAATGAAAGAGAGATCAGCTGTAGGGGCAGGAGCAGAATAAGAGAGAGATCAGTTATAGAGACAGGAAGAGAATGAAAGAGAGATCAGCTGTAGGGGCAGGAGCAGAATAAGAGAGATCAGTTATAGAGACAGGAAGAGAATTAAAGAGAGATCAGCTGTAGGGGCAGGAGCAGAATAAGAGAGAGATCAATTATAGAGACAGGAAGAGAATGAAAGAGAGATCAGCTGTAGGGGCAGGAGCAGAATAAGAGAGAGATCAGTTATAGAGACAGGAAGAGAATGAAAGAGAGATCAGCTGTAGGGGCAGGAGCAGAATAAGAGAGATCAGTTATAGAGACAGGAAGAGAATTAAAGAGAGATCAGCTGTAGGGGCAGGAGCAGAATAAGAGAGAGATCTGTTATAGAGACAGGAAGAGAATGAAAGAGAGATCAGCTGTAGGGGCAGGAGCAGAATAAGAGAGAGATCAATTATAGAGACAGGAAGAGAATGAAAGAGAGATCAGCTGTAGGGGCAAGAGCAGAATAAGAGAGAGATCAGTTATAGAGACAGGAAGAGAATGAAAGAGAGATCAGCTGTAGGGACAGGAGCAGAATAAAAGAGAGATCATCTATAGAGACAGGAGCAGGATGAGAGAGGGATCAGCTAAAGGGACAGAAAAAGAATAAGAGAGATCAGTTATAGGGATACAAGCAGAATGAGAAAGATCAGCTATAGGAACAAAAGAAGAATGAGAGAGATTTACCATAGGAACAGAAGAAGAATGATAGAGATCGGCTATAGGGATACAAGCAGCATGAGAGTGATCAACTTTAGAGACAGAAAAAGAATGAGAGAGATCAGCTAAAGGGATACAAGCAGAATGAGAGAGATCAGCTACATGGACAGAAAAAAGAATAAGAGAGATCAGTTATAGGGATACAAACAGAATGAAAAAGATCAGCTATAGGAACAGAAGAAGAATGAGAGAAATTAGCTATAGGGATACAAGCAGAATGAGAGAGATCAGCTATAGGGATACAAGCAGAATGAGAGAGATCAGCTATAGGGATACAAGCAGAATGAGAAAGATCAGCTATAGGGATACAAGCAGAATGAGAGAGATTAGCAATAGGGACAGGAGAAGAATGAGAGAGATCAGCTATAGAGATACAAGCAGAATAAGAGAGATCAGCTATAGAGATACAAGCAGAATAAGAGAGATCAGCTATAGGTTACAAGCAGAATAAGAGAGATCAGCTGTAGAGATACAAGCAGAATAAGAGACATCAGCTATAGGGACAGGAGAAAAATAAAAGAGATATCAGCTATAGAGACAGAAGTAGAATAAAAAAGAGATCAGCTATAAGGGTAGATTCAGAATGAGAGATTAGCTATAGGGACAGGAGAAGAATGGGAGAGATCAGTTATAGGGATACAAACAGAATGAGAGAGATTAGCTATAGAAACAGAAGAAGAATGAGAGAGATCAGATATAGGTTACAAGCAGAATAAGAGAGATCAGCTATAGGAACAGCAGAAGAATGAGAAAGATCAGCTATAGGGATACAAGCAGAATAAGAGAGATCGGCTATAGGAACAGCAGAAGAATGAGAAAGATCAGCTATAGGGATACAAGCAGTATGAGAGAGATTAGCTATAGGGACAGTAGATATAAGGAACTGAAGCAGAAAAAAGAGATATTAGCTATACTGATACAAGCAGAATGAGAAAGATCATCTATGGGGCAGAAGCAAAATGAGCTATAGGGGCGGGAGCAGAATGAGAGATCAGCTAGATAGGATATATGATATATGGATATGAGTAAAAGAATAGATAAATCAGCTATAGAAAGAGAGAAGAAGAAGGTGAGATCAGCTCTAAGATGCTAAATCATCTCTGTATTAACCCTTGCCAGGACATAACACAGCAGCCGAGTGTCCAGAATTTATTGTTTTTCAGTCAATACCATAATCATAATATACAGGAGGAGCTGGCTTCCCACTTGGCGAACCCTGTGTTCTATTATTAAGCACTTTAACAATCCGACTGTATTACTCCCTGCTTGTGAATGAGACTTTAAATAATGAGAGTAATAACAATAAAGTTTAAAATGATTGCTCTGTGAGAATAAGGTGAAAATGCCCACTTCATTTAGATAGTGTAAGTGTTTTATATTAATCACAGCTTAAATGTATGTTGGTTTAAATGTCAGAACTGCATGAGGCTTCCTGAGTAAGAGAATTGAACAGGTGGCTGATGGTATGATGATATCTTCCATTTATCTGCACTGAATAAATCCCATCTGTTATTTGTTTAACACAGAAATGCTAAATTCTTGATTGGGATTTAACAATTACGTGAATCAGAGGCTAAATAGGGAAACAAATGACCAAAAATAGAAAAAACAGATTCAGATTAGAAAAATGTCACCTGCTCTTTTTCTTGGTCTTTAACTAAGCAGTGTTGGTGAGCTTGTGCCCAATGTAGCACCATTGTGCTCAATGTTTGTGTTGTGATGCATTTCTGCTCACCATGGTTGTAAAGAGTGCATATTTGAGCGACCATAGACTTTCTGTTAACTCAGACCAATCTACCTATGACCTCTTTTTTGCCAAAAAAGTCAGACAACCAACATGGCAAAAAAACTTAGGGCTAAATACATACAGGGAACCAATGACAAATGAGAACAGAAACACATGCCTAAAAAAAATCACCATGTGACATATACACTAGGCCAGAGAACATGAGGGCTAGGGAAGCAAGCTACAAACGATACGAAACAGGTTACAAAATAAAAGACATGAAAACCAGAACATGAAACAAAAACCAAAACCAACGTTACATAATCCCCCTCTAAGGGCAGATCCTGACACCCTTAAAAAATTCTCAACCCAAAACAACAAAATGTCTGGGAGGGTGGTAGAAAGGCGGAGACAGTCTTGGGTGCGATGGAGGGCCAGGCCCATGAAGCGGGATACTTGTGCAATGGTGGGCCTGGGCCATGCAGAAGTGTTAGTCCTAGATGACGGATCAGTGGTGGACCTGGACCATGTGGCAATGGTAGCTCCGGGACCTCTGGGTCCTGGTGCAGTGGTGGACCTAGATTATGGTGCACTGGCTAAACAGGTGACCAAGGGAGAGGTTCATAAACGACCTCTGTGGTCACAGTATGGCATAAGTGAGAATCTGAAAGACCTCTGTGGTTGTATAATGGAAATCGTTGAACTCAGGAATGACCTCTGTGGTCATATCATGGCAGACAGGAAACTCAGGAATGACCTCTGTGGTCATATCATGGCAGACAGGAAACTCAGGAATGACCTCTGTGGTCATATCATGGCAGACAGGAAACTCAGGAATGACCTCTGTGGTCGTATCATGGCAGACAGGAAACTGAGGAATGACCTCTGTGGTCGTATCATGGCAGACAGGAAACTCAGGAATGACCTCTGTGGTCGTATCATGGCAGACAGGAAACTGAGGAATGACCTCTGTGGTCGTATCATGGCAGACAGGAAACTCAGGAATGACCTCTGTGGTCGTATCATGGCAGACAGGAAACTCAGGAATGACCTCTGTGGTCGTATCATGGCAGACAGGAAACTCAGACTCAGATACTTATGTGGAAGTAACCTTTGAAAAAGACTCTTGAGCTGATGAAAAATATGCGGTTCAAAGACACCAAATGGCCATAGAAGCGATGTGAAATGTAGTCATCAATATGACCACCTCTGAGTCCCTTGGCTTGCGAGAACTACAGGGATACCAGCAGCACGTACTGACATGCGGGGGTATCCTCCAGACTGGACATCAGTCTCTTGAGCCTATGGGAAACCTTGACATCTTTAACGAAACACTCATAACTGGAGACACTGATATGGCATCTATGGTGGCTAAAGACTCTGGAATAACATGCTTAAAGGCTAGAGATACTGGAACAATATCTAGGACAGATGAAGGCGATCTTGGCTGAGGGCTCTAGCCTGGTAGCCATCTTCTGGAGAGTCTCTTGAGGCTTTGGCATGGAAGGCATTATGCAAGCAGGCTTTGGCATGGCAGGCATGAACCAATCAGGCTTTGGCATGGCAGGCATGACCCAAGCAGCCTTTGAAATGGCAGGCATGATGCGAGCAAGCTTTGGCATGGCAGCCATGAGGCGAGCAAGCTTTGGTATGGCAGGCATGATGTGAGCAGGCTTTGGCATGGCAGCCATGAGGCGAGCAAGCTTTGGTATGGCAGGCATGATGTGAGCAGGCTTTGGCATGGCAGGCATGACATGAGCAGTTAGCAGCACGTTCCTCCTTTGCGACACCCACAGTAAAAGCATATCCACTCAACCTTAAAGCAAAGTCTATGCAAACCCTACTGCCTTAACTAGGTCGTCCAAAAAAAAAATAAAAATTCCGCTGCACAAAAGGCCGTCAAGTGCATCTCGGAGAATACCGTGGACGCGCTTTACACCGCGAGTGGGCACGCGCGGCACACGGCCAAAATGAGAGAAAGACGTGGTCCGTCAATGTGTGGAGGATGACTAGCCAGTTGATAAAACGCCCACCCGCCCCTAGCCCCGCCCACCCGCCGAACCCTACCGCGTTAACTAACAAATTTTCTGCGGGAAACCCTGCTATGTATTGTTCTAGAGTCCAGTGTAGGATATATGATGCCATTAACAGTGAAATTTCAATTGATAAACCAAGCTTGAAATGTCCTTAAGAGCCAAATCATTAAATTTTACTTTATTACAAAGTCCACAAAATTCCTCCACAAAGTCCTCTATAGGCCAATTCTCCTGACAAGGGCGTAAAATCCTCACCGCTGGATCCATAGCATGGTCGGTTGTTCTGTAACCTGCATTGATAGATGAGGCAGAGGATCCAAGTGCAGATAGAAGATTTTAATCAACACAAAAACATAAAGTAATCCAGTGAAGGGCAATGACAAAACAGGATGAGAATCACAAGCACAGGAAATGGCCATTAAGGACAACAACCGACAAACAACATGGCAAACACTTAAAATACATTAAATACATAACCAAAGGAACCAATGATAAATGAGAACAGGAACACATAACTAACAACAACCAATCACAATGTGACACATACACTAGGCCAGAGAACATGTTTTAACGGGAGCAAATCCTAATTTAATATGTGGAATAATTTTCAGTACCGAAGCCATGTGATGTGTGTGTGAGTGTTATTCACAGTTTCATGGTTATAAATTGAAGCGTTAATGCCATACCTCTTCACGCTGGGACAGCAGATCTACACAGTGTCTCAACACTGAGCACGCCTCACTGCACAGCTCACATATCTCTCTGGCCTTGATGAGCTCAGGACCTGTCATATCTACACACACATATACATACACACACAAGGTTTGTGAAAGCTGTCAGTCAGTTTCATTACATAAGGGGTTGTAATTAGATGTGCAAACATGTGTGCACTAGATACTGCTGAAAGCAGTGTGTGTCCTTATATTAAAAATAGCCAAAGAAAGCAACCGATTATACAATACAACTGTGCTCTTGAATCCTCAAATCTAAATGGTGTAAAGACATTCATTTACTCTAACAATTTCATTTTATATCCTTTGCAAGGAAAACGTCTCTTACCGTTGTTGTCCTCATTCTTGACCATAGAGACAAATACGGCCACCTGAGACTCCAGCATTCTCTGGTAACTTTCAGTTGCCTGTATGAAGAAGACAGCTACATTTCCACAAACTTCACAGAAACACTGTGCATGTTCCATTAAAAAAACATATACCAGTGTTTAGTAGGGGTGCCATGATTTGATACAATAAAATTCTCAGAATATTTTTAAACAAATCTTTAAAAAATAATTTCATTCACCAGGACTAAAAAAAATCCTTTTTTATTAAAAAAAGGGAAAAAAAAAAAAACCTGGTTAGGGCTCTGGGTTGTTGATCTGAGGATAAAGGATTAAGACCCAGCTCTGCCAAGCTGCTACTGTTGGGCCCTTAAGCAAGGCCCTTAACCCTCTCTGCTACAGGGGTGCTGTATCATAGCTGCCCCTGTGTTCCACTGTGCTATAACGTATATGTGGTGATTATAAAGGCTTCTACACACTAATTTTGTTCATTCAACATGAATTTTTGTCTGGAGAAATTCAATATACACATAACAAATGTTACAGTCAGAGGTTTAACTATTTTCACCATATCTTACAAATAAATTAATTCATTTATGAATTCCTCTAAAAATCTGATTATGTAAATAAAGTCTCTGTCATGGCAAAAAAGATTATTAAAAAAATATGTGAATTGCACATCATCCCATTTTTGTCATGATGAATTGTAAGACCCAGCTTAGATGTTTTATTTGATATCACATTATTATTTAAAATGGTTAATATAAAACTATCTACTGACAAAGAAGAGCATTAAATGAGCAATGCAATTTATGTGTACTCATTCATTCATTTTCTACCGCGTATCTGAACTACCTCGGGTCACGGGGAGCCTGTGTCTATCTCAGGCGTCATCGGGCATCAAGGCAGGATACACCCTGGACGGAGTGCCAACCCATCACAGGGCAAACACACACACTCTCATTCACTCACACAATCACACACTACGGACAATTTTCCAGAGATGCCAATCAATTTACCATGCATGTCTTTGGACCGGGGGAGGAAACCACCGTGCCCCCTTTATGAGTACTCAATTAACTCGATTAACAACTCGACTTGCTTAATGGCTCCCTTTAAGCCTTTAGCGTTTTCATGCACTTCAATGTGGAAGGCATTTCATTAGGTAGCATTTATGTAACAGTAAAGAAAAGATTAATGACATATAGAGAGAGTAAACTGGAAAGAACTGATCATCCTACCTGAAGTGAGTGTGACAGAAGATCCATTGCTTCTTCAGCTACTTTCTCTTCTCCTTCCTGTGCAGGTGTTTTATCTGGGCTTCCACAGAGGGCGCTGTACATGACATGCTCCTCGATAGCATCCACCCATTTCTGCCCATACAGTTAAGATGTCTTAGTTCAAAGATATAGTTAATAATTATCCATTGCTTAAGTGCAGGTATAAAAATCTCAGGACTATTTTGGTGCAGATTCTAACCTTAGAGGATATTTCTGTTGACAATTTCACTGGTGCTGTATGAGCGTCAGTGTGTGTAGGACACTTTCAAACCCAATACAAGCTACAATTTTTGCATTCAGTGTTTTTCATCTGTCTCTTTTCAGTGTTTTGTGACTCAATAATCAATGTAAACAAACTACTGGACCTAAATACTGACAAACTAATTTGGTTTATCTCAAACAACTACATAAATGTGAATCACGTCATTTACATAATCAATTCTATGTCCAGTACATTTAAATGAAATACTTCTGTTGCTGGAAAATTTGGGGTAGGATGATGATGTTTAACTTATACAGGACACTAGCTTTCTACTAAAGGTTGTATTCTTCGCATATCAAAGCTCTCACTCTCACTCACTCATTTTCTACCGCTTATCCAAACTACCTCGGGTCACGGGGAGCCCGTTCCTATCTCAGGTGTCATCGGGCATCAAGGCAGGATACAGCCTGGACGGAGTGCCAACCCATCACAGGGCACACACACACACACACTCTCATTCACTCACGCACTCACACACTACGGACAATTTTCCAGAGATGCCAATCAACCTACCATGCATGTCTTTGGACCGGGGGAGGAAACCGGAGTACCCGGAGGAAACCCCCGAAGCACAAGGGAGAACATGCAAACTCCACACACACAAGGTGGAGGCGGGCGAACGTGCTAACCACTAAGCCACCGTGTCCCCCGCATATCAAAGCTACAACTGTTTATTTATAAATAATGCATTATACTTTTCATCCATTTACATGTACTGTACATCACCTACATTCTAACGGCTATAAACAGTCACTGTCTCACCAGTGTTTTTAAACCATCATCTTCCAGGAAAACCAGATAGCTCCAAGTTCTCTGTCCTGAAGACTAGACTCTTTGATTGATTTTATTGAATATTTGATGATTTTAGCACCAACTATTTTCACTATGAATGAATCAGATCATCTAAAACTGTAACTAATAACAAGGTCTAAAATTTTGGGAATTCGAAATTCAAGTCTGATCAGAACCAAAAGCAACCAAAAACAACGACTCACTTTCCTGCTGATTTCTGGTTCAGTGCATCTAGAGGACACTTTAAAGTGATGCACACTGCCATCACAGCACTTCAGTGAGAAAAAGTATTTATCCCAGGATTTTACCTGCAAAATAAAACATTTTGTTTGCATGCATATTTATATAATGCAAAAACTATGGTAATCAAATGTAAACTTTAAACTTATTTTAAGACAACACATTAAATCTCTCTCTCGCTCTCTCTATCTATCTCTCTCTCTCAATCATGTTCTGTTAATGAACTTAACAGAAGCACTTTTTAATTTCACCTGATTCAGTTCACTGATTCAATTCACTGCCATTCAACTCTGCAATTCAGTAAAACGCTAATTCAGTTTAATACAACACTGATTTGATTCAATTAGGCCACGTTCACACTGCAAGTCTTAATGCTCAATTCGGATATTTTGCTCAGATCTGATTTTTTTGTTTGTCTGTTCACATTACCTTTTAAAATGTGGCCTATATCAGATACCAGTGTGAACTGTTTGCTGTTTCGAACTGACCCGCATGCCAAACGAACAATAACAATGACGTCACACGCAGCACGCCGTTGCGCTAATGTTAGCAAGGTTATGGAGGAAGTAAGCATTTTCGCTTTTCTTTCTAAATGTTTGTGTAATGGCAGCACAGAGACGCAGTGTTTTGAAAATTTTCGGATGTCGAGGGCAACTTTTGATTATTTGATCCATTTTGTAGGCGTAGTCACGTTTGTGTGCGTACTCGCCGGCGCATAATTGCGACGAATGTCGATGTAGATTGATGTAAAATTCGCATCAAATCCGCTTTGGTTGTTCACACTGTGGCCACATTGGAAAAAATCAGATTTGGGTCTGATTCAGGACCACATATGGAAGTGGTCTGAATCTGATTTGAAAAAATCAGATCTGGGCAAGATTTGAGTGTTCACACTACTCCTGAAGAAGTCTGACCTGGTCACTTGACCCCAAAAAAATCAAATTTGGGCCACTTTTACCTGCAGTGTGAACGTGGCCTTAAATCCTGATTCAATCCAACTATGATTTAATTCAAGCCTGCATAACACAAATTCAAACCTGATTTACTTTTATATTTACTTTTAACAACAGGCTAACAATAAACTACACAGAAATTTAGATTTAAACCCCACAACAATGGAAGAAATGACCTACATATACCTGGTTAATTTTAGCCTTTTTTTTCCTTATTAAACATGTGAGATGCTAATCAAACTGGTGCACTACATAAATATTGAATCCTCTAGATATCTAATATGGCAAAAAAATAAAAAAATACAGGATTCAGTTAATAAACAAACCAAAAGACACTGACTGATAAATAAATCGTTCATTGTGTAATGTATTTGTGAGTGGTTAATAACTAGACTATTGAGAGAAAAAGAAAAAATCCCCTTTACATTACTCACTTTATTTTCAGAGTTATATTTGCTGGAATAGAACAAATCCTTGCAGTAGGCTCACAGGGGTCTGTGCTCCAGACTGCAGGTGCTGATGGACCGGTGTAAAGTTTGAACACACACACTGCTGAGCTATTATGTTCTTAGAGCACTTACCACACACTGAGCCTTAATAAGAGGCTTATAGCCCTGCCTACGATTTCCACATGCTGTGTCAGACCTGTGGACACAACAGACACAAGAAAGAAAGAAAGAAAGAAAGAAAGAAAGAAAGAAAGAAAGAAAGAAAGAAAATAAATCAATAGAGTTGGTAGTATTAGTATTTCTAGTATTAGGGTACAAATGATTTAGGGATTCAGAACCCTTCAAAAGGGGGCACGGTGGCTTAGTGGTTAGCACGTTCGCCTCACACCTCCAGGGTTGGGGGTTCGATTCCCGTCTCCGCCTTGTGTGTGGGGATGTTCTCCCCGTGACTCGGGGGTTTCCTCCGGGTACTCCGGTTTCCTCCCCCGGTCCAAAGACATGCATGGTAGGTTGATTGGCATCTCTGGAAAATTGTCTGTAGTGTGTGATTGTGTGAGTGAATGAGAGAGTGTGTGTGTGCCCTGTGATGGGTTGGCACTCCGTCCAGGGTGTATCCTGCCTTGATGCCCGATGACGCCTGAGATAGGCACAGGCTCCCCGTGACCCGAGGTAGTTTGGATAAGCAGTAGAAGATGAATGAATGAATGAATGAATGAATGGTATACAGAGAAAGTACTTACTGCTTACAGTACCAGCTCACAGAACCATTCTCCAGAACAACCCAGTGTGAGTTCCAGCTCAGAAAATCTGACTTCTGTGAAAAAATGTTAGGACAAGCTGCAATTTTCCCCTCTAAAGTCATACTTCAGATACTGATTTTGTAACATAGCACTGCAATTTAGCTTTAACTGTGTCCTTAAAATATTGCCTGAGAGATTCAGGAGTTGAAACTCTTGGCCGCCACCTTTTGGTTGTGACTAGGATTACTGAGATGCCTGCTCCATATATATATATATACACACACATATATATGTACACACATGTGTGTGAATATATATATATATATATATATATATATATATATATATATATATATATATATATATATATATATATATATATTAGATATTTGATTTTTTAAATAATATATGTTAATATAATATATATATATATATATATATATATATATATATATATATATATATATATATATATATATATATATATATCAGCACTCACCTTCCACAACTGTCCTTCAAACTTTCTAGCCGTGATAGCCTTTATTAGAGAGAGAGAGAGGGAAAAAAAAGAAAATAATTAAATGCTTTTTATTATTTATTTGCTCAATAATCTCACTGCTTTTGTGACGAAGGGTTAAATAAATTTGAGTCAAACAATGATGTAAAACATACATTTTCTTGACATTTCTCCAGAAAGAATCTCATCTGATCATCCTTGGTGACGTCTAACACAGAATGGCCTACAAAACAACACAGAGAAACTTTTAATTTCTAACATAATTATGCATATATCAACTTATTTATGAGAGATAAATAAGGAATAAAACCCTTTAGGCAGTGTTTGCGTTCACATGTATATTTGAATCCAAGTGAATTATTTCAGATCAACATCACCCATTTCATGCTAATAAAAATAGTATTAAAATCGATTAAGGTCTGTTTTATTCAGATTATAACATACTGCAGAAATTTGTCAATACAAATAGATTGACACGTTACATTTTCCCCTAGTTTTTTGAAAACTGAGAAGTAGGCTGAAACTGGAGACTTCTTCTAAAAAAAAAACAAAAAGGAGGAGAAAATATTCATCAAACATCTTTATTTAATTTGACTTATTTTTTATTTTCTTACCATTTAATTTAAATGTCCACTATAATATTTATAAATATATATATAAAGAAATCCCAGACCAAACTTTTGTTCTAGCATTTAAATAATTAAACATCATATTTCCTTGTTGTGCATTTTTCTTTTTTAGTGTGGAAACACTATATTTTAGGACTTTCGGGAATTGTTATAATTTAGTCTGATACATTGCACATGTAATATTTTTGAATGTAGAGATTATGCATAATAATACTACTACTACAACTACTACTAATAATAATAATAAAAAAAAAAATAATAATAATAATAATAATAATAATAATAATAATAATAATAATAATAATAATAATAATAATAATAATACATTTTATTTCTAGGCGGCTTTTAAGTCGCTCAAGGTTACCATACAAATTCACAAATTCAAAGAAATTAAAAATAACAGTAAGCAACAATAATACAATATTATTGTAACAGCTATCTAACACTTTAACATTTAAGTAGATTTAAGTGCAGCATATGGATGATTATCATAATCAAAAATTGATTATTGCACAAAGGGAAGTATAAGTATCAAATTCCACATTATTACCGTTTTTGTTCATTGTACTAAAACTGCCTCCACTCTTAACCAGCACCTCCACACACTCTTTATGCCCCCTGCTGGCTGCAATGTGCAACGCCGTGTCCCCATGAGAGTCCTTACAGTTCACGTCAGGAGGTCTGCTCTTGCTGAGCTATTTGGAAAAAACATGGGTAAGAACTGATCTTTACATTAACTATTATATTAACTGATATATAACTTTATATCAAATGTCCAGAACTCACCAACTGGGCTACAACCCCACAATCTCCATCTCTTGCTGCATTTAAAAGTCTCTCCTCCATCTTCCTGCCCTCTCTTCTTTCTGCAGCTGGAGCAAAAAAAAAAAAAAAAACAAAAAAAAAAACAATCATGAAGTAGTAGGTACAAAGACTAAAAGAAATGTGGGGCAGAACAACATTTCCGACCTTCCAGCATAGTAATGACTTCATCATCGTCAGTGATATCCCTGGGGGTCTGAGCACATCCGTTGAGTAGTGTGGCACAAGCACCATGCCGTAAAAGTAGCAGAACAACCTCCTGGGTACAAAAAGTGATTCCGATCAGGAGTAAGACTGTGTGTGTGTGTGTGTGTGTGTGTGTGTGAGAGAGAGAGAGAGAGAGAGTAATGAAGCAGAAAGAGTGAGAATCTCCCACCTGTCTTCCACAGAGGGCTGCAACGTGTAGAGCCGTGTCACCGTCATAATTCTGCGTGTTCACATCCACGCCACGCTTCACACACAGAGTCGAATTAAATAAAAAAACAATTCTGTAGCGTTCACCGTTTCACATTTTCATGTTATGTCTCTTACCTTTAACAGTTCTTCAACAATATCTTTCTGGCCAAAGTAACTAGCCAGGTGAAGCGTCGTCCAACCACCATTAGATTTGGTTTTGCCTGAAAAAGCAGAAGGAAAAGAAAAAAAAAGAGAAAAGAGAGAGAGAGAGAGAGAGAGAGAGAGAGAGAGAGAGAGAGAGAGAGAGAGATTGAACATTGTTGTATATCTCTTCCTGAAATAGGAAAACAATCAAAAGTTGTAAAAAGTGAAGAAAATGGGCATCCAATACTTAATACATCCAATATTTGGTCCATACAATACTAAATATTTCTCACCATTACATGTTATGTAGGTGAATTATCCCTTACTGAATATATAAAAGTGAATATCTTTTTCTATTTTTCTAGAATTGAATTTTAATTGTATACAAATTAATAGTAAGTGAATATCTTAGAAGGCTCTCAAAATTGGATTTGTTCAATTTAAGGTTAAATTAAACCCCCACACACACTCACACACACACGCAAACACACGCACACACACGCACACACTTCAGATTTTTTTCAGATTTCGAAGTATTCCTTTTTCACCCCAAAATAAAACAAACCATATTACAAAAAAATGGAATAATGAATGCTGTCAGGTTTTAGCATTTTTGTCAGATTTTAAGAAGAGCATACAAACTCCACTTACTCTTACTCATTTTCTACCGCTTATCCGAACTACCTCGGGTCACGGGGAGCCTGTGCCTATCTCAGGCGTCATTGGGCATCAAGGCAGGATACACCCTGGATGGAGTGCCAACCCATCGCAGGGCACACACACACACTCTCATTCACTCACGCAATCACACACTATGGACAATTTTCCAGAGATGCCAATCAACCTACAATGCATGTCTTTGGACCGGGGGAGGAAACCGGAGTACCCGGAGGAAACCCCCGAGGCACGGGGAGAACATGCAAACTCCACACACACAAGGCGGAGGCGGGAATCGAACCCCCAACCCTGGAGGTGTGAGGCAAACGTGCTAACCACTAAGCCACCGTGCCCCCCTCCACAAATGCCAAATTACCAAATCCCACAAAATCGAGATTCTTAGTAACAATATAACTTATCATAATGGCTTCTTGCATTTGGTAGATGCCTTCGATCAGCGTGACTTGCATTTATACAGCTAAGCAACTGAGGATTAATTGCCTTGCTTAAGGGGCCCAGGAGTAGCAGCTCGGTGGACCTGGGATTCAAACTCACAACCATTCTACCACTATGCCACCGTTATCATAATATATAGCTGATAAGCATCAATGTCAAAGGTCTCGCTTTGTCCTTTATGACATTTACAAATCTCAGACATCTAATATAGTACATATTTAGTTGGTCAAAACACAGAAGGAATATCCTTCTTACCCTGACTGTGAACTTGTTCCATCTCCTACAACAAAAGTCAGCTTGGATTCCAACAACTTCCGGATTCCAGCAATCAAAATTATGAAATGTTCACAATCCTTGTCTAATGAGAACTACATCGAACTTCATAGCAGGTCTAAGACGACAGTGTCTAGATATTTGCAGTAGCGACATAGTTTCTAAATAAAGATAGTAACCTGATGCCAGGACCAGCCGCTTGTAACGTAACCACGAGGAGTAACCACGAGGACGTGTGCTTGTATCACTGTGTAGATATAAACAACTGCCATAGGAGAGACTCAAGGAGACTCAAGGCACAAGACGGAGAAAGACGAATTGCCAACCGATAATAAGACACAATCGAACACCCTCACACACAAATCAGCCAATAAAAGCAAGAAGATGAAGAAGAAGACTTTAATATTTTTGTCACATGTTCATTACAGAACAGTGAAATTAATTCTTCACATATCCCAATGTTAGAGGTTGAGGTTAGAGCACAAGGTCAACCATAATACAGCACACCTGGAGCTCAAGGGCCAATCAGTGGCAGTTTAAACTCTGATACTCCAATCAACAACCCAGAGCCTTAACTGCTTGAGCCACCCTGGGCAATGGGAGAAAACCTCCCGAGGCACATGGTTTAACATGCTAACTCAACCAATGGGGCAGAGTCGGGTAAGATAAATTTATTTGGTTCAGATGGTGTCAAGAGTGTGTGGCGGCACCCAGGTGAGGAGTACAGAGACAAGTGTGTCTTGCCTACAGTCAAGCATGGTGGTGGGAGTGTCATGGTCTGGGGCTGCATGAGAGCTGCCAGCACTGGGGAGCTACAGTTCATTGAGTGAACCTTGAATGCCAACATGTACTGTGACATACTGAAGCAGAGCATGATCCCCTCACTTCAGGGACTGGGACGTAGGGCAGTATTCCAACATGATAATGACCCCAAACACACCTCCAAGACTTCCTCCACCTTGCTAAAGAAGCTGAGGGTAAAGGTGATGGACTGGCCAAGCATGTATGGAGACCTAAACCCTACTGAGCATCTGTGGGGCATCCTCACACGGAAGGTGGAGGAGCGCAAGGTCTCTAACATCCACCGGCTCTGTAAGATGTCCTCATGGAGGACTCCAGTGACAACCTGAGATGCTCTTATGAACTCCATGCTCAAAAGGGTTAAGGCAGTGCTGGAAAAAATGGCGGCCACACAAAATATTGACACTTTGGGCCTAATTTGGTCATTTTCACTTAGGGGTTTACTCACTTTTGTGGCCAGCGGTTTAGACATTAATGGCTGTATGCCGAGTTATTTTGAGGGGACAGCAAATTTACACTCTTATACAAGCTGTACACTCACTACAGCTGTACACTTACTATATATATATATTTTTTTTTTTCTTGTAGTGTGGTAGACACAGATTTTACATTTTACATCGTAATCCATGTGTTGTTTAGCTTGTTGTTTTGCACATATATAATTTTCACATAATTTTTCCCCTAGTTTTCTCTAGGGAATGAGATAGAGGTATGTATTGAGCAGGGGCATTGCTAGGATTGGAAGGGATCAGGGGTTTAGCGCCCTGAGACTATGTATGACTAACAATCAGTTGCATTATTAATACCTCACCAACTCCAATGAATGAATGAATGAATGATGACTGTACAATGGTTGTATACTAACAACAGTGCCACCTGCTGACCCCAGTAGGTACTGTTCTATTCAACAGCTCAACACGAAAGTTTTAAAACTGCGCACTGGTAAGTATTTATGTACTTTATGTGTCATGTAAATTGTTTTTTTATTTTTAAAAGACTGCTAGATATCTTACATTTACAGCATTTTGCAGATGCTTTTTTTCCAGAGCAACTTACATTACCTACAACTAAGAGTTAAGGGCCTTGCTCAGGGGTCTAGCATTGGCAGCTTGGTGGGCATAGGATTTGAACTCACAACCTTCTGATTGGTAACCAACCCAACAACTTAAACTCTAAGCTAACACATGCCAGGATAGATAGACTCTTTATTGATCCCACAAGAAGTTCAAGCATCCAGGAGCACCATGAAGCCCCACCCGCGCAATACCACTGGTGCAGATGCACCGTTATATGCATTAACTAAAACAACATTTTCAGCAGTTCAACAAACTTCATATTTTTCTGCTGTAATATTGATTAACTCATCTGAGTGACCAACAGTTCATGAATAACAATTCATCAATGTTCTATTGATTTGCTTGCATTTCTTCCAAGCAAAGTACACACTGCTCAATTTAGCACCGTAGCATTAGAACTGCCCCTAGAAGCCAAACTGGGAACTGCAAACAACACTAATTGAGGCAGGAGTCACACTGCACCGTGCTCAGGGAAGGAGCAAAGAACAGGGCAGTTAGTTAGTGCATCTGCCAGATTAGGCTCTGTGGCCTCCAAGATCTTGTTTAAGATGAAATTTTTCAGAGATGAAGCTAATAAATTTCCACGAACAAAAGATAGACCGTGTCTGCATTTTCAGATATTTTGCAAACATTGGTAGAGGGAAAGCGGGATTATGGAATGGATAATATATTGTAATATGATGTCTTTAGGAAGAGATGAGGCAAGCAATCTCTGATCGGTCTCATCTCGCTGATCAAAGTGAGTGGTATCCCTGTGGAAAATTTCCTTCCTCTCCATTTCCCTCTCCTCTCAGTCCCTTTATCACAGCTGTCACACTGCTCATTTGTGTCCAGATCTGAGCACGTCCAGCTAACGTTCCCCTGGGCAGTGTACGGGCTGAGACTGTAGTAGCACTGGGCTTCAATTGTGGGTCATTTTGATTGGTCGATTGTTCTTCAGAGAAAATGAAAGTGCTCTTCTTGTGCTAATAGGTTTTAAATCAAAAAGACAAGTCTCAGCATGTGGTAGCCCGATAGAAATGGAACAGATTTCTGCTAATTGAAGGTTATTCATTAACAATTCTTTGTGTCTGAAGGAATCATTGTCATCCTGCATGAAAATAATCAAAAGTTCATGCATAAAATAAACGCAAGAGATATCCAGTGATATTTTGAGCTCACACAAACTATTGAAAATCTGTCAAACTTTATTGGAACACAACACAATAATTATATTATGAATAATATTTTTTTCAAACATTATCTTTGAAATATGCTTTCATCAAAATGACTCGCACCCTCACAATTCTTCAGTCACTCACTTATCGGCAGTGTTGTATAAAGTACTAGAAAGCAATACTTGAGTAAAAGTACAAGTATCGTACTAGAAAAAGACTTTGGTAGAAGTGAAAGTTACCTTTTAGAATATTACTCAAGTAAAAGTCTTAAAGTATATGATATTTACTGTACTTAAGTATCAAAAGTCATTTTCTGATATTTAATGTACTTAAGTATTTGAAGTAAAAGTAAAAAGTAAAATTTCAGTGATTTTCGGTAGGCATAAGATCAGGGGCGGTTCTAGGGTTTCATCTTTAGGGGGTTTTAGCCCTCAGTGAGAATTTAAAACCAGAAGAGTTTTATATTATATATTATATGATTATATGATAGTAAGCCAAAAGTTATGGTATTATTAAATGGCAAAAGTGGACACCAAAATTTTATGCATGATGCCAGTCTTGAATCAAATCAGTTCATGTGTGTGTGCATTCTCTACACACAGTGTGTCCAATGAGTGCAGTCATTAATAAAAAAAATTCACAAGACAAAGACCAGATCAATAAATGTTATTTTTATTTAGTATTGAATGGATTGTTTGCATTAATATTTTGTTTGAGCTACAACTCTGGTAATAAGAATAGTGACATTTCACTGCTTTTGGTTGCTGTCTTGGCGGCTTTCCGCCGATTAACGTTATAGATAAACGCCTCCAGCTCTGACTGCACGTGCCTGTACTCCGTAGAGCGTGTGGAGCGTAATGCAATCTAGGAGCAGTGATTCGCCAAACCTCCCTTATTGCAGTCACACACATTTCTTCTGATTTTATTTTGTAGTAACGAGGATACTTAGTGGAAATATATCGGAGTAAAAGTAAACATTTTATCTAGGAAATGTAGTGGAGTAAAAGTGAAAGTTTTCATAAATTTAAATAACGAAGTACTGTAAAGTACAGATATGTGAAATTTCTACTTAAGTACAGTAATGAAGTATTTGTACTCCGTTACATTACAACACTGCTTATCAGCATACATTTTCAAAGTTACTGAAAAGTACAGTAATCCTGCCGTAGATTTGGATCTCTAAATAGGACAGACTCTGTGAGAAAACATGAACTTGTTCAATGGGAGCTGAGGATCATAACATAAATCAATAAGTGTTATCACTGGTGAGATAAAGAGTTATCGCTGGTGAGAAATACAGTATCTGCCTTTTTATGCTAGTTAAGCTAACAAGGATATCTGATATCTACTGTACAAAGAACCAAAAGTACTGTAAGCTATATTTGGTACGGACATTCAAGTACTGTATAGTGTTAGTAAGATAAACTGAAGCTATATAAGCTAGCACAGTTGTGTTTGTATTATTACAGCATGCAACCACTTTAAATAACGGCTTGTCTTTGCCGATCGTTGATATGCACTCCTGCTAATTTTTCTGTGCCACGTATTATCCACTTGCTAGGATGCACACTTCTGTGATGCTCAGAATTTGACACCAACAAGCCAATTTTAAAATGTTTCTACATCCTGGATTTCACATAATTTGAGGCTGAAGCGTTTTTCAGTTTTTGAACCACGTGTGTCTGTTTCTATGGTATTCTAACATGACACCATTTCACGATGTACACATTTAACATTGCATTTAGCAATCCTGGGTATAAAGCCATGCTTCTAAACTACTAGTGTGAAATGTTCCTTTACGCTGGGGATAAAAGCAGGCGATGATAACACGAGGTTCAGTGTATATATACACACATCATGTATCTATATATGTTGAAATATTTCCTATGATCGGGTGTTGGAATCTCAATCTAGGGACTATTTTTAATTTTCATCTAATTTAAAGTTGAAAAATGCAAATGCCATCACTGAATGTAGGGAGCAAAGCATTACACAGGTCAAAAGTGCAGAACTCTATTTCTAATGAGGGTGTCAGCTTATTTGGGCATGATGATGATCTTATTATCCTTATAAACCACTAAACCCACCTCTCCCTGCACACACACCTCCCTGCCGATGCACTAGCTGTGTGTGAAAGATCTAATGAGGGTCATCATTCTGTCTGACGAGAGCTTTGAAGACCTGTCCTTATTCTGTCTAATTTGGCAGCATTGTGTCTACATTGTGTCACACATACAAAGTCTATTTGAGAAATAACGCCAGAAAGCCATGGGGTTTTGATGCTCTGAGTGTGACTGGCATGTTATCTACAACAAAACTCTTCAATTCTGTTTTGGTTTTCTTTTTTTAAACCAAAGATTGTTGCTGTACAGAAAACTATTCAATCAATTTCACTATCAATGAAAGTAAGTAAATAATGATGCTACTATAGTATCTGTGTTAATTTACATTTCATTCTTAGGACCAATTGCTGCTAAGAATATTAATGTTAATATTGGGACGAATTTAAATTCTGCTGGCTGGTCCACCTGGTCTCCTATAGCAATAATGCACTGGCTTAAAATTTGATTATAATCATTTTTCAGAACAAATCCCAACACTTTTGCGAGTCTAGAAACCTTATAGATGCTTGTCATTTTTGTGAAAAGGAGAGGGATATACAGTATTAAGCAGTATGCAATTAGTTCTTTTTTAAATCGATGTGTTGGAAGAGGGAAAAATAGGCAAGTGACATTAACAAGGACAAAATTGTGATGACTGTATAACTGGATCACGGTGACCGAGAAGTGCAAAACACATTAACAAATCCGAAAACAAATTGACAAATCCCAAAACAAATTAACAAATCCCAAAACATATTAACAACTCCCAAAACACATTAACAAATCCGAAAACAAAATAACAAATCCGAAAACAAATGAACAAATTCCAAAACAAATGAACAAATTCCAAAACAAATGAACAAATTCCAAAACAAATGAACAAATCCCAAAACACATTAACAAATTCCAAAACAAATTAACAAATTCCAAAACACATTAATAAATCCCAAAACACATTAACAAATTACAAAACAAATTAACAAATCCCAAAACAAATTAACAAATCCCAAAACATATTAACAAATCCCAAAACAAATGAACAAATTCCAAAACAAATGAACAAATTCCAAAACAAATTAACAAATCCCAAAACAAATTAACAAATCCCAAAACACTTTAACAAGTCAGACAACCCGGAAGCGGTTGGTATAGTTTGTGAATGGAAACTTACCATCATAAAAAAGTGAATACTGGCTCGGATAGAAAGGTGTCAGAAAACACAAAGCATCACAGCTTGCTGTCTATGGGGCTTCGTAGCTGCAAGCCAGTCAGACTGCCCATACTGACTTTTACATTTACATTAATTTACATTTACAGCATTTCGTAGACGTTCTTATCCAGAGCGCCGTACAAAAGTGCTTTTAAATCTCTATCATAGAATAAATGTACACCACTGAAAGCTCCTACAATGGGCATGTGAGCATCAGAACTGGACCATGAAGAAATGGAAGAAGTTAGCCTGGACTGATGAACTACGTTTTCTTTTACATCATTTTGGACGCGACTGTGTGTGAGTGAGCATCACTTACCTAGGGAAGAGGTGGCACCAGGAACTTTGACATGCGCCATTTACCTAAAGGGCTTCAAGGATCTGCTGCTAATGTTTTGATACTAGATACCAAAGGACATCTTCTGTCAGGAAGCAGGTGCCTCCTCGAGAACAAAAAATGGACCTAAATGCAACTGCAAGGACTCAGCAAAGAATACACGCAAGACAACTGGTATAAACGAGGAGGTAATATTAGAAACCTAAGGGACAGGAGTGCATAGGCAGGGAAGGGGATATGGATTGAGCTGGGCCCAAAACAAAACAAAGACACATGGCACAGGACATAAACAAAACCCTGCTGGAAGGCCTCCTGGTGTACAGACAGGAAATAGTCCAAGCCATCCATGACACCTTCAGAGGTCTTGTGGCATCATGCTTTGATGGCTCAGAGCTGTTTTGGTAGCAAAAAGGAGACTTGTACACAATATTTGGCAGGTGGTTTCTGCTGATTGGTGTACATGTACAAATGTTAATTTTTATGTTCATTTTTTTTTTTTTTTACTTTTTATGCTGTGCAAACAACATAAATGATAATGATTCCCAAAGGCAAACTTATTTCCCACAATTCTTGCTCTATATTCGAGGGCTTAATTAATGTATTTTACATAAAACCCATTTCATCATGTCATTTCGGAAATACGGCTCATTCAAACCCTAGTGTTCTGGCACTTAGAGCCAGGTCATGTTAATTAGCTTAGAGATTAGTATAAGCCATTACACTTCTTTAACATTACACACCAATGTTTAATCCTTTTCAAATGACAAGATAATGGAAGAGAATGGAAATCTCAACTGACTTTTGGAGATGTAAACCTCAACAGGGAGCTTTTAGCAATAAAGAAGGACAAGGCGCTGATTAACATATTAGACGTAGTTAAAATCTCCATCAGGGAATTATGCTTCTTCACGGTTTATTCAATGCCCTATAAAATCAAAGTCAGTGGTCAGTATAAGATTGGCTGCAACTATTATAATCCTTTAAGACCCCAATTTGGTTTAATGTTCTTGAGCTTTACGTGGTTGGTAATTGGGTTAGACAAATTCGGACACACATTTTCTAATAAAATTAAGAAAAAAGATCATTACAAATTGATTTTGATGATTGCCTTAGCATAAAAAAAAAATTACAATTACGCAAATTCTAAAAGTCCTTCGGTAAATAGACTGAAAATACTTGGATATATATATATATCCATATATATATATGGATATATATATATATATATATATATATATATATATATATAACATATGTATATAAAATTAAGCAAACATCCAATATAGCTTTAAGGTGTTAAATAAAGCTACATTTCATCATCAGTAAATCTGTGATAAATGGTTTAATTATTTTGATTTGTACACGATCGCATCGTTCACATCAATGTACCGCTATTAAATATTTAATGAGCATTCTAGATCAATAAAGAGCCAGGGTGTGGTCGAGCAAAAGCAGCAGAGCACAGTGACATTTAGCTGTCAGAAACATGTGCAAAACATTGTCATTGCCCTTAAATTTAATTACGATCAGCAGCAGTAGGCCCCCAGGGAATGAGACAAAATGTCAGCACCTCAGCCGGCACCGGAGGAGGTCCCACCTGCTGAATAGGAGCTCATGAGTGCAGAAAGCCCAGCACGCCTGTGTCTCATTAGTTCATCAGTCTGTACTGGGTAAAAGGAAGAGAAAATTGCATCATATCCTGACACCTTAAATTATTGACGCACACACAGGTTCACTCCTAGATCATCAATAAATTAGTCTTCTTTATTTAATGGATGTTGATTTGCCTTATAGTTCATAATAGTGACCCGGCTACTTGCTGAGAGGAAATGTGATCTACGTGCACTATTATAATTTCTATCGTTTAGTTTAGTTTATTTGTTTACAGGGGCAATGCAAATGAATAAACATAGCTGTATATGTGCTAGAATTAGACAAAAAGGCTATTTTTTTTCCGCAGACCCATGAAAGAATGGTAAAAAAAAATAAAAGCAGAGCATCTAACACACATAGACTCACCTATTGTTTTTTTTTTTTTTTTCGTTTTTGTACCGTATGTAACTTTATTAATCCCCAGTAGGGGGAAATTCAAGTGAACACTTACAGTATATGAGAAATAGAAATAATATCAATAGTATTTATAGACATGTGCAATACCTTTGGAATAACAATTATCTGTCAAATATACAGTAGTAGGTACTGGATACTGTTGCACTGTGGAATCTGATGGTATTAAAGAGCCCTCAGACATCCTAAGGCACGTAGCTGTATAAATCTGAGGCTAAACTTGCTCCTAACCCACCCCAGCTTAGCACAGAGGATGAGAAGGATAATCCTTTCAGCTTCCCTTTAATGCTCATCCCAGTCACTGCCTCTACACCATCCAGTTTTCTGTCCATCGCCACCACAGAGCTGGCGTTATTCAACAGCTTGCCCATTTTTGTTGGCAGTGCCAGTTCCAGTGGCAGAGGACATGTACATTTTATGGAAATTTAATTAACAACCTGGCAACCCTTCTTACAAGACATGTAACCAACAAGTTTGTTTACCTTACCCCGTTTTTGATTATTTTTCTATTACAGCATGTCTGCAAGTGTTTCTTCTTACATAGAACTCATTTTAGAGCAATTTTAAGAATTATTTAAAGTGCTCTACTTAAAAAAAATAGTCTGTCTCTGCTGAAGGATTCTTTGATGCACATTTAATAAGAGTTGAATTTGTGAACCTTCTGCCCAGAGTATTACAGAGAGTATTACATCTGATATTCTGTTTCTTCCATCCTATTTTTATCCAGGCATGAACTAGAAGCTTTTTATCACTCAACCCGGCCTGTTTTCCTGGTTAACAGATGAAACCTCTGAAGTCATCTTTTGATGTCACTCCAGGCTTTTTATCCTGGGCATGTGATGTACAGTACATGACTGGTGTTCCTACCTGTTTAGACCCTGGCACACTTATGGCATCTTTAAAAAAAAAAAAAAAAAAAAACTTCCAGGTGCAATTTAAAAAAATAATAATAATTTGGTGTCTTAGATTTCAAATGGTTAGGTCTCAAGGAAAAGGTTGGATTTCATTTCATGGGAATGAGGCATGAAGTTATACAGGTACGAACGCTAGCTCCATGGAAGACGTGAGAAGTGTAAAAACTTACCATGTCAAAGCATGAGAAATGCAATGAAATCAAATCACATGATTCTAATAAATCACTTGGGTGTGGTTTAATAAAAGAATAATCAGGTGATGAGGTCAGAAAGGCAGAATTTCTCTTATAGTTAATTTATTTCCTAGTAAGCCCTTCCTTATATTCCGTGTTCTAAATAAAACCCTGTGGTTCTATACATGGCCAAAAAAAACCCACATCTAAACAAATAGAGGTCCCTTGTCACAATCATAATTAGAATACTTTATTAATCCCCAGGGTGAAATTGGGTTCGTTATCACAGCTCCAAGTCTCCAAGCTACTGGACATCTCAGACAACATCTTCCACCTGCTCCAAGATGTCCTGGATGGATACAGGAGTATGTTCAGTAGCAGAATCATCCAACCATCATGCTCCACAGAGCAACACCGGAAATCCTACCTGTGTCCATCAGCCTTTATTTTTCCTCTGTGCAACAACATATATCACTGTGCAAATCTTAGTTTTATTTACATTTCTTGTATATATTATCTTGTGTATATAAGTCTCAATTTTTTGTTTTTTATTTTGGACAACGTCTTTATTTCTGTCGCTATAAGTCAGAAAGTCCAGCTCAACCCCCACAACATCACCGGCCTTAGGGATGAGTTTGTTCAGTCTGTTGGCATCAGCTACCTTCAGTCCGCTGCCTCGACATGCAACAGCAAAAAAGACTACCACAGATAGTAGAACATCTTCAGCATCGTCCTATAAATGCTGAAGGACCTCAGACTCTTCAGAAACCTTCTGTGGTTCTAAATAGGGTCCTCGGGTTCATTACCCAGGCAATAGAAGCATTTCTATGTAGATTTCTTGGAGAGGAATAAACCTTTTATGAATTTGTTTTTTTTTTGTTTTTTTTTTAGAAAGGACAAAGAGTCGATTCAATTTGTGAAGTAACTGAAAATTAAATGAGAAAAAGAAACACTTTAATGAGATTTTGCTGTTATTAAAGTGTCGACGATTTGTTCTTAATACAATGTTGTTATGAACAAAACGTATGACATAAATGTGTACTTTGTATGAATTTGCTGTATTAAATGTGTATACACATAATAATAATAATAATAATAATAATAATAATAATAATAATAATAATAATAATAATAATAATAATTAGAATGCACATTTCCTGAAGAAAATGTGAATGGTGCTTGCACGTGGCAAATCCTGGAGGCTTTGTCGAAATGAGCATGTGAAGTCATCTGAATACTCTTGAGGAAGTTTTCCTCATTGTGCTGAGTGTTTTGATATGTCACATGTCCATGTTGTGCAAATTTTTTATTTTCACGTGACATCACATGACATCACGTGACGTCATCAAAATACACGTGAGGAAGTTCCCCTCATTGTTCTGAGTGTTTTGATATGTCACATGTCCATGTTGTAAAATGTTTTTTGATTTTACATATATTGGGGGCGGAGCTGCGGCACAACCGAAAGACCAGTCGGTACACCAATTTAAAAGTTTGTTCAGAGTATCACCCTAAAGGAGCTGGCCGAGTTTGGTGTAGATAGTTCGAAAGCTTGCCGAGTTATAAACCTCCAAAGTTTATAATGGGAGTCTATGGGAAAAAAGCCACTTTGAGACAGGTAGTACCCGGTAGGAAGTACCGGTACTCGGATCGCTTAGAAAAGTCATAGCTGGTCGATTTGACATGTCATTCATGGGTCTAGGACAAAAGCTGCGGGACAAGTTTTGTCCGGAAGAGTATGCAGGATAACAAGAATGTTGCTTTGCAAGCACCATTAATAAGAGGAAGAAGTAGAAGAAGAGGAACAAGAACCATTCCATTTCATTAAAATAATCAATGATACAGCGGTGTTACTGTTATCGCCCTTGTTATCGCCCCATTGATTTATTTTCGAGCAGCAGACATTTTTAATCTTCGTACACAACTTATAAAAAAATGATGTAAAGAGTGATAAATCTTCCTCTTTTTAATTTATAGTTAAGTTTCATGTTTTGTAATGTAATGTCTACAAAGCCTGTATCATATCTTGCGTTAGATAATATATCTTACTATCCTCCTTTTCTTCCCTTTCCCTTTTTCCTTTTCTGTCTCTTGACATTATTAAGACAAATAAATGCAGCCTGTCATGTTAGTGAGACACTCTAAATGGCAAACTCCTCTGTCTTGAGTTTTCTTTGTTGAAAAAAGTTGCGTTTTCTTTTTTTACAGACAAAAAGCGCAGACACTTGGAGATACTTTCCAAATATCTCGTGACAGAAAACTTCACCATGTATATATACATATTTAAAATGCATTCATGACAATTGTTTTCTATACAAGTCCCTGGCAGTGTTGTTACTATAGAAACGATAACGTGTTATAGCGAGCTTGTTGATCTGAAACATGCAGCCGGTTGTGTGTTAAATCTTCACCACCTTCAGACTGATATTTTTTATTTTTTTTTTCTCTTTTTTCTTCAGATAAAGTGTTAGCTATTCGATCCTTTTTTACCTTGCACTCATCAGATCTGTCACTGTTTTCGCTGGCAAGTCCGGCTTCCTTTTCTTGTTTTCAAACTGTTTCTTTGAGGTAACTCTGTGATCTGGTCAATAAGATGAAGAAAACTGCCTCTTTACTTGATGTCATTCCTTCTGAGATTATTAAGGCCTCTTTTTCTGAAATTGGTACTTCCATTCAGTCATTGATTAACTTGTCTCCAAGTGCTGGGGTTGTCCCGAAATGTTTCAAGCATGCTGTAGTTCAACCTTTGCTTAAGAAACAGGGTTTGGACGAAAATTGCCTTGATAATTATCGGCCTGTCTCTAAGCTTTCATTTTTATCAAAACTTTTAGAAAAAGTTGTATATTCACAATTGATTTCCTTTTTGAATACAGCTAAATTAACAGAACCTCTCCAATCTGGTTTCTCTGCTCATCATAGTCTGCGTTGCTTAAAGTACTCAATGACATTTTGCTTGCAGTGGATAGTGGTAAGAATTCAGTTCTGCTGCTTCTTGATCTTACAGCTGCTTTTGATACAGTTGATCATGATATTCTTCTCTGCCGGTAAGAAAATCTGTTTGGTTTTGGAGGTATTGCTTTGCAGTGGTTCAACTCATATCTTAGAGACAGGTCTTTTTCTGTTGAGTTAGGTACGTTTTCTTCATCTGTTGCTCCTATTACCTGTGGAGTGCCTCAAGGATCCATTTTAGGGCCACTTCTTTTTAATTTATATATGCGACCTTTGGGGGACATTATTAGGAGACACAATGTTTCATTTCATTTATATGCTGATGATACCCAGTTGTACATACCATTGAAAGCTGGCGATACCCTTCAACCCTTATTGGACTGCCTTGGGGACATCAAGAAATGGCTGTCCAATAGCTTTCTTCGACTAAATGAAAATAAAATGGAAGTAATCGTCTTTGGCCCCCCTAAGTTGAGAAGTGGTCTTATAAACGAGCTTGGCAAGCATTTCCCCTCAGTCTCCTCCCAGGTTAGGAATCTTGGTGTCATTCTGGACTCTGAACTTTGCTTAACTAAGCAGATTAATACAGTTGTCAAGATCAGTTTTTATCAGTTACGGATCATCTCGAGACTGAAATCTTTTTTAACTTTTAATGATCTGGAGAAAGTCATTCATGCTTTTATCACCTCCCGCCTTGGCTACTGTAATTCATTATATTTGGGTCTTCCTCAGTCATCCATTGCACGCTTACAGATGGTACACAATGCAGCTGCGAGACTCTTGACCGGGGCAAAGAAAACAGATCACATTACACCAATTTTAGCCTCTCTTCATTGGCTTCCTGTCTATTTTAGAATTCAATTTAAAATCTTGTTGTTTGTTTTTAAAGCTCTTAATGGTCAAGTCCCATCTTATCTCACAGATCATCTTATTCCTTTTTCATCCACCAGATCTCTAAGATCTTCTGATAGAGCTCTCTTGGTTGTCCCTCGTTCACGCTTAAAAACGAAGGGTGATAGGGCTTTTTCTATTGCGGCCCCCCGTCTCTGGAACCAACTTCCACTGGACAGTTGCCTTGCACCTTCAAGTACAACTTTTAAAGTGAAGTTGAAAACATATTTTTATTCCCAGGAATCAGATTTTTTTTTTTTAATCGGATTTTGTCTATGTTCTATTGTTTTATTCTATCATCTGTTCTGTTTATTTTATGTTTAGTTTTTGACTTTGTTCAGCACTTTGGTCAGCTCTGCTGTGATAAATGTGCTATATAAATAAACTTTACTTACTTACTTACTTACTTAGAATTGACATTTCAGCAGATTAATGGAATCAAATGGTTTTAATGGATGTCAGGTAGACATTTGACTGAAGATTTTATACTACACTTGTAAACGTTTTTCTGTAGGCGTTTCAGCTGATTTTGCTTTCCTCCTCTGTTTCTGATACCTGTGGAGCCATAATATATTCATACAATGTTATGCTGCTGCTGCTGCTGCTGATGATGATGATGATGATTGTATTATTTCTTTGGGAAAGTCTCATTTATCAATCAAGGAAAAAATAAATAAAATAAATAAAAACAAATAAATAAATAAATAAATAAATAATAATAATAATAATAATAATAATAATAATAATGATGATGATGATGATGATGCTAATAATAATACTAATGATAATAATAATAATAATAATAATAATAATAATAATAATAATAATAATAATAATAATAACGTAACATTTAATTAATTACAAATTTAAATAACAAATAAATTCCACCTGCTTTGGAGAAATTCACACCTTTATTCCTTCCTTTTTTATGGCTTGGGGAAAAGGAAACATTGTGGGCCTTTTTTTTTTTTTTTTTACATCTCCCTTAGATTACTGTAATTTATGTCAGCATCACTCGCTGGTATTTACAGTGCCTTACGTACAAAAATGCTACTGCAGGGTTACTGACTGCTGCTAAACAAAAAGCACCGTTATTAGCACAGCGTTTGCGTCCACGATCTATTTCAGGCTTCGGTTTAATTATGTGTTTTTAAAGCTTCTTGTTACATCATTCCTTCCTTTGTGTATTGCCAGTTCACGTGATTAAAACACTCTTTAGAGATCGGTGAGTTGCTGAAAGCATGTGATTTGACCATATCTGCCTTCTAAATTTCTACTTTTGAATTAAAGATTTAACAGAAGATGAGAATTTGTGTGCTAAGAATAATAAACATGACGTTTTTGGAAATATTGAAGCAGCAAGTTTTTATACACTGAAGATTTGAGGTTTGAGTTCATACAGTATGATGAGATCTAGACAGATGGCAGTTGTCATTTAATGCTTTTACATAAGCAAAGCTGCAAGTGTTGAGTGGATGAAGTTTCCAACATATCAAGCTTCATTCTTTCACTTGAATGGGTTCATCATTCATGATTCATGATTCATCATGCATACTATAAAGTGGTGTCGTATAGTGAACAAGTGTGCGATTTGGGACACACCATATATTATATATGTTCGCAAACTTTTCATTGGATTTCTTCAGTTTTTGTTTTTTCGTCACAGATCCCATTATTTTTCTGTCATTTAAGCTGCTGTTGTTTTCCTTGTCCAACCAGTTCATGTCTGGTTGTATTTCAGTATTTTAGTGGTTCCTTTCTTCTTCAGGATGTTTCAAATTGTTTTATAGTCTAAGCCCAAAGCTTGTACAATAATATTTTGGCTTTTCTTTTTTCCATAGACAGCTTTCTATTCTTCATGTTGGCTCCAAACCAAGATTAGCCATTCGTGGTTATTAAGTGGTTCGGTTGTTCTAATATTTTTGATCACTTGAAAGATGGCTGTGTTTAAACAAATGCTTCCATGTTTTAAGTTGTTTAACGCATCTAGATATAAATCAGGAAATATCTGAAATTCTGGTCTATTGTCTCGTATTCATATTTTGACCTCAAACCAAAAGTTTTGAGTGTATAGAGTTGAATAGAGACTGTATCTGTATTTGTCTTCATTTATATTTAAGACATTATCTGTTTAATCTGAACATAACCTTCACAATCAGTTACATCATTATTATGAAATCGCAAAATGCCACATACCCTTAAGACAATTCTTGTATGTTAATCGTTAGGAAGTCTAATGTTATGTTTCACAGCTGTATCTGTATCTGTAGTAACAAAAATGTGTAAATAGTGTACGCTAACAGCCCCAAGCCTCGTTCCTCAACCAAAGCCAATCTTCTCCCACACACATTCTTCCTACCAGCTGTTATAACTCAGATGTTATACAGTGCTTTTTTCAGGCCAGCGCTGCTAACTGAAAAGCTTCGTCCTTCAAAGCATTGCTTGTATAATAGTCTGATAATAATAATATAATAAAAATGTTCCTTTTTTGCCTTCACACACAGAAATGAAGGGAGCTACATACTTTTGGGTTACGTATTCTTTTTACAAATTAGGTATGTTTAATACATTATAAATGGATCCATGAATAAGGGAATGAGAGTGTGTGTGTGTGCCCTGCGATGGGTTGGCACTCCGTCCAGGGTGTATCCTGCCTTGATGCCCGATGACGCCTGAGATAGGCACAGGCTCCCCGTGACCCGAGGTAGTTCGGGTAGTTCGGGTAAGCGGTAGAAAATGAGTGAGAGTGAGAGTGGATCCATGAAGCCTTACAAAAGTGTCCCTAAAGTTTTATAAGACTTGTTATAAACCTTTTTTTTAAAAGGGCATCAAATATTTAGTGTAAGGAACATCGACATGATACCCATTTTTTTTACCCCGTTCTGAGCATTATGGACAAAACCATAAGTTTTGTGCATGTTCTCCATGTAGTGTTATACATAATAAAAGGGAAGCCTCAGTAATTGTTCATGGTTCTTTTGTCATTCTCAAAGGATAATGGACTTCTGAGTACACATAACATCTCATCAAGCTCTCATTAAAGACATTAAATAATGGCAAAGGTGAAATGAAGCTATTTATCAACACACAGCAGCTCACACAGCGTTATAAATGCTCTTTACAGAGGTGAAGTAAAGTCAGATCATGTTGATTAAGTAAGAAAATCACACAATCGCTAATTTGTATTTCAGCAATGATCTGTTTACAAAATAGAAGGAAACACGTTTTCATTAAAAAAAAATAAAAAATATGAAATAGAAAATTCCCCCCAAAATTCCCTTGACTTTTATTAGCAGGTTTTTAAATCTTTAAAAAAGGATAAAAATTAAAATAACAATTAAAATGATTTATTATAAAATAATATTTACATAAATGTTTTATGTAGCTATATACGGTTTATGTCAGGCCTTACTGTATAAACTATTATGAATACTTTATGAGTGCATTTGTAATACGTTTCTCATACCAGATTTATAGAAAAGTTTGTAACCCTCTTTATTTCTAGGAGTATAGGAAAATTTTTTACATTAGCTCTTTTTTTTATGCTCCATCATTGATATCCTGCAGCAAAAAACGGTTTGAAAAGAGCAAAACAAAAGAAATGATAAAAAGATATGAACAGTCAACAGGCCACTTTATTAGGAATACTATACTACTGTTGTTGTAGCTCTTCTGCATCAAGCTTTGACATGCTGAGATGCTTTTCTGCTCACCGTGGTTGTAAAGAATGATTATTTAAGTTACTAAAACCTTCCTGTCAGCTCAAACCATGCAGGTTGGTCATTCTCCTTTGACCTTTCTTATAACCAAGGTGTTTCTGCTCTCACAACGGTCACTTACTGGATGAGTTTTTGTTTTTAGCAGCATTCAACATACTCTAGACTGTCGCATCCCATCACATAAGCAGTTTCTGAAATCCTCAAATCAGCACCAAACAACAAACCGAGTCACTTCAATCCTACTTTCTTTTTTTCCATTCTCATGTTTGATGTGAACATTAATCAAAGCCCTTGACCTGCATCTGTATGATTCTTTGCACTGCTGCTACATGATTGGCTGATTAAATAATTGCTGTGTCCAAGGGTGAAGATTATGATGATTAGGGTGTCCCTAATAAATTGGTCAGTGAGTGAATAGTGCAAAGCCATTAGAATACATTATAGATTCCTTACTATAGAAATGATTTATAGATTCTATAAAGATCTGTTAGATAGTATAGATCTATAAATGTATACTATATCTCTCTATCTCTCTCACTGTGTGTGTGTGTGTGTGTGTGTGTGTGTGTGTGTGTGTGTGTGTGTGTGTGTGTGTTTTCTCATTTAGATCCACTTTGACGGGGAATCCGCAGATGATTGGCAGCTGAAGGGGCGTGAACTTTACGCAAATGCGAAGTTCAGGTGCAACTGGTGCGCACAAACCGGTGCTGGAACACAGTACAATCTGCTGGAACACAGTACAATGTAATGTCCAATTTAGAAACAAGACTCCGTGTACGACTCGGTTCTCGGCTGGAAATGATGGTCCAGAAGCGTTACGCACAGTGGCTCCTCCGTGAGCGCAGTTAAAACGCGGTTGTTTGGCGTTTTCGCGCGCGCCGGTGCCTTATGCATGCGCGGATGGGCGCCACAATGCTGGAGCGCAACACGTCTCGGGAGCGGATGGACTTCAGCTCTAACACTTCGGCTCACATGGGCAGAGAGCAAGGGTTCGGTACGCCGGTGATGGTGCTACTGGCCGCCGTCATGCTGCTGCTCATCTGCGTGATCGTGCTGGGGAACGCGCTCGTTATCCTCGCCTTCAAAACCGACCGGAGCTTGAGGAGGCAAAGCAACTACTTCCTCCTGAATCTGGCCATCTCAGACTTCCTAGTAGGTAAGAAGCTTTTTTTGTTTTCTCTTACCCATTGCGCAGTGTTTAAAAAATTGCTGCACTAAATCAGATAATGTTCAGTGATCTCCATGATGCCTAATAACCTCAATATGTATTGCGTTTTAACACACACACACACAAACACATTTGCAATAACTCTAACAATGTTCACTTAAGCTTCATAACGTTGCATTAATTCCCTGAGTTTAATATTCAGAACACACACACACACACACACACACACACACACACACATTTGCAATAACTCTAACAATGTTCACTTAAGCTTCATAACGTTGCATTAATTCCCTGAGTTTATTATTCAGAACACACACACACACACACACACACACACACACAAACACACACACACACATACGCACAATCTCCATATTGTTATTGATTAATCACTATAATACCGACTGATGCATTAACACTATAAAATCCTCATCTGTCACTGAACCCAAATCCCTATACTGTAGCTACAAAAAGAGGCAGGGATTCGAACCCACATTTTAGGAACGTTCCAAATAGTGGCTGCTTAGCATAAGCTACAAACTTTCATAAAGTTCAGTGAAATTATGCATTTTCTTTATGTAATCATGCAGTGATTTAATTCTGTATATTTGCAAATCATTTCCTGGCTCCACCACTGATTACATACAAAATCTTTCCTTTTAGTTGCAATGTAGCTACTGAATAATTCATAGCAGCTACTGAATAATAAGCTTTAAAAAGTTAACCATAAAACAGGACCCGATGAGTTACAGAAGGTAACCTAAAGCGTTTTATTAACCAAGCTTAAGGAACTGTTACAGTGATGCATTAACACATACAGTACACTCTTAAAAGGTTTGGTTCTGTATAGAACCTAAAATGGTTCTATCACTTGCTTCATACTGTATACTGTATGGAACTCCACAATGCTTCTTTGTACAGAACTGTTTTGAATGGGTTTGTAATGGGGAACGTTAAATCTGATTCATTTTAGAAACATTTAAAAGTAATGAATAATAATAAATAATAATAATAATAATGATTATTATTATTATTATTATTATACTGAATCAACTATTTGATCTTGGAGGCATGGTGGCTTAGTGGTTAGCGCGTTCGCCTCACACCTCCAGGGTTGGGGTTTGATTCCCGCCTCCACCTTGGGTGTGGAGTTTGCATGTTCTCCCCATGCCTCGGGGGTTTCCTCCGGGTACTCCGGTTTCCTCCCCCGGTCCAAAGACATGCATGGTAGGTTGATTGGCATCTCTGGAAAATTGTCCCTAGTGAGTGTGTGTGTACCCTGCGATGGGTTGGTAAGCGGTAGAAGATGAATGAATGAACTATTTGATCTTTTCTAAAATATGTCATTCATAAACGTCACTTCATTTATAAACATCTCACAGCGTCTATGTATAGAAATAAAACTCCACAAAGTAATGGCGCTTATTTTACCTAACACATTCTTTCAATAATAGATATGATATATTAATATAAAAGGTTCACTGATTTCCAAGGGTTCTATATAGAGCCATTTTTTGGGGAAAAGCTTCTATTGCCCATGTAAAGAACCTTATGATTCTATACAGATCTCAAAGGATCCTATTTTTTTATAGAGTTTAGTATATTGTGTTACGTACATGGAGTGCCTTATATTATGTAAGCACAGCCCTTAACCCTCAATTCCTCATTTTAATGAGGTAAAATGTAAGTCACACTAGAAAAGGCAGTCTGCCAAATGCCGGAAATGTAACGCAATGGAGGCAGAAGCGTAGAAACCTAGAAATGTAGTAGATATAGCAGAAATGCGAAATGAGCACAATGCATCATCAAACACAAAACAAATGAGTGATTCAACATGTGTATAACTGAACAACGTGCGTCATTCTGTATTTCCACAATTCTGTTAATTACAGTTTTGGTGCGTCAGTGAATGTGAGGGATTAAAAGCAATTTTGCTATTACTGTACAAAATACAAAAGAGCCATGTGAATCAACATGATTGCACATGGCCCCCGCTTATAAAATGGAAGATCTACGTACACAAAAATGTATGCCTTAAGAATAGTCTAGCCCTAGATAGTTGTATGAATACATACAGGATTTATTTCAATTCAATTCAATTCAATTCAAGTTTATTTGTATAGCGCTTTTTACAATTGACATTGTCTTAAAGCAGCTTTACAGAACATAAACATAAACAAAAAAGGTTATAATAAAGAATAATATAAAGATAAATAGAATACAAAATTCGAGATTAATATTAGCTATATTTAAATGTGTATGTATTTATCCCCAATGAGCAAGTCTGAGGTGACTCAGGCAGCAGTGGTGAGTAAAAACGCCCTTAGATGGTAAGGAAGAAACCTTGAGAGGAACCAGACTCAAAGGGGAACCTCATCCTCATCTGGGTGACACTGATTTACATCCTGACAGATTTATGGAAACTCATACCGAGGACAATGAAGTAACAGCTAACACCTAGAGCTCTGGATTAATATGTCTACACTGAGGAATGGACAAATACGGAGCAGTATTGTTTCAAAGTGTGGAATTTTTAGGTCATCCAGTGTGAGAAAACAAGCTATGTGGATATTATTCCTGGGCATTGTCTACTTTAGAGTTTCCTGGCATTGGTGCTGGAGTAAAAATGCCTAATTTCTCAGCCATTTTTATAATGATACACTTTATGGCCAAAAGTATGTTCACCCCGACCAATACACCCATTGTTTTTTCCTCAAACTGTTCTACAAAGTGAACAATTGTATAGAATGTCTTCTCGAACTAAGAGGATCAGAAATCCTTTGCTTTTACGCTCAAGAATGATACTAGGAGCATGGCGGCATTGTTGTTAGTGCACTTCGCAAGTTGGGGGTTAATTTTCTGACTCTGTGTGTTCTGTGTGTGGAACATGTTTTCCCAGTTTTCCCATCCTTCGGGGGATTTGGTTCTGGACTGGGGGTATTTCAGTTTTCTCCCCCAGTCCAGAAACATGCATTGTAGGCCAACTGGCTTCACTAGATTGTCCAATGTGTGTGTGTATCCTGTGATGGATTGGCACCACGTCCACGGTGTCTCCTACATTGACCCCCAAGTCCCCTGGCATAGGCTTTAGTTTCCTATATAGGATACAGTAAGTGTTTAGAAAATTGCTGAATGGTTACTTTGTACTTTTGTACATTTACTTTTTTATCTGTCGCATTGCTCACGTTGTAACGTCATTCACACACCAGATTATCTTTAAATGCTTTTAGTAGAACTGCTGTTTTCTTGTATATCACATAACCGAGAAATCTTGTGGAAAACTGAAGTCTGAAGTTTTCATGGGAAATTGCATGAGGATAAAGCCCACATTCTTTACCATTGCTATAGAAACGAGAACCTGTGATTTGTCATGCAGAATCATCCGAGTGTTAGACATATTGAGAATTAATCAATAATTCTGACAATTAATGTTTATTATCACACTCTCTGGTGTCACACAAATGATGATAGGGTTCTCTTTTGAATCTGGTCTCTCAAGGTTTTTTCCTCATATCATCTAAACGAGATTTTCCTTGCCAGAGTCGCCTCAGGCCCCTAGGCATTAGGAATAAATTTGGATAAACACTAATAAATAAAATAAAAAAAAAGTTCTTTAAAGCTGCTTTAAGACAATAATCTTTGTTAAAAGCACTACTCTCACTCACTCATCTTCTACCGCTTATCCGAACTACCTCGGGTCACGGGGAGCCTGTGTCTATCTCAGGCGTCATCGGGCATCAAGGCAGGATACACCCTGGACGGAGTGCCAACCCATCACAGGGCACACACACACTCTCATTCACTCACACAATCATACACTACGGACAATTTTCCAGAGATGCCAATCAATTTACCATGCATGTCTTTGGACCGGGGGAGGAAACCGGAGTACCCGGAGGAAACCCCCGAGGCACGGGGAGAACATGCAAACTCCACACACACAAGGTGGAGGCGGGAATCGAACCCCCAACACTGGAGGTGTGAGTCGAACGTGCTAACCACTAAACCACCGGTTAAAAGCACTATAAAAAATAAAATTGAATTAAATAGAATTTTTCGAAACCTTCCAGCCATACAACAGCACTGTGGTATAATACTTTTAAATCTATTTACAAATAACAATGTCATATTTCAATGTTCCTACAAATTCTTCTGTCAAGAACTAACTTGTAAGTAACACTTAGCTACACTCTACAAAATAAATGTTCATAACTTCTTCATTATTGAACAGAAACTGAACAAAACAGAAGCAGGAAATCACTTACAGTATACAGCCTGCGGGAGGTCGTGTGGCAAATAAGGACCCGGGTCACGTATAGTCCCCGATGTATGCGTTTCAGTGCTTAATGAGATTAAATATTAACCTACTGGATGAGTTTGTAGTGTAGTGTATGAAGCCTCCAGGCCTGTGACTGAAAAAGCTGCTTGAGCTTAAAAAAAAAACAACAACCAAAAACTGTTTTCTCTGGAACTCTATACGGACGTACAGTACTGTAACGCTTGGAATGTGCCGGATCTCATCGAATTCTCACTAGCAGAACAAGAGGAACTGCCTCTTCTCAAATTGAGATCATATATCAGAATTGTCAGGCTTCTTCCAATAAAACTAATCAGAGTATGAAAGATGAATGGCTAAGTTAAATGACAGGATCAAGATCATTACCACAAAAATGCATTGTAATGTCTCATACATTACAATGCATTGTGTCATTTTTTGTGGAAGAGGCAGCAAAGCAAAGTAAAACAAAAGAAGAAGAAAAGAAGAAAAACATGTTTGCAAATGTATGCATGAGCGCATGTTGTGCCTAGACAGGCTCATTAAACGCCTCAAAAGCCCTGAAGGTTCGGCTGTGATCTGTCATGCTGTGTCACCGTGTCATTCACCCCAGTTATCATACTCGTATTTTCGAGATTGAGAAATTTCCGGCACCTCATCAACGAGAATTCAGCAGAGGCAGACGAGGGCAAAAACACATAGTTTCCAAGTATAAGAGTTCCTAATAGGCGACAGCATTAGCCTTCCGAATTCTACATGAAATTTGGGTGTCTATGAATGTACACTTTTACATTCACAAGGAATTTACACATTGTTATGTGCAAAAAAAAAAAATCATTACAGTTCATAGCAGTGTTGATTTCATTGTAGATTTATTGATTCTGATTGGCTAGAACAAGTTGAACACCACAACACAAATACACATAAACTGAAGGATCGCAACAATCTGATCCGGCATTTTATACCCAAAACCTACAGTCTCTGGTTTACAGTCTCTGTATACTTGAATATGTGTTTATTCATGTATTTTTTACTGTGTTTCCATTCTGTTGCACTTAAAATCGTATATATATATATATATATATATATATATATATATATATATATATATATATTATATTATTCACGTTTACATTCCATTTCACTTTATTACCTTCTCATTCTACAGTATATAAATCCCATCTGTTTAAATATTTACATACTTATTTATACCTTATACATAATTTACAATAACTGACTTATTTATTACTTTCGCCTCGACTGCAGTTGTGCGTTTTTTTTTTTTATTTTTTATTTTAATTCTTAAAATTTAAGTTTTGCTTGCATCAAATTCTATGTGAATTGCACTGCTATGGCTGCTTTAATTTCACTATACTGTACTCAGTGTAGTGACGATAAAAGAATCTTGAATCTTGCAACTTGATTTTTATACATATTAATTAATTAATTATTATACATATTAAAATACAAATTACAGATTTGAATGAATGTGTCTAATACATTATTGTTGGTTGATGACACTCCACCCTGTAAATTTTGTGAACTTATTTCTTCTCTATAACACTAATTCTGGATGTTTAACATGTTTATACGTTTTCAAAGATAAGAAAAAAAAGTTATCCACTTTCCACTTGCGAGTTGAAACAAAGATCGTTTGTAAGGCAGCAGGCAAACTTTTGTTTCTAAGTTTAACCATCTTAAAATGTTTTACAGTGCACATTAATGGTTAAAAAAAGCTATTCAAGAAATCTCTTTTGTCGGTACAAGGAGATTCTTTAAAATGAAGGGTTTCTTGATTTCTCGTTTCTTGGTAAAATGGCAAGTTGATTTTTTTCTTTAACTTCAAGATCGAAAAAGATGTGAACTTGATTTGTGGATATTCCACAGCATGAAGCATCCCTACAAATCCCTGCATAGTGCATGTTGTTTGTTCTCACTCACTCATTTTCTACCACTTATCCGAACTACCTCGGGTCACGGGGAGCCTGTGCCTATCTCAGGCGTCATCGGGCATCAAGGCAGGATACACCCTGGACGGAGTGCCAACCCATCGCAGGGCACACACACACACTCTCATTCACTCACGCAATCACACACTCCGGACAATTTTCCAGAGATGCCAATCAACCTACCATGCATGTCTTTGGACTTGGGGGAGGAAACCGGAGTACCCGGAGGAAACCCCAGAGGCACGGGGAGAACATGCAAACTCCACACACACAAGGCGGAGGCGGGAATCGAACCTCCAACCCTGGACCACTAAGCCACCGTGCCCCCCTTGTTGTTTGTTAATAAATAGAAATGGTTAAGGTTTAAGAACCACTCTGGTAAATGATTTATACACTGAAATGAAAAACTTGTTGTATTGTCTTCATTCAAATGATTTTATATATATTTCCAAAGCTCTGAATAAAATCAAACACCGAGCTTGGAATCAATCCCACAACACTGGTGTTTTACAACAGACTCAATACCACTGCTCTATTCAACCACACATGTTTTAATAATTAATAATAACGAATAATATGGTTATAATTCTGTTCAGTGACAACGTCCTCTTGAGATTTCACACTGTAACTGGTTTATGTTAACACTAGGTGAATTGATCATGCTCACGCTATACCAGTGGTGTATGATCTAGCCCGGTAAGGGCCGGTGTAGGGTGCAGGTTTTCATTCCACCCAAGTAGAAGCCACCCCTGAGTACTGAAAGCCAAGATCAACTAATTAAACAGGTGGAGTCTGGTGTGGTTCCTGCTTGTGCCACAGTGACCCTTTGCGGATAAGATTGATCACACCTACTCTTCACCATTCAGAGTAGTAGTTAATAAACCTGTTTAGCATCAGCAATGAAATCACGTTTTGCTTAAGTTTGTCCAACTTAATATTCCTTATGCCTTATTATTCCCTTTTTCTTCCTTTTAGCATACATGGTCCAGGAGGTGCTGTTAGTGGAAAGTAATCAACACGTAGTTTCGCTAACTTTGATTTATCAGACCGCCCTTTTGTTGATTATTTTCCTAGAACACCATGCCTCAAGATTTTCAGCATTTTGCTTAAAAGACAGTTCAAATTTCTTTGTGATTTTAACAATGGACATAGTCACAAAGCAACTTTATATCTATATAAAAATGCAGAATTCTAAAGATGAAGTTTTAAAGTTTATGGTGAGGTGACTGGTGAATAAAAACCTCGAGTGGGACCAGACTTGTATAGGACACACTGACACATAGATTCTTGAGGAGTTTTCATATAGCTGATTACAAATAACACCTTAATGGAAATAGTAACTGGGAATTGTATTTGACTAACGAGGTTGCTGTAGCAGGAATTTGTAATTTTATTGTAATTAAAAGCGTCCTTGTGCACAAGGACAGTTTCCCATCGTCCATTCACCTGGAAATGATTTCATTTTTTACGGTGACTAGCTTTGACATTTTTCAATTTCGATTCCAGGATTGGGGTCAATTAATGGAGTTCAGTTGACACTGAAAGATTGGATGTTGAGTTGAACCCCTTGAGAAAGAAAGCACTAAATTGACATTGCTAGCACTTACCTGTATATAAACCTGGATGAAGGATATGATGGCAGCTCGGCGATCGCTGATGCTTCAAGTAGGCCGGATGTTTGACAGCATTTGGACGGATATGAGAATTCCTACAGCTCTAACTGCTAAAGGACATGACTTCTCATCTCCAGCAACATTGCACTAAATATCATATCATATCATAAGCTGCATCATAGGGTGTTGTGTGAGATAAACAGGCATAGCGTACAGATCTGGTGAGATTTTCTCCTTTTCTAATATCTTGCCATAACATGTCCGAGTAGTGAGGAAAGAATTCATGGTTTTGATTTTAAACAAGCCAGATTAAAAACAAGCCAGAATTTATTTTGAAATTGCAAAGTGTTCATAAACCTTTTTGCCGGATACTATCAAAGTCTTTCCAAGCCAACACAAGATGGATGTATTTAAAAGCAGCTAGGATTGATAACTGTTCCAATGAGCTCCCTCTTCATCATACCATCATACAGTCTTTCTTTCATCTGTGCAGAAATGCTAACGATCCTATCAGCGAAGATGATTTGCTTATTAACAATTTAAATGACCATAGCTTGCTAGCTCTCTAACATTGTTCATTCGTACTGGCTAAATATTGGTAGACTGGATAAATTTTGCATAATGACACTAACTTGCTAACTCTAGATACTGTACCTAGGTCATGTTCTTAGCGAGAAGATGCCGCAGCAAAGTCCTCAATGTCTTGAATGTTCCCATAAACAACAGAGTTGTAAGCATCACGAAACTTCAATTTAGTATAAGCAATTGTACAGGTGTTCCTAATAAAGTTCTCAGTGAGTTTAACTAAAACAATCTGCAGTTTCCTGTATGCAGACAGCACGAGGACTGATGCGCCATGTAACTTTAGAACGTTTGGCCTTTAACTGCTAAAGGTCAAACATTCTGAACAGCTCATATAAAATATCTTCTCTGTGATGAATGTTTGTCTTCACAGGCAGGGGGTTTGTGTAAAATGAAAAACAGACAGTTCAGTTACAGAATTTGCAGAATTGGCGTGTCTAACTGCATAGCTTCACTTTATCATTTACAGCCACTTGTGTGTTGTAATAAACACATTTTCTGACCGAGAGCTTTATCCCGAAGGTACTGAATCTATATATATGCAGTTTAGGCAAATCAGATGAATTTATTCCAGAAGCATATTTTTCCTATATTTACTATAAATTTCCATGCATGTTCCATGTAATCTCATACTCAAAAAAAAAAAAATACTCGTTGGATGAAAAAAATCATAGAAATTATTTTCACATGATTAAATGCCTAACGGGGGGCACGGTGGCTTAGTGGTTAGCACGTTCGCCTCACACCTCCAGTGTTGGGGGTTCGATTCCCGCCTCCGCCTTGTGTGTGTGGAGTTTGCATGTTCTCCCCGTGCCTCGGGGGTTTCCTCCGGGTACTCCGGTTTCCTCCCCCGGTCCAAAGACATGCATGGTAGGTTGATTGGCATCTCTGGAAAATTGTCCGTAGTGTGTGATTGCGTGAGTGAATGAGAGTGTGTGTGTGGGCGATGGGTTGGCACTCTGTCCAGGGTGTATCCTGCCTTGATGCCCGATGACACCTGAGATAGGCACAGGCTCCCCGTGACCCGAGGTAGTTCGGATAAGCGGTAGAAAATGAGTGAGTGAGAGAGAGTGAGTAAATGCCTAACTTTAAACATTAAGCAATACTTTTCCGCCAACCTTTGGTACTTAAGTTGGTTCAACCTAATTAAACTTATTTGCAAGTGTTCCTTCCAACTTTATTTAATTAAGCGGGGTTAACACAATTTAATGGTGTTGATTCAACTTTTTCATTTATGTTTGGTTTCACTTGGGTTGATCCATCTATTTTGAATTAAGTCACTCAAACTCCAGTTATTCAAGTTGGCAAAATTACTTTACAAACAAAATTACTTTCCATGATTTATTTAAGTACATTCTAAGTAATGCATTTGAATTGACAGTAAAAAGGTTATGTAATAACCAAATTTATAGATATGCAAGGGATGACATTTGATAAACATTCTAATTTAAAATAAATGCTTAAAACTTGTCTTTGGTTACAGATAAGAGCAGAAGAAATCAACATTTTGGCTTTGTGTCTTGCTTTGTTCTGGCCTTCAAATAATGTGTACCAATAAGAAACACTTTAATAGGAACACTTGCTTATTTCATCAGCCAATCATATGGCAAGAGCTTAAGTTATTCTTCGCTGATCTGGGATTTTCAAGAATTTATTCGAATTTCTAGAATTTATATAGAACAGTGCAAAAAAAACAAAAAACATAAAGTGAACAATAAAATGTTATATGTGTGGAAATGCCTTGTTGATAAGAAGATGGCCCGATTGGTTAAAACTGACAAGAAGTGTTATAGTAACTCACTGAATTACTGAATTACTCTTTACAACCGTGATGTGCAGAAAAACACCACAGTGGAATGATGGTGCGATTCTTGTATAGCCCAATATGTCAATGTTTTCTCAAAGCAGCAGTTTTAATTTAATTAACACATGGCTGAAATTCTATTCATTTGCCTGGTAAAATGAATTGGTTTCAATCACCATAAAATGGTTTCCAACTGAAATTGTGAGTGTGATCGGGTTAAAGGATTACACTTGTCTATTTATATCCGTCTATTAAAATAATGAGTCACTATTAATCTGGATTAACTTCAGTCATTTATGTCTATTTTAATGAATCCATCAGGCATAATATTAACATATTAAAGAATGAGGATCTAAAAACAGTTGTAGAAATAGAAGCTAAAGCATGTAAAGCAATGCGACTAAAATTGAAGGTCTGGAACGTGTGCTCAAAGCAATTAGGATTTCAAGCCTTGCCTTTAAAGACTAATTTAGCATTTATATGCATGCAGACACCTCAGAGCTTAACCACAACACTATACCTGCTGTAAGTCTACCTTTTCTACATTGCTGTCACACACTGAGGGGTTTATAATGCATGAGATAGATGCACTGATGCGCCTGATAAAATGCACACTGACTATTTGCTTTAACAGTATTTAAATAAAATAGGCAATATGTATGTCAGTTCTGATCTCAGTTTTTCCTCATTTTCTTATGATATTGATAATGATCTCTGCTCCACTGTCTTTTGTCCGCATGTGTTCATGGCGTAAAATATTGTGTCAAAAATGTTAAAGCCAATGCAAAACTCATCCAATTTTTTTACTCCTGGTACAATCCCAAGGACTGATTTGATGCATTGTTTGTATTTATTGAAGAATAACAAGCATCCATGAGTTGAGTCCAGCTGTGTGGACAAAATAAAACAGGGGAACCAAGAAGTCACAAAGGTTTAAACCTACCATACAACAGGCTTGGCTTGGACTTGTATAATAATAAAAAATAAAAAAAAACAGTAGAAAATATATAAGAATAAAGAACAGAGTATACAGATATCTTCAAAGTAAATGGTTATATCAAACCCATATCTGCTCTCTTACTGTTATTCGACCACTGAAATTATGGGTAAGGATCTCTATAGAGGGAAAAACACACTTCTCACACTAAAAGCCAACAGAGTCCTGACTCATTTTATATCAGACTCACAGAAGTAAAATAATTCATTTGTTTATATGGATTGAAAATGTCAGATAAACCGATTTGCATTCCGGCAGCAGAAGGGAACGCTAGTGTACTGGCAAAAAAGGGTTAAAATAGTAAGTGAAGCTCTGTGGCTTCTAATAAGAGGGTTATTCTTGAACTACCATTATATACTGTAACCTGTTAAAAATAATTACATATGTTTTATTTTTATTGTTCTATATAACATGGCAAGAACTGGCCACTGAGGACAGTGTTGTGTTAAAAGTTGCTTGGACCCCACAGATCGCAGCTTTGCTGAATGATAAACTAATAATAAAATTATCCGGACATAAAATCCACACAAGTAAAGACGTACTTATATAATGGAACGCATCAGTTTACTCATTACATACTGTTTTATTTTCAGGGTTTCAGGAATCATTTGTTAAATTTAATAGTGTTGTAATTAGTGTTAAATCTCGGGTGAACTTACACTGCATTAGAAGTTGCTCAAAAGCTCCTGGTTACACAACCCCACCTGAATATATTCGTAATCATTCGTAATCGTAATTACTAATCGTAATTCGTAATTATTCGTAATCACACTCTACGGTGCTCTTAAGGTTTCTTCCTCGTATCGTCTTAGGGAATTTTTCCTCATCACCGTTGCCTCAGGCTTTCTCATTAGGGATAAATCCATTCATTCATCTTCTACCGCTTATCCGAACTACCTCGGTTCACGGGGAGCCTGTGCCTATCTCAGGCGTCATTGGGCATCAAGGCAGGATAGGGATAAATCTAAATTGCAATTTTAAACTTTGTTATTTCTATTCTAAATTTTTAGATTTCTGTAAAGCTGCTTTGAGAAAATGTCCCTTGTTAAATTGAACTGAATTGGATTGTTAAGGTTAGGTTTGCAAAAAAGTAGTTTTCCCTTCTCAATTATAACTGGTAGAAGGTTGTAGATACATATACAGAAAAATCAGTTTTGGATGGAAATTGATGACCCCTTTGCTCCTGAAGAATGTTCCTAATGTTTGATTCGTTTGCTTTTCTCCCCAGGTGCCTTTTGTATTCCAGTTTATTTGCCCTACATCTTGACAGGCAAATGGATGCTGGGCCGAGGGCTGTGTAAGCTCTGGCTGGTGATGGACTACCTCCTCTGCACCGCTTCCGTCTTTAACATCGTCCTCATCAGCTACGACCGTTTCCTCTCTGTCACCAGAGCGGTGAGCCACTTAACACTTCATATTTCTTTTTCTCATCCACACTGAAAGAGATGGGGGTCACATAAGCAGAAGTCCCTGTTTAATATTAGGTATATGGAGTGTCACATAGTTCTTGTGCTGAGAATGACTTCATAAATTATGCAAGCTGAATCCAGACAGAAAAGAATATTTTATAATAATACCATTGAAAGAAAAATGTGCTCAAAGCAGCCTGCAATGAAAAGTTATTTTTCGAGGTTCTGGTTACCTGGAATTGGAAATGAACTGATTAAAAAGTGCCCCATTCCCAACCCTAACATACAGTATGCATGGTTGTTACCAATGTCAAACATGGGCAGAATTTTGAGTCAGTGAAATCACACTTATCCCTTGTATATAGTTTATAGCTTTATCTTTAAGCAGTTTTTTGTACTTAAACAACGTTTGTTCTGGAAATAATTACTCAGTAATCTAGAATTCTTATCATCGAAATTCCAGGTAAACGCTTACATATTGAACCGTACAAGGAAGGATTTTCAGTTTACAAAACAATGAGCGTGTGTGGAGCAATAAAAAAAAAAAAAAAAGACGAATGTTTTGACAATGTCAAGAGGAAAAAAAAATCATGACCTGCTTTCACGCACGTCTTTCAGAAATCTGACAAGCACATGGACTAACCCTTCTTGGATAAAAAATACCAAACGTCTGTCAAGAAATTCATTCCAGATTATTCCTGACGGCAACTGTTATTGTTAAAACGAACAAAAAACGGAAAAAGAAAAAAAAAAATTGGGTTAAAAACAAATTATATTTTAGCCTTGATTTATATCGATTTAAACTTATAGTGCAGTTTCATTTTAATTGATTTTTTTTCCTAAAATGTGATCGATATTCTGAGCTTCGTCTGGAACACCAGCTACAGAATAGTCCAGTTATAGTTGTAGTTTCAAAAAAGAAATGTATTGTTTGTTTAGAAATGAATTTCTCTCAGAATATCTGTTAATTCACTCAGAATTTGAGTTCATTCATTCAGAAAATCAATTAATTCTCTCAGAAAGTCAGTTGATTCATTAAAAATGTCAAATAATTCACTCAGAATTTATGTTAATTTTCTCAGAATTTCAGTAGGCCATTGATAATCTCAGTTAATTTATTCAGAATATAAGTTAATTCATTAATAATTTCAAATAATTATCTCAGAATTTCACTTATTTCTCTAAGAATTTGAGTTTATTCACTCAGAATATCAATTAATTCTCTCAGAATGTCAGTTGATTCATTAAAAATGTCAAATAATTTCCTCAGAATTTGAGTTTATTCACTCAGAATATCAATTAATTCTCTCAGAATGTCAGTTGATTCATTAAAAATGTCAAATAATTTCCTCAGAATTTGAGTTTATTCACTCAGAATATCAATTAATTCTCTCAGAATGTCAGTTGATTCATTAAAAATGTCAAATAATTTCCTCAGAATTTGAGTTTATTCACTCAGAATATCAATTAATTCTCTAAGAAAGTCAGTCGATTCATTAGAAATGTCAAATAATTCACTCAGAATTTCACTTATTTCTCTCAGAATTTGAGTTTATTCACTCAGAATATCAATTAATTGTTTCAGAAAGTCAGTTGATTCATTAAAAATGTCAAATGATTCACTCAGAATTTATGTTAATTCTCTCAAAATTTCAGTTAATCCTCTCAGAATTTCAGAAGGCCATAGATAATTTCAGTTAATTTATTCAGAATATAAGTTAATTCATTAAAAATGTCAAATAATTCCCTCAGAATTTGAGTTTATTCACTCAGAATCTCAGTTAATTCTCTCAGAATTTTAGAAGGCCATAGAGATATAAATACACATTGTACATTTCTTACTCTGTAAAAAGTAAATATTCAGCTATAATGAAACTTTTGAAATTTTTGTCAAAAATGAAGATTTTTATAAACTTGCTTTTTGTACTGTTTACTTTAGCTTAGCACTGATTTGACAGGTGAATTTTGATTCGAGAATTCACAAACCTTGGTTAATCTATACTAGAAGACAGAACCCTGGAGCTCCTAATTATTAAGTAGCACACGCCAAACATTTGCTCTGCTGTTTTCATACTGTATGAAACTGACAATTTTTTTTGCTGATGTATAAATAGAATTTCCAAAACACATGTAACATTTTTAACATTTTTAACAAAATTATCTGATAACATTTGAGGGCCAATTAATGCTCTAAACAAAAGATCGTCAAATATTTTGAAATGTTGTAATGGTTAAAAAGTGGAGGAAGACCTTGTCAAAATGTTTAGAGAATCACAGAAAGAGAATTGAAAACTTGTGAGTCTTCCATACAGCAAGATGAGAAAAAAACAGAGTTTAAAATCAAATGAGTGCAAATGGTGCAAATGAGTCTGCTTATAATTTGCATTTGTTAGAAGCAGTCTACTTGAGCATGCTGTCAGTCACAGCTAGGCAGCGACTTTTACCTTCTCCTGCAGATATTTACCAACTCTGTGGCAATCCCAGTCAGTACAGCATAACACACCTCAAGGAAGCAAAGAAGGTGAAAAACAATTTACCCCCGAGGGTCAGAATGGGCAGCCAGTTCATCCCACTGACAGAATTTCTATGGGATGTGTTAGACAGAAGCGACAATGCCGAGCAACTGTCAAGTGCACTAGATCTACAAGAATGTCTGAAGAAGGCGCTGGAAAATATGTCAAGTGATTTTCTACTGAAATTACTTAATTACGGGCCTAAATGTTATGGCTGTTGCAAAGGCAAATCAAGCGCTTCCAGATTTTTTTTTCTTCACACTGCTTTGTCTGTTGGAGCTGCTTTTATTTCAGTAATTTCTAATATTGTGGTTTAAGCAACATTGGAACCAGACATTCCTCCATTATAATTGCAAATCTTTTCTATTTGCTTACTGTAGTAACTTTATAATTTGCTTTAAGACGAATAATTGAATAAAGCTTGGTTTTAAATGGATTCGTTATAAATATTTGGATATTTTTAATTGACTTTGGTCTCTTAGTCATAAGCATTTTTTTTAATAATTGAGGGAAATCCAAGAAACATCATCAAAGTCTAAATCATGGGTCTGTTCACAAGCAGAAAAGCAACAAACTGTATGATTTTAATCCATAATCATAACCAGAAAAAACACCAAAGTGTCTAAACCAGGAGAAAATTTAGAAAAATAAAAGGCATAGTGAAATCATGGCTTAAAACATCAATCAATTATTATAATGATTATAATTTCAAAGATTGACATTCGATTTTTTTTTTTTCTCCGTGAACCTGCTATACTATCAGCACCCATAATCATGAAGCTCACTGACTATTTGCCCTCCCTCAGGATCTTAGCTGGACTGTAAAGCGTAGTGCGTACAAAATGACTGAGGTTTATCCAATCACTAAGAAGCACTCCAAACAGCAAGTCGCTCACTGAGTTACTACAAATTTTTGTTTTGTCAAGTTCAGATTATTTGTACAAAGACAAATGTCGCCTAATGTAACTTTAAACGGCATTTAAATACATGCTAACAACCAGTTTCTGGTTGGTTATTGAAAATTCACATAACGCTAGCTCTGTTTTGTGCTCTACAAACAACTGAAATCCTCTAAAGTGCTTGATTTAGTTCTCTGACTAGACTTATTTCTTTGAGGAAATTCAAACAGGAAATTGCCAGAAATGTAAATTCACCTACTCGTGACTGGTGGAGGTGCTAATAATAAAGATGAAAATTTGAAGTGTTTCCACTATCAGTACAGAATTGCAGATGAATCATACCCAGTGTGGACTGACTAATAACCTGATGTGATGTTTGAGATTAAGGTTAAACATTGAGACACATGAGACATGGCAGAACTCATAGAACACTAAGACAAAGAAACAGCAGGGTATAAAACGAGCAACTAGACACAGTACAGAAGGAGTACTGTTGAGGAGCAAACCAGTTATAGGACGGGGTGGAGACAGAAGTAACCCCACAAAAACAAACACACATGGTCAAACAACCAAAATCAGAAAACAAAGAAGAAGCCCACACAGCTCTCATACAGTACATACAGAGAGGAGGGATTTGTGACCCTGAGTCCATGTTAGTTATTAATAGATTTTTTAGAAATTTAAAACATAGGGAGAAAAGAACTTTTTATCAAGTGCCTACTAATTCGGTCTGTATATATCCGTGAGCTGTGTGTGTTTATAAGTGTGTCATGTTAATGTTAGTGGCCACCTACTGATCTAATGGACTGGTGTGGGAAGAATCTAAATACACCACGGAAATGTGACAAAAGGTTCAAAGCTGTCGTAGGAGCTTCGTCTTGGCCCATGACCTAGCCGTCCCCGACAAAGTCTGCTTTTGTTTTCTCTCTCTCTCTCTCTGTCTGTCTCTTTCTCTCTCTCTTTTTCTCTCTCACGCACACACACACACACATAACATCAGAACAGTAGATTTGAGCCACAAAAGCGTAATCTTCAGCCTTTAATCTGGAAGTGCTCACTGTTTGATCTCACACACACTGCCTTTATGCGTTCCACTCTACTTCCAATTGTAGCTTCAATCAAAGGGGGCAAAGAGCGACCGAGAGCACTCAACAACACAGAAAAGAAACAAGCTGCATGACAGTGTGCGGCACGCTATTTTGTATTTTGAACGTTAGTGCTGAGACAGAAAACCTGGTTAATGTGTGTAAATGAGGAACATAAAAGAGCAGCTCCGTGATCATAAGTGGGAAACGGTCCGTCTGTCGGCTATTTAAAGGAACGTTATTCGTGCCAGATATTTTCTTAAAAAAAAAAAAAAATATCACATTTCATTTCATGCAAGGAACTTGTACTGAGTTTCTGGGAAAGTTAGTGAAGTGGATCATGAAGCAGGCTATAATGAAAAGGGCACTCAGGGGAAAAAAGACCAAGTTCTGAAATACACGTAATCAGTGTTTTTTTTTTAATATGTAAAAGACTGAGTACGGCCATGCATGCATTACTTCCTTCTTTTATTTCAAATTAAAATCAGAGCTTGTCTGGGGTGCAAGAGCAATGTGCATCCACAAGACACCCAGGCATTAAAACAAACATGAAACAGAAAAAAGAAACAAAATTCTTTTTTTTTTTTTTTTTTTTTGCCTTTGTTTTTTTAAGCTGTGAACATTCTTCACATGCATCATGTATGAAGCTGAATAAGACAATGAAGCAAACTTAAAGACGAAATGTTTGGTCATAAAAATCCTGTTAGTTTGAAAAAATGTTTAATATCATATGAAAGTAAAAAAAAATGTTTATATCATATTAAAGCTCTCGACTTTGCAAAATTACTAATGACTAATGCAAATTTCGGATTGCTATCAAATAAATTAGGACATTAAGGACAAAATAAATGGAAAAGTTTGTGTGCGTATGTTAGCTGATGTGCTACAGTGGTTAAGCTGTGTTACTGGATTTTGTGTTTTGTTGTGTCCTCTGTGAGCTTTCCTATTTAAAAGAGTTTTGTGAGTGAAAAGCACTTAAACAGTTACATAATTTAATCAACATATACACTCCAATATCAGCAAAACCTTTCTAAATATGATGGGAATTTTTACCTATGAAGATTTACACACACAACTTTACTAAAAGGTTGAAAAAATGAGGTCTCGGCGCATTTACTGCGTGTCAAATAGCTGAAATACGATGTTGTTTCCCAGGACGTCTCAGTTGACTCAGTCTATCAAAACACTGGGTTTGGGAACCAATATTCCCAGTTGGGTGATAAATCGCGTTGTTATCGAGGCTCAAATTCAAAATTCTGCATATCAGCAACTGCTTTATTATATAAGAAGTTCAGCTATTCAAGAGAATTCTTAGTATAACCATAAATAGTTTTATGCAGGAGCTGATCTCTCTCACCCTTACTCATTTTCTACCGCTTATCCGAACTACCTCGGGTCACGGGGAGCCTGTGCCTATCTCGGGCGTCATCGGGCATCAAGGCAGGATACATCCTGGACGGAGTGCCAACCCATCGCAGGGCACACACACACACACACTCTCATTCACTCACGCAATCACACACTACGGAGAATTTTTCCAGAGATGCCAATCAACCTACCATGCATGTCTTTGGACCGGGGGAGGAAACCGGAGTACCTGGAGGAAACCCCCGAGGCACGGGGAGAACATGCAAACTCCACACACACAAGGTGGAGGCGGGAATCGAACCCCCAACCCTGGAGGTGTGAGGCAAACGTGCTAACCACTAAGCCAATACTGCCCCTGCAGAAGCTCATACTCAAGTTTAATAATAGTATAAAGAGTCTAAATATCACTAAACATTTCATAACTACAGTAAGGATCTTTCTTGGCATTTGGATCAGAAACAATCACTGGTGGATACTGTGTTATTATTATTATTATTATTATTATTATTATTATTATTATTATTATTATTATTATTATTATTATAAACATTAAAATCCCATCTCCAAAGTCAGAGATAAACTTGCTGTTATAAGTATAACATGACAGTATGAATGTAGCATCTATCACAAATCCATCCCATTTCTGTAGTGTTTATTCTACACAAGGTCACAGGAAACCTGGAGTCTATCCCAGCGGACACGGGGCACAAGAGGAGGGGCATCCAGGATGTATCACAGAGCACAATAATACACAAACACAAGCACACACTCCTATTCACATATGAGCCTATAACACATCGTTTGCCTCGTGGAGGAAACCTGAGTACCCAGAGGAAACCCCTGAAGCACAGGGAGAACATTTAAACTTCACACACATGGCTGAACCCCAAACACAGGAGGTGCAAGGCAAACGTTATGAGCTATAAGACAACAAGCGCCTCATAACATTTATCACACACACACAGTTTAAAATTAAAACTTCTTGAAATCTTTGAATCATCTTGTTTTATAAAACATATTGTTTAGGAAACAGATTTGAAGTGAAAACTTTTCCATCATCTCACATCTGTGGAATGCTTTTGCAGACATGAAGTGTCTTGTGAAACCTTTGGAAGTGATGAGTCAACGGCAAACACATGTAACAGTGCTTGTGATGAAATACTCTCAGAGGATGACAGAATTGTGAAATTACATTTGCCATAACTAGAGATGGAGACAGAAATATTGGATTAATATGTACAATACAACACATTTTCCCTGCCTAACCTTGACATATACACTCACCGGCCACTTTATTAGGTACACCTGTCCAACTGCTCCTTAACGCAAATGTCTTGTTGATGCCAGAGGTCAGAGGAGAATGGCCAGACTGGTTCGAGCTGATAGAAAGGCAACAGGAACTCAAATAACCACTCGTTACAACCGAGGTATGCAGAAGAGCATCTCTGAATGCACAACACGTCGAACCTTGAGGCGGATGGGCTACAGCAGCAGAAGAACACACCGGTACTAGTAAGGTGTACCTAATAAAGTGGCCGGTGAGTGTAAATGTATTGATAAGCCTTCTTAGTAGGTTTGGGGGAACCATTAAAGCAGGGGTGTCAAACTGAAATTCACATTGGGCCAAAATATAAAACTGAGATAAAGTCACGGGCCAAACTGAATAGTTATTGAAAAATTAACTGCTACTGATATGTAATGTTCAACCTTTTTCATATAGAAAGAAACTTTTTGCTTGTTTTGCTTGAACACAGGATTTGGAACAACCAGAGCTTGATATTACAAACACATGAGAAATTAAATTTGAAATAAAAGACACATCAGTGGTGTTCGTTTCTTATTTAAATAAATAAAATAAATGATGCCTCTCACTGTTAGCTCCGTTAGCACACAAGACAAACAGGTCTGTCCTTTATATTCGTGCACAGATAATCTGCCTCCCACCTGTCTTGAAAGCTCCTATTGTCCATCTTTCGTTTGGCCATTTTTGTGGAGGGTGGAGTTAACTTGCCCGATGTGACTGTAGCACGGTTATTAACGACTGTCAACAGATAATAAGAGGCGCTCGCTGTTCGTGGCTACGTGTCAATACAGTGGCAAGGCATTCTGGGATTTGTAGTATTAGCGGAGCATGATATGATCTCATGGGCCAAATATAATTACACCTTCTATATAGGTTATTTCATTCTTGATCGATTCCAGGCTTGATCTTATAACTAGGATTTTAACTTACAATCATACAGTAGGAGTAGACAGAATCTCATCCATAGTGATGTTTAAAAGTGCTCTGAAGTCTCAAAGACATCAACACGGGTTCACTAGATTACAGACTTAGGATACGTTCATCTTAAAACTCTGTTGGGAGGAATTATAGAACTTTTTAGAAAAATATAAATACATAAAACAAACAGGGAAACATAAGGGCTAGTTTAAGTGTTTCAGGAAAAGGTAGGTCTTCACCTGTCGTTTGAATATGGCCCATGACTCAGCTGTTCAGACATCTAGGTGAAGTTCATTCCACCACCTCGATGCCAGAACAGAAAGGAGTCTTGATGTATTTCTACCTCTTACCCTGAGAGATGGTGGGACCGGTTGATGAGTGCTGGTAGATCAGAGGGAGTGAGGTGCAGTGTGAGGAGCGATAAGAGCTTTGAGGTAAGAGGGCGCTGGTGTATTTTTGGTTTTGTAGGCAAACATCAGTGTTTTGAATCTGATGTGTGCAGCTACCATGAGCCAATGGCGGGACAAGAGCAGTGGGGTGGAGTGTGAGAACTTTGTTGAAAACAAGTCACACAGCTGCATTTTAGGTAATTTGCATGTGATGAATTGCGTTTAGAGCTAGACCTGCCAGCAACGAGTCCAAATGACAAGAGTCTAAACAAGCACTTGAGCATTTTTTCTCATGAGTACTTTTAGTAAACTGGTAAAATGATAGTATTTTTCAGTATACAGCATTCCATTGAATAGAAATTGAGTTTTTGGACATTTTCAATCAGTATGCACAAATGATTGCTCTTCTAGCTGTAAGTCTGATATAAAATGAGTTAGGACTCATTTTTTTCCTCTGTTGATAACCTTACACAGAATTTTAGTGGCTAAAGATAAACACCTTCATATTTCAGTTCCTTATGAACAAGCAATTGGGGCATCTCTTTTTTTGTAACATTTATATGAATATATTTCCCCTTCACATGGTATGTCTGTACTTTACAAAGTAGGCTATAGGAAGATGGAAGTTCTCTAGTACTTCCATTCATGGGAAAGAGGAGGGTGATAAAAACAGTAAAGTTAAGCAAATGAACTTACGGGTCAATGGGTATATTGGTAATACATAATGTATTATGTACAAGCTTAACATTAATACTGGTAGTGTTACTGCCTCAAAGCAGGAAGCTGCAGGATCCCCTGTAAACTAGCAGCTAAATGTCTGCTTGGCACGCTGTGATGTACTGGCATCCCATCCCAGGTCTATTCACACATAATACCTAGTATTCCTGTGTTCATGCCAGACTCCTACAGTAGTTCATTATTATCCTGACCAGGATAAAATCCTCATTGAAGCCTAACAGTGTCAGATTTCCATTTGCTGTACATGAGGACCATGTTCTAAACTGATGCACATGGCATTGTAGCCCTTTGTGGTGACAACATAATATAAATCCCATTGCCATACCACTCCCTTAGCTCTTAAAGGTCAGGTAAGCATGATGAAAAAGAATGATCAGTCAACACATATGCAGAGGGAGCAACATAAGGTAACACTTGGGCTGCAGGTCTTTAATACGCTCATGGGGAGGAGCTCCTGTGCATGAGTGCTCTAATTCAAAAGCTCTTCAATCAACAGCTTGAGATTATATATATATATATATATATATATATATATATATATATATATATATATATATATATATATATATATATATATATAGTAACGTTCACCATGAAAACATGACAGGTCTCTTTATCTACAGTTGGGTGAGGCATTTTATCCTGTCTACTGGATTAGGACTTAGTCATGCAGATTCCATATTAATTACATTTGGAGCTTTTAATAGCTATCTTCATTCTTCAAAGCACTACAGAGTATACTACAGAAGTTACGTATGACAGCGCATGCACACCAGCACAAACTTTTAGCCTCAAAGTGTACTCCTTTCTGAACACTATTTAACAGGATTTTGTGCAAGGCATCAGAAATGGAACACTGTTTAATAGCTATCCGTATTTCTAAATGATTTCTCATGTCGTAACTCATGAACCATGGGAAATGCAGTTGCATTTAAAATTTGCCAAGCATTAGGCATTTGTCTATAGTACATGAAAATGCAAACTGTAATATGTGATTTTCATTTTCATTCGAATTATGTCACAATTAATGTGTACTCAAATAGAAAACTCAAGAATAAAAACAATTTCCCTAAAAATACTTCTATAGACAATGTATGAGAATAACCCAAAAGAAACCAGATATTGCTTTGGTTTGTGCCTCACACTTATTGACAGTACAGCATTTCTTAAAATTCCAACAATGTCACGGCTATGTGCATTTGTTTTGCTGTCTGCCATGTCTCTATGAATGGACACCAAGTATGATTATAGGATTTTTCCTAATAAACAACACTGTGTTGAGTAAATGCATATGCATTGTGTCTTCAATCAGTGCATTGTACAAAGCAGTACACTTACCTCAAAGAAGATCTCTAGTAAAATTCTATAAAGGTATAATTTTCCTTGTCAGGGAAGTTATTCTGTTTCCTGAAGCCGATATATGAATATATATATACATACACAATATAGGACTCAAGTTAATATGTATGGCATAACAGAGTGGCACAATCATCAACAAAAACACAACAAAAACTAAAAAGAAATAATCCCTGTTCAAAAGTTTGCATACCGTTAGTTCTTAATATTGGGGTTGCCCCCTTTAGCATCAATGATGGCATGCAGTCTTTTGTAATAATTGTTCATGAGGTCCTTAATTCTTTTGGGTGGTATAGCTGCCGATTCGTCTTGGAAAAATGCCTCCAGTTCGTGTAAATTTGATGGTTATCTTGCATAAACTGCATGTTTGAGATCTTCCCAAACTGGCTCAATGAGGTCAGGAGACTTGATGGCCACTCCCCTTTTATTACTGTATTTATTAGAGGATCAACCTTGCCTTGCTTTAGATCATTGTAACATTGGAACATCCGAGAGCGTCCCATGTGCAGCTTTCATTCTGTAAAATACAAATTGTCTGCCAGTATTTTTGGATAACATGCTGCATTTACCTTGCTATCAATCTTTATTAACTTCCTTGCTCCACTGGAGCTCACACAGCCCCAAAAGATAAGAGATCCACCACCATGCTTTACAGTGGGACTGGTGTACTTTTCACTGTAAAGCCTTGTTGTCTCATATAAAAACATAGCGTTTATGGTTGTGATTAGTGTGACTTAGTATCAACAGGATCTCTTATTTTCCACCTCTTTATCAGAGTTTGACTACCTTATTAGACAGGTCTATTGACAGTTCTTTTGTCTTCCCAATGGTGCAGTATACAGCCAAGTCAGTGCATCACCTCATGAGCTGAGAAACTAAACAGAAACACACAGAAGACAACTGGTATAAATAGGGAAGGCAATTATTGAAGCACAAGGAACAGGTGTGCAGAGATGGGGACCGGATTAAGGAAAGGGGGGGCTAACATTCGTGAACACAACGAAAACAAAAGCACATGCTATACAGTATGCTATACGTTAGCATACCATGAAAAACAAAAATCTATCTATCTATCTATCTATCTATCTATCTATCTATCTATCTATCTATCTATCTATCTATCTATCTACCTATCTATCTATCTATCTATCTATCTATATATATATATATATATATATATATATATCTATATATATATATATATATATATATATATAATTGTATTATTTTTTATTTTATTTATATTTATTTATACTGTATATTTTTCCTCTTGCTTGACCACATAACACTATCTCAATTTTTTTATTTTATTTATTTCATTTTTGTAACTATGTTGTCCTAATGTTATTCTATTTGTATTTTTATTGTATTCTTTTATATCACAGACAGTCTCTATTATTTATATAGTTATATAATTCTATTATTATTTATAGTTCTATAGTGCCTATGGTTTATTCACTATTATTCACTAATATTTACATATTCACTTGTGATCTAATTCTAAATCTATCATTAGCTGAATCAGCTGCTTTGGATTTGGGTTGCACTAAATTTGGGTTGAATTTACTTAACTTTAGCCCTCATGAGCCATTCCACTACTTGGAAATTGATGCAATCATTGTCTCATCTGACCCCAGCCAGCTTTCAAGCTGGTATATGTAAACAGTGCTGTAATGTATAATATAAAAAATAAAGTTTTCTTTCTCTTTTTCTTCTTGAAGAAGGCCTAGAGATACATGAATCCTAAAAATACATAACCTTTGATTTGATTTAAGTTTATTTGTATACCACTTTTAACAATGGATATTTTCAGAAAGCAGCTTTACAAAAAAATATTAATTCAGGAAAAATAAATCAATTTTATATTTATCACAGAAAAGGAAAATTCTCTAAGATGTTATGAGGAAAAACCTTAAAAGGAACCAGACTCAAAGGAACTCATCCTTATATGGGTGACACTGGAGAGTGCGAACATAAATCATTTCTTTTCTATAACTGTACACTATATGGTGAACAAATTCAATTGTCTCAGCAGGAAATTCATTCTAGTTTTAACACAAAGTCTATCATGTTGAAGTTATCAACTGGTCATTGATGGAGACTTCATCTTTATGGTTTCTAAGTGGTACCATCCAGAGCAATCTCATGTATCTCCAGGCCATGTGGGTTCATCATCAGCAATAGTGAGTGACCTCAATGTTATGAAAACCTGAGCCATAAGTAGAGCATCAGGGTGGGGCAGGCAGTTCCAGATCTGCAGAAGAGGTCAGTAACACTGGTATCTCAGAAGTAAAGTAAGAAACACCTGATTTAAGACATGTTTAAATTACCTGAACATCTCAATAATATAGATACAGTAATATTATTGTATACAATTTTTCATATCAAATTTTCCATGAACACATGTAAACAACAATTATTGTGTATAAGGCAGACACCCTTATCCAGAGCAACTTACAATATCTCATTTTTTAATAAAGCTGAGCATTTGAGGGTTAAGGGCCTTACTCAGGGGCCCAACAGTGGCAGCTTTGGTGACCTGGGATCAAACTCACAACCTTCCGATTGGTAGCCCAACACCTTAACCACTAGGCTACCACAGGCCCTTTGGCCATGTTCACACTGCAGGTAAAAGTGGCCCAAATCTGATTTTTTTGGTGTCAAGTGACCAGGTCAGACTTCTTCAGGAGTAGTGTGAACACTCAAATCTAGCCCAGATCTGATTTTTTCAAATCAGATTCAGACCACTTCCATATGTGGTCCTGAATCAGACCCAAATCTGATTTTTTCCAATGTGGCCGCAGTGTGAACAACCAAAGCGGATTTGATGCGACTTTTACGTCAATCTACATCGACATTCGTCACAATTATGCGCCGGCGAGTACGCACACAAACGTGACTACGCCTACAGAATGGATCAAATAATCAAAAGTTGCCCTTGACATCCGAAAATTTTCAAAACACTGCGTCTCTGTGCTGCCATTACACAAACATTTAGAAATAAAAGCGAAAATGCTTACTTCCTCCATAACCTCGCCAACGGCGTGCTGCGTGTGACGTCATTGTTATTGTTCGTTTGCGCATGCGGGTCAGTTCGAAACAGCAAACAGTTCACACTGGTATCTGATATAGGCCACATTTTAAAAGGTAATGTGAACAGCCAAACAAAAAAATCAGATCTGAGCAAAATATCCGAATTGAGCATTAAGACTTGCAGTGTGAATGTGGCCATAATGTTTATTTATGTTCTTGTCCAGATCACATGAGTATAAGTCTGTAGCCTTAGATTCCTGTTTTTCAATGACAGGATGATGTGTAGCTTTTTGTGTGACATGTTTTTCACCTCACCCTAGTTGTAAAGAATTAATAGTTGAGTTGTTTAATTTTTGCTGTGTGTGAAAATCCTAGATCAGCTCTTTATGAAATATTTAGAACCTTCTGGCATCACCAACAATATCATGGTTAAAGTCACAAAGATCATATTTTTTCCCATGCTGAGGTTTGACGTAAACATTAACTAAAGCTTTTGACCTTTATCTGCATCATTTTATACATTCAGACACATGATTGGCAGATCGAAAAATTATTATACTTTAAATACTTTTAGCTAGAAATATCATGCTGGAGGTATTGTTTTTTACGCTGTTTATATATTGTATTATTTATTAACTCATGCATGTTTCTGCTCTTTTTTAGGTGTCGTACCGGGCAAGGCAAGGGATGACCCGCAGCGCCCTGGCCAAGATGGCTGCTGTTTGGGTTCTGTCTTTCCTCTTGTATGGCCCAGCCATCTTGCTGTGGGAAGAGGTAACAGGAGAGAGTCATGTTCCAGATGACGAGTGCTTTGCTGAGTTCTTTCACACTTGGTACTTCCTGCTGTCTGCCTCCACACTCGAGTTCTTTTTCCCCTTCCTGTCTGTGGCTTTCTTCAACCTCAGCATATACCGCAGCATCCGCGAAAGGAGACTCCGTTACCAGCAAGACTCGTGCTTGCCCAAGATCCGTGGCATGACATCCCCCAAGCGTGAGAGGCTTCGCTTGGTCTCCTACATCTGCCGCGGCTCTCTCGTGACGAAGAAGACGAAGGCAGAAACAGAAAGTGATAACTGTTCTTCCCCTGCAGGACGCCCTGACACACGGAGTATACGAAGCACTCAATGTACACGCCTCATTCAGGACAAGAAGATAGCAAAGTCTTTAGCCGTGATCGTGTGTGTGTTTGCTGTGTGCTGGGCACCGTACACATTGCTGATGATTATACGTGCTGCCTGTAGGGGACGCTGTGTTTCACACAACTGGTACGAAGTGACATTCTGGCTGCTGTGGCTCAACTCTGCCATCAACCCATTCCTGTATCCACTCTGCCACAGCAGCTTCCGCAGGGCTTTTGCAAAAATCCTTTGCCCTAAGCAGCGGACCACTGAAGCACCATCAGATAACGTCTCCAACAACCAGAGATAGTCCAGCTCTCTCCCATAGTTTTAGACAGACTATTCTTTGATAACTTGTCAGGGTTTGGGTGGACCCTATCCATTGTCTTACATTGGTTTACTGATCAGAAGATTGGAGGTCAAACCTTAGCACTGCAGAACTGCCCCAGTTGTCACCTTGAGCAAGACCCTTAATACTCTCTGCCCCAGGAGCAGTGTATCAAGGGTGACTCTGCACTCTGACCCCAGCAACCTAATCTGAGATATGTGAAGAAAAGGAGTTCACTGAATATACGTATATGTGACAAAAAAAATGCTTCTTCTTTTAAATTCTATTCCTGGCATGTTTTTGCTCAGAGAGGAAACCGGACAACCCAGAAGAAACCCACAATTACCCCAGGCCTCTGAACCTTGAAAGGACCAACTCTACCATTACAAAATACTGTACAGTACATTGAACCGGATTTAAACCCATGGACAGTTTCTTCTTTTAAACAATTTATAAAGGGTTTCAAACTACGTTTCATACAGGATATGAACCAATAATCTCTCCAGCTATTTAACTCATACAGATACTGTATGCATGTACGTACATTACAAAATGGCAACCAAAAACTTGTCTCCTGGTGCAGCCTTGCTTCTAATGTAGAGATCTATTGTCTGAGGTTAATCTGTAACAAAAACGATATTATTCTTATCTCAACAGGTCATATGATGTCAAATTCAGAATTCATTTCTACACTGTGGATAGCTTTGGCGCTCATAAAACAAGTCCTCAAAGATACGTCTAACTGCAACTGCACTTTATATAACTATAAACAACTGCTGATTACAAACATGACACTAATTCTCTTTTCATTCTCTTTTCAGCCTTTCTATGAGGACACATAGTCTTCGCAAAAAACAAGCATGAAAAAAAATGTAGGAAAAAGCGGTGGCCCAGAAGTGCAAAACATTAAGAAACTGAAAATGCTATAGCAAATTTAAAAACACATCAGCATTACATCAAAAAGAAAATGTAGGTTGTTAGCTGATTGGGCATATGATTATTATATAAAAATATATTTTCTAGTTAGACTGAGAACTGTTCAGTTTTTTAACTGAAAAACATACCTAAAATTTAAATGTGAAGTTGCTATATAGATTTATTTAGGCTGTAAACATCATTCCACCAATTCAACCGTTTCCTCAAATTGATGCATTCAGTAGCCAATCAGCAAAAAGCCAGTGATGTTTAATGAGGACCTTTCCTTTGTTTACAGATATTCTTGAAGTGTTTCTTAATTTAAGGCTTGATGTTGTGGTGTCTTGTTGCTTGTGTTTTTTGGTTGTCTCGTGTGTTTTTGTTTTTTTGTGTTTTCTGTACTTCTTTTGATATGCTTATCTTATTGTTGCTGTTGGGTTCTGCCATTTATGGTTGTGTGTTTGTTGTTGCTTCTTTCTGATTTGCTGCTTTGTGTTAGGCTTAGTTATGTTCTCTGTGTTTTAGCTTTATATTTCAATTACAAATAGGTGTTTTTGTTTGCTGCATTTTCGAATTTGCTCGTGTTTTCAGATCTACTGTTGTTTTTTGTGCTTATTGTGTATTGGAGTTTATTGCTGCATTTTTCCATTTAATACCGTATGTTTATTTTTTTGTTTTCTTTTTATTTTCTAGTTCTTTTTGATTTGTTGTTTTGTTTTGATTAACTACTGTGTTTGTGAGTTTGCTAATGTTAGCTTTGTTGCTTTGGCTTCTGATTTGCCTTTGCTTTGTTGTCCTATTTTCTAATTTGTGGCTGTGTGTATTTGTTTTGTTATGTATTCTGATTTGCTGTTGTTTTTTTAGTGTTGCTGTTATGTTTTCTGATTTGAGTTTGATGTTTTGTTATTTTTTCATTAACATTATCATTTTGTATTCAGATTTAGTGTGTTGCTTTTTTTTTTGTTATGTCTATTCATTTGCTATTGTCTTCTAATGTATTTTCTTTGGTTTATTAATGTTTTCGCACTTACAGACCACTGTAAAAAATGTATGATAAGCATAAAGCAGGCCTAGTGTAAAATAATGCACAACTGACACAAATGTACAGTATATTGCTTCTCTGTAAAGTGTTTTAAGAAAAAGAGTTCTAAATGTGCTTAACCACGCTCTGTGTTTATAACTCCACCTTGTGGCATTATGATGTTCGTGTACTGTACTGACTCTGTTAACTCTCAGACAGTAGTCTGGATGATGCTCTGCTATATAAACTCTGTATATACACAGTATTATTGTGGAATCAGTGTATTTACTGAATTATTTGTGCTGTAAAGTCTTGTGCAGGACATTTCACCAGACTTTAGAACTTCTTCAGAGCTTAAGACATAATCGGAAGACTAGGATTAATATTGAAGGTTGAGTATAAGTGAATTTTTTATTGAGTTTTTTAACATGGTTATGTGGGCTTATCTTATACTTATTACTTTAAACTGTCCATTGTACTTGGAGATTGCTGATCCATGTTTAACTCTTGCCAAGCTGAATGTCAGTGTCAAGCATTGTCTTTTTCATTGTTTTGTGCTGGAATGAAAGGATACTAGCAGAAAAAATCAGAATGCAGGAACATTGCAACTCTATGTACTGTCAATCACTCACTCATCTTCTACCGCTTATCCGAACTACCTCGGGTCACGGGGAGCCTGTGCTTATCTCAGGCGTCATTGGGCATCAAGGCAGGATACACCCTGGACGGACTGCCAACCTAATCGCAGGGCACACACACTCTCATTCACTCACGCAATCACACACTATGGACAATTTTCCAGAGATGCCAATCAACCTACCATGCATGTCTTTGGACCGGGGGAGGAAACCGGAGTACCCGGAGGAAACCCCCAAGGCACGGGGAGAACATGCAAACTCCATACACACAAGGTGGAGGCGGGAATCAAACCCCCAACCCTGGAGGTGTGAGGCGAACGTGCTAACCACTAAGCCACCGTGCCCCCAACTCTATGTACTAATAATGATAATTAGTCTGGCATGTACAGTACAGTACAGTAGTATGCAAATTGGAACATAGATGCATCATCTTGAATTACAGAATTTGCATGGTTGCAATTAATAAAAGCTTTTTTTTCTGATATATCCCAACTACTGTGATAGCCGTGAAGCACATGGCTGCAGGGGGGGGTAGGAAAAAGTGCAACAAAACTTCCAAATGGAACGGCTCTACAAACATTTCACACCCAGTGAAGAGAGAAGGGATGGGGTAGCTCAGAGGTTAAGGTGTTGGACTACTGATCGGAAGGTAAGTTTAAATCCCAGGTCTACTAAGCTGCCACTGCTGGGACCCTGAGCAAAGCCCTTAACTCTCAATTTCTCAGTTTTATCAACTGAAATAGAATGTAAGTCACTCTGGATAAGTGTGTCTGCTAAATGCTGGTAATGTAAATGTAAATGTGCTTTTTTTCTTCCTTGCCTAGCCAGACTCTTGGGTCTTGCCTCATTGCTGTGCCTCAGACTTTCTGCAGTGCTGTGTCTTTTCTTAAATAAACCTTCACATTTTGCTCACTAAATCCTGGTTTCAGGTGTCTGTGTTCAGTCCTCCCAGATTTAGTTGCAACACTGGTGGACAATGCGGGCATGAACACAGAAACCTCACCCCACAATCCCACCGTCCATACCTCCGAGATTCTTGAGTCATATCTTGGACTCAGTGTGGACTGGGCCTGAATCTTTGCCCACTACCTGTCTGGAGAGAGGCCAACTAGCCTCCCATGCCTTGATAAGGTTGAGAACTACAAGAAGCTCAAACAAGAAATTCTGGCTTCATTGTGGACAATCCCGCTGAATTCCATAAGTGGACTTAGCACTCTGAAACAAACCCTGCACAAATGGTTAAATGATTAAGGGTCTCACTCCATTGCAGTAGCAGGATCTGACAAAGTTGGTGGACCAGTATGTAGACATCATCTTCTCGAACCCTGGCCTCACCCATCTGGTCCACCATTAAGACCCCTCCAGAAGTGGTGGTAAAACAGCAGCCTTATAGGGTACCTGAATCCTGACGTTAAGGTGTTGAGGCAGAAGTGAGCTGAATGCCTCAGCAGGGAGTGTGATGAGTCCTATTGAAACTAGACCTCACTAAGCAATACTGGCAAGTGCCACTGGCTTCAAGTGCCAAAGAGAAGACAGCCTTCAGCAAGAGAAGGAAAACAGAAATAGGTCCAACCAAATCAAATCGGAAACACGTCACACTTCTTGGTCCTGAATTGAGCATGTCATAAAAATAAATGAAAACTAAATAAAATTTTAAGGTTGACGTAGAAGCAGCATCATCACACCTTTGTCTTTTATAAGAGGCAGTAGTCTACAAATGTCTCTCTCTCCCTCTCTGTCTTTAGCTCTTTCTTTCTCTCTCTGGAGGAGTGTATTACCACATCATTGTGCTGTGGCCTCCCCATCTCTACACTGCTGCCTACCTCGATGACATGGTAATACAATGCTCCACCTGGTCCGAACACCTTTACCACCTGGGAGAGTGGGGCTCTCTGGAAGTCAGGGATCATTGCCAACCCAAATACCACCTGTGGCTAAATGAGGTACAGTACTTGGGGTATCGCATTGGCCAAGGACAGTGAAGCCACAGGCTGTCCGTAACTACCCCAGCCCATACAACAAGAAACAGGTATGCACACTTTTGGGACTGGCTGTGTTTTACAGAGGCTCCATGCCCAACTTCTCCTCTCTAGCTACCCCTTCTTACCATGAAATGACAACCAGACAGGGTGCAATAGACAACCATGATGGAGCTCCCATTCCAGCAACTGAAGGAGGCCCTCAACTGCACACCAGTAATTCTGAACCCTGTCTTCAGCCTCCCCTTTCTGGTACACACAATGCATTGGACACAGGACTCAGCACTGTCCTCTTCCAAGTCTTTAAAGGTGATGAGAACACAGTCCTATACTTGAGCTGAAAACCAAAACCCAATGCAGTGGAGCAAGAAGCCCTCACGATCAAATGGGTCATCAAGGAACTAAGGTACTAGCTGGCTGGCCGGCACTTTACCTAATGTACCGAGCATCCACCGCTGCAAAGATACTAATACTAGAGTTACTTTGTGGTTCTTGTCACTGCAGGGCCCAACATTGAAACACAGATGGCTTGTCATGATGACACATCATGTGGGCCCACCAGTGCTAGGTATAACTGGGAAGCAGGGCTTTTGCCAAAATTTTGCCAGCCAATCGGGAGCGGCGCAACAATTTTTGTGAAGAGAGGACAGAGTGTCATGAGGCGCAGCATTCCCTCAGTGATAAGGCCAAGAGTGGCACTGGAACTAATGTGCTTTGTTCTTCTTTTTCATTTACAGAATGGCCAGAGGACATAGAAAGACCTAAACCTGCTGTGCCCCGCCAGCTTCCTGGGTCTTGCCTAGTCACTGTGCCTTGGATTTTCTGCACTGCTGCAGCCTGCTGCCCCTCCTGATAAAGTTTTTGTTTTCTTTTTCAATGCTCATAGACTTTTCTCATTGTGCGTTATAAATAAACCTGCACCTTTTCTGGTTGTGTTCAGCCCTTGCAGCTTGAGTCGCAACACTACCAATAACTAAACGAAGGCCTTTGTGCGTTTTCAGGTCGTCACATGCATAATTTTCATTTATTCTATTTAATGTTCATTTCAATTTGAAATACCACTACCTCAGAAATCTAGCACACATCCCAGGACATGGTATGGTCATGGTGTAAGAATATAGTATGTAATGTGCACTGTTTTGAGGCAGCTATTAGTTTTTAACTAATAGTTTTTTACTAAAACTTTTACTGCTTCTATTGGTATGGAGAATTGTTTAATATCACATATATGTATTGTATCAGCTACTGTCTTTGCCATGTGTGAGTCCATATATGCAACAGGAATCTATATGCATACAGGAAACAGTCAGCGAATACACAATACTATGAAAGTTCTACTCTGTGTCTCCTATAGCAACCTCTGGCATAATTTCAACAGGACATGTGGAAGACACCGAAACTGAAATTACAAATGCATGACTGGAAAAAACATATATTAGCAAGAAAAAGTATATGTGTGCTATGTACATAAGAAAAAGTGTACAAAACTGTAGCAGCACCTTAACGATAAGTCAACCCTGGTTAGTGTTACTTTCTTTGGACCTCTGGGTTCATAATTTTTGTCTTTGTTACTCTATTTTACAGACAGAACCTTCATTGACTTGATAACTTAATAGCCCTTATATCAAAATATTTCGAGGTTTTTGTTGAATACACTTTATTTATACTTTAAAGTGAAACGAAAACCCAGCCACCCCTCCTTATACTGTGCGTGCAAATAACCTAAAATTAAAAGCTAGGTTAAAAAAAAGAATGAATACAATAATAAGAAATAAGAAAAACGGATAGAATGTGATGTGCAATAATGTTACATGTTGTAACAGTACAGAATGGAAAGTGAAGTATTTAATGTGCAATTGAGGTACATGAAGTTACACTAAGGTGCAGTGTTCAGAATCTCAATGAGTCTTTATGGAATCCTAAAAAATTTGTGAGATGATATTTTCCATAGCAGAAGCTCAGATCAATGTGTAGATTCAAATGACAGGTTTAAATTGATGCACTTAACAATGATGTAATATGTGATTGTTCTATAGCAACAGCTATGAAAAAAAGGCAAATGATATCTACCGTGATTTATTTAAGCCAGTTTTTTTCTTTTCTTTTTTTTTTCCTGGAACCTCTTACTTTCATATTAACAGCACCTCCTGTTTTTTTTTTTTTTTTTTCACTTGCAGTGGTGTTGAAGTCCACATTATTTATTCTTGTATTTTCTACATTTCAAATGGCAATATACAGTCATTTAGGCATCTATTAGATATATTTTCTCCATTCGCTCATTTAAATGCTGAAAATGTGACATTTACTGTCATATTTTGTCTTTCAAATCGGTTCCAAGTAAACTAGAATATTACCCAAAATCTTTAAATAACCACCAGAGTTTTCACGGATGATTTGGTACAACCTAATGTGCCCATATTTATTTGAGGGCCTGGAGTAGCAATCGATTTCTTGCCAGGTCACGGCTTAAAGAGGATCGGGAGTGGCAAAATCAGCCTTAACTGCTTGAGGATTTGAAGAGTGATGCAAATTTGCTCATACTTGTGCATATGATTCAGAGCAAGCTATTAGGATTTGCAGAGGATGAGGGTGCTTGTATCGGCGCACTGATTTATGGACTTCAGAAAGGTACTTTGAGCATGTACCTTGAGAAGTTACCACGAGAGATGAGGTTAACCATGTGCTCTAGGTATATCTGTTTTGAACAGCTTTTGGTTAGAAAATGGAGTAAAATGGATGACTGCAAGTAAAAGTTCTTGGAAAATTGTACTAAACAGCCAGTGCTTGAGGCATATACATCATAAGATTGATTTACTCTTTAATGATTTGTCACCTCAGGAGATTGTTACTGGTGGTAATTTTAATTTTATTATTTAAACTTCATGCTTTCGTTCATCTTCAGTATTTTCCTCATCAGGGTTGCTGTGGAGCTGGAACATATCCCAGGAACACTGGATATGAAGTGGAAACTCAGAAGAGACAGTAATCCAAGCTAATATATCATTGTCGCTAAAAATTAAAAAAATCTTAGTGTTGATACATTCTCTATGATATAAGATAAAGAAAACACTATTTTCACTATGCTGTTATTGGAAAACAATCTGCCTGATGTTTAAGCCACATCATTTCACCTTGTTGTACTTTATTCCTTTCTTATATTATTATAATAGTAAGGCCTTGACAGATGATGTTTGTACTGTACCTGTAAATTAAGTTAAGAGAAGAATGTCCAAAAGATGCTGAACCTGGATAGGTTATAGAGTTTTATGTGTTTTCAGATAGTGATGTATATTTTTCTAACGGAAAAAAAAACAATATTTCAGCGGCAGCGAGATTACTGACTGGCACCAGAAAACGTGAGCACATTACATCAGTACTTGCCTCATTACACTGGCTCCCGGTTAAGTTCCGTATTGATTTTAAAATTTTACTTTATGTTTTTAAAGCTTTACATGGTTGCGCTCCCCAGTATATTTGTGACCTCCTCACTCTGTACCCTACCCCTAGATCTCTTCGGTCTGGTAATCAATTCCTTCTCTCGGTACCTCGTGCACATTTTAATACTAAGGGCGATCGGGCGTTTGCTACGGCAGCTCCAAAGTTGTGGAATAATCTCCCTCTTCATTTAAGATCTGCTACCAATGTCTCATTGTTTAAATCTGCTTTAAAAACTCTTTTATTCTGAGTGTTTTAACTCTGTTTGAAAGTGTAAAATTTTATGTGTTTTTCTTTTGGTTTGTTTTGGATTGTGTTTTTACTTTTGCACTATTCTTGTTTGTTTCTACTTAATGTCCAGCACTTTGGCTGCAACGGCTGTTGTTTTTAAATGTGCTTTATTAATTAATAAACTAAACTAAACTAAACTTAGAAGATTTTTATGAATATTTATGGAAGATTAAAAATTTCATGACAAATCTATGTATATTTGAGTGTCCAGGATGGGTTTATGCCATTGTTTTTAAAGCTGTTTTTTTAATTAACTTAAACTTTAATGTCAATGCAATGACACTGTAATGTAACATTATGTACAGTTTCAGTGACTATGGGGAAGTTTTGTGAGGAAGATCAAGAAAATGTCGTACGTAACTCGCCTGCATGCGAACAAAAATGTATTTCACTTTAATTCCATTGCTGTAACAACATCAACATTATATGAAAGCAGCTTTTCTTACAGATAGCATCTTACAAGTTTGGAATAAACCTAATGGTTTTTTTTTTTTTTTTTGGTGTCAGTTGACACATTGTCAGTTGTCAGCTTATACACATTAAACTCCAAATCTTTGAGACGACATAGAAAATCTGGGATTATTTTACCCATTTAAAATTGGACATAAACAGGTTTTAGGAATTCCAAATTATTTTAAAAAAGTAAGTAAATAGTCAATATGTTATATTAAATATTTTATATTCATGATTCTGCCCTATTTCTAGGTGCCTATTTAAATGTAAATAAATATGTGATACTGATCATGGTAAATACTTTGTAAAAAAAAAAAGATCAGATTTCAGATGTTTAATCTCGTCTAATGAAGCATGTGATCGAATGACATTCTGATGGATTTGATCTAAAGCGGATTTATAAAATTTCACACAAACTTGTGGCATCTGTGCCGATAGAATAAATAAAAACAACCTATGAAATTCATGCCATGCTTTCAAAGATCCTACTTTTCACTTTTCGGGTAATCGAGAATATCTTAATAATATCTAATAATTTCTTAATAATATCAATATAAGGATGCAAAGTAGAGTTTATTTACGATTAAATAGATGAAGGTGAAGTATAATATAGTGATAAATCTATACCATGAACATTTCAAAGATTTATCTATTATAAAACAAACATCTATCCGGTCAAGCAAACATATATTTGAGATTCATGTGTTTATTTTTATTTTATTTTTTATCTTTACCAAGTAATGAGATTCCTTACTTTTGGAGAAATCATTGGGTCTAAAGCTAGATTTTTAAGCGTTTATCATTTTCCAAAATCAAATCATCCTCAGCAGTTGCCTTCTGTATTGATTTGCATGTTAACTGAGAGCCCAATCCTTTGTGGTTTCTTGGCTCTCCAGGCCTGAACAAGAGCATCATATAACCCCTGACTTGTACTTTCATTTCTATTTGTTTTGCTGCACTACTAACTTTTGTCCACTAGAATTCACTGTTCCTCTTCCTGTTTGAATTGTTTACCGTAAGCACCATCTCTCATGTCTGGACACATTGTGTTTGTTGTTTTATTTGTGTAATCTTTATAACTGTTATCAGTCTTCAGCATGTCTTCATCATGACCTTGAGCTGTTTAACAGACATTATCGACAACTCTGCAAAGACAACAGCGAGCTCTCAGACCGTTTTTGTTGTCAAATGTTTCTTTTTATTTATTTATTTGTTTAGTTTTAGAGAGAAAGTATTACATATTATTTTCACCAATAAACGTTTAACAGACCCAGTTTGTGTGTTATTCCGACCTCTGAACTTCTACATAAATTCTACATAAATTCTTCTCATTATCACATCAGATTTTCTCAGAATTCTTCCCTTAAATTGTGTTCATTCGTACAAACAGACTGATTGTGTAGCTTATTGTGGATTTTTTTTTTTTTTTTTTTTTTTTTGCTCAAAACTTTCACAAACTTCTTAAAGTTTCAGTGTGAAAAGATTGATTTAATTGAACAACTTAAACGAGAACTTTATTTCCTGCCTAATATACAGTGTTTGACTGACGAAAATTCTTACAGAAATGTCATATGAAATAAACACGTGGTTTTTAGACAAGTTTTGTAAAAAAAAAAAAAAAAAAAAGTCTTTTAGGTGGAAAGCTTCGTTGTTTCTGTATAGAGCAATTATTTTTCATTTAACATTTTTTCTTGTTTTTAAGTGGATCATATCTAGTTTATGAGATTTTTTTTTACGTGATTTTTTTCCCTCACAAATTCTTATTTTTTATTCTTATTCACGAGTTCTTATTTTTTTCTTTTTTTCTTCACGGTTAATTTATTTTCATGTGTTTTTTGACAATCTTTCTTTTTCCTCATGATTCTTTATTTTCACAATTCAGATTATTCCATTTTCACGTTATTTTTTCATGTTTCTTTTGTTTTGTTTTTCACCAGATTAATTTATTTTGAGATGTGTTCGATTTACATGTAGTTCATTGTGTCACAGATCATTTATTTTTCCCTCCAAATGCATTTAAAATTATATTTTTCTTTCATGTCATTTTCCCAATGTAGTTTTTTAATATAATGAATTTTCCATGTACTTTTTTTCACACTACTATTTTTTGAGTGATTTATACATGTTTATCTTTTTTTGTAAATTTTCAGATTCAGATTCATTTATAGTCACACGGTTCATTTTTTTTGTTGTCATATGATTCGTTTATTTACATATAGATTTCTTTCTATGTGATTATGTTCACATTCAGTCAATTTTTGTTGTTAGCATTTTTTTTTCAGGTCCTCTATTTAATTTCACATATTAGTTGTTACCCTGTAGCTCATTTAGTTTTAACATTTCCACATAGAATTTTATTTATTTTGTATGATCGGAAACTGGCCATAATAAGCTCTATGAGCGCTGTGAATATAGAATTATAGTCTAAAAATATAATTCTATCAAATTCATGTTTTCTTAACTAATTTCTAAAATAAGGTGTGTTCTGTGGAAGAAGAAGAAGAAGAAGAAGAAGAAGAAGAAGAAGAAGAAGAAGAAGAAAGACATTAGGAGCAAAAGAGCTTCAGGCAAACTCTCTCTCACACACACACACTCACACACACACTCACTCACACACACACACTCAGTCACTCACACACACAAACTCACTCACACACACACACACACACACACACACACACACACACACACACACACACACACACTCACTCACTCACACACACACACACACAAACTCACTCACACACACACACACACACAGTGATGGATTTATTAATTACTATCTGTGATGATTTATTAATTACCTGATCTCATCCTGTCTTCAAGCATTCTTTTTATTCCTGCTGTTTTTCTTTTCTTTTTGTTCGAGGTTATGCCGAGTTTCATCCTGGATTCCTGAACTTTTTGACTCTCCAAAGTAAAATGCTTTACATTTTTTATTTATTTGCTTCGACTTTTTTTAATGTTTATGAATAAAAATGTCAGCGGTGGCTGCGTTTCATCGCTGTTTAAAGCTTTGAGCTCAAATCCCAACACTGGAGCTGCCACTGTTTGACCTTTAACCCTCATCTGCATTAATTGTGTCCTCTCTCAACCGTCCGTGTTGCTGTTTCTGTGAACGCTCTCCCTGTGTATGTGTGGGTTTCCTCAGGATTCTCTAGTTTCCTTCTAGAAACATCCAGGTGGAAGGATTGACTAGTGCTAAATGACCACCGTCATGTGAATGCGTGTGTGGTACCACATGATGAATACATTGAGTGTAAATGCAATAATAGGACATTTAGGTGAGTTATGTGCTTTACATCTATTATTTTGTCACAAAGAATTCACTCCTTTGTGATTATTATTCCAATATATTGTGTTTCCTGGGTGCCATGGACTTTAAATCTAAATCACTTTTGTAATTGAGTTTTCCAGTTTTCAGGAGGTTTGTGACACAAATCTGGCAACCTCGCTCAAAAGTTGACTTAAAATAGATGCAGCAAAAGCTTCACAGCTTCACATCACAGCCATCTTGTCAGTGTGCTTTTGCACATTTATTTCCATTTGTGCAATGTTCATCTAAGTGGATCAGGTTCTCTCTCTCTCTCTCTCTCTCTCTCTCTCTCTCTCTCTCTCTGGTTTTACAGTAAACGCTCTACTTTAACCCCTTAAACTCTCAGCTTATTCTGTCATTCTAATGCAAAATACACATTTATAGCAAACTAATATCTTCGATTGAATCAAATCCACTAGTTTTTGCTATTCAGAAAGAAATTAAATAATAAATAAAATAAACATTCCTACTATTATTTCAGCTAGAAATAGACTCATCTGATTTTGCTCATATCAAGCATTTATTTCTAGAAGGAAGTAAAACGTAAAGCTAGTGAAGTAAATTAAAAAGAAATTAAATCTAAACGAAAAATAATATGTTTAATATTTTATATTTGGCTTGCTGTAAACTTTTAACAGGAAGGACTAAATTAATTTAAATGTATTTAAGAACTTTAAACTTTGTCTTCATGTCTTTTTCAGTAAAGATAAATATCTTTATTTATATGTATAAGTGAGGAATGGAAGTTTTAGAGATTTTAGCAGGTTAATACATTTTTTACCCCTCATTTACTTAGATTTTTGACCCTAATGCACAGGACCATGGAAACATGCTGTAGATGATATCAGCTACAGATGTAGCCAGCGCTGCTACACCACACAGCCTTAACAAAATGACTCTCACGTATGTTTGTGTGTGTGTGTGTGTGTGTGTGTGTGTGTGTGAGAGTGTCTGTGTAATCCCATGAGGGTTGTCTAGAGCCATGACCCCTTCTGGTGCACACCTGTGCCCTCAAAGTTTATGGAAGCCATTAACCGAGAAGTAAAACACAGTAGTAACGAAGGAGAAACTGGGTCTAAACATCCCCTCAAGTGCTGCAGTCCAACACATCATTTTGTTTCTGTATGTTTTTTCTGTCTACAAAAAAATCAAGCTCGAAGACAGCACAGAGCTGCATGGAGACCTCCTGCTAGGATGCTAGCTGAGACGAGGTTTCGGTTAGTGTGAGTAAAATCTGCTGGGCTGCTCAATCCCTCAGCCATCAGCAAGTTGAAACCAAAATCGATAGCTTCAGTACAAACCCACACGCTTCATGTAGGCATGTATGACCCTGAGCAAACACCGGCAGCAGTCAAACACGTGCGTGAGCTTTTCTTTCACCTCGTCCTGTAGGATTGTGAATTTGTGTATAAAGAAATCAGAATGGAAACATACAGGATTTGGAAAACAAAAGTTTTTGGGGTAATAAAAGTTAATAAATATGTTGTTTTAACTTAATAACTAATTATTTTTATTTTGATTTTCTTACTTAAATTGGAGGAGCAAAAAGTCCTTTCTTAGAAAAGTCAGACAGACAGATGATAGATAGATAGATAGATAGATAGATAGATAGATAGATAGATAGATAGATAGATAGATAGATAGATAGATAAAAAATATAACAGTAATGGACACTTTTTATTATTGCTGCACATGTTCTTGCAATCAAATAATCAAATAATTAGTCTTTTAATTCAATTCTAAGCTTTTTGTACAGTCATAGAAATAAAATGAAATTGAACAGAACGAGAATAGAGCTACAATTAAATGAAGATCTCAGTCATCATTATCATCATCATCATCATCATCATCATCATCATCATCATCACCATTTGTTATATTTTCCTTGCTACAATCTCTCTGAGACGACATGAGGAAGAAACAAGAGAGGAACCACACCGAATCAAAAGAGATCCCATAACAGAACTTCCATCTTATCATCTTAACCTTATATAACACTGTAGCTTTGTGACTGTCCCTCATTAGCAGGATTGTTGTGTTGTTTTGCTATTGTGCATTCAAAAAAGCTTCACTGGATTCAAACATATTGGATTAAAGAATGTTAAACAGCAAACAAACTAATCATAAGGACAATTACAGACCCTTTTGACCCTCTTTGGCTCCCAGACTCCCCCTTAGATAAATATACTGTATTCATTTACTGTATCTCCATCTTCTTCTCTCTACTCTTTCTTGTATGTATGTGCTTCCTAACTTAAATACCTCCTGAAGAATCCTTCAGGGACAGGTTCCAGCACTTTTTAGTTAAACAATTATGTTTTCTCATCAAAGGGTCCAGTGCTGAGAGTCACCCTCATTTCATCTAAACAAATTAGAATTTAAGCTTTTAGGAGCCGGAGAGTTCAAACCGAGCGAATATTGCAGAGTGGCCGCTTCACGAAGAGAAATAATGAGATGCAAACGAGAATGTGAAGACAATTGGAAATTGCTAATATGTTCAGAAAGGCAAAGATCAGCATCACCATCAGATGAAGTAAAAGCATTAGTATGGATGAGGAAGAGGAGGAGGAGGAGCAGGGATCGAGGATACAAAGGATCCAGGTTGGTGAAGTTTAGTCATCGTAACACAACATACTCGGTTATACAAGCAGCCTGTTATCATGAAAATAAAATTCACTTTTAAGTGTTGAACTTGGGGGGCACGGTGGCTTAGTGGTTAGCACGTTCGCCTCACACCTCCAGGGTTGGGGGTTCGATTCCCGCCTCCACCTTGTGTGTGTGGAGTTTGCATGTTCTCCCCGTGCCTCGGGGGTTTCCTCCGGGTACTCCGGTTTCCTCCCCCGGTCCAAAGACATGCATGGTAGGTTGATTGCCATCTCTGGAAAAATTGTCCCTAGTGTGTGATTGCATGAGTGAATGAGAGTGTGTGTGTGTGTGCCCTGTGATGGGTTGGCACTCCGTCCAGGGTGTATCCTGCCTTGATGCCCGATGACGCCTGAGATAGGCACAGGCTCCCCGTGACCCGAGGTAGTTCGGATAAGCGGTAGAAAATGAGTGAGAGAGAGAGTGAGTGTTGAACTTAATGATGAAATCTTGAATGGCTGAATGTCTTGGTTGGATTTATTTTCTATTTAACTGCATCTCTGTCAATGATCGTTTCTATAGTAACAGATGGATTATAGTGGATTAGCAGGTCGACTATGGTGGGCGTATGGTACTAATATGGTAATAAGATGTTGAATTGAATATGAAAATATTTGGAAGGAGTCTTCAGTGTCAGTGCAGAGGCACAGCAGATATAAAGCTGAGTAAAAGAATGACTGTTTATATAGCATGTTATGTAGCTTGTTATGTAGCTTGTTATGTAGCTTGTTTCACAGAACATTGAACGTAACTCTAAATGGATATGAAGTATGACACGTCTTCAATACATAAAAACAAAACATTTTTTTTTATTCATTGTTGGCAAACTGCTGTGTTAAAAGCAGAAGAAAACACGATGGAACAGGAAAACAATCAACCTCAGGGAACTAATAGTGACTCACCTTGAGTCAGGTGCTTCACACCACCCTGTGATTGATTATTAGACTATAACAGCATGTCCCCAAGTGTTTCATTTATTACTTATGATTCAGGGATGCCAAGGGTTGATTCCAGCATGTTGGAAGGACTGCTGAAGCCATGCTGAAAAAGTCCACCAGTCCCTGAGGAAGACAGAAGGAACACCCCGTGCTGTGCATAGCCTCTCAGCTGGTGAAGTGGGCAGTTGCTTTGCCATCGACTCGGACGGCACACGGCACAGCTGGGAATCAATCCTAGTCAGAAAACACAGTGTGTTTAGTGTTTTTTTTTTCTTTTTTCTTTTCACACTGTCTTGCTTGTTTCTTCATTACAAAAGATTTGCTCTCTCTGTGCCTTTTTTTTTTTCCTTTTCAAGTCTGACAGATAAATCCTATTATTGTTTATACACAGTGTGTATTCATTAGTCTTTTTATGACGCATGGGTACAGAACGTTAAAAATTATCCACGATGCTTAATTTGGCAGTGTTTGATTTAGTGTTTGTTATAGCAATACGTTCACCTGCGGTTTAATCCCTCCTCTCTGTCCCATCCACGCTGCTGCGTATTCCAGAAGCTTTGCTTCGTTGTAATATTGGTCTTTTCTAATGACGTTCCCCTAGAGGGTCTCCGGGAAGCATCTCGACAAAAAGTGATAATTACATGAAATATACATAGAGAATAAAAGGAGTGTGTTTACATAACGCATCCCATAAATATCTGACTGGGAAGACATTGTTCTCCGGCTCCTTTTAAGCCCATCTCCCAGGGACGCCATTTTAATGACATGATGGTTTAAAGAGATGCCTCTCCGCATCGCTCCATATTTAATTAACTTCTCCTTTTCTTTGCTGGAAAAAGGGGGAATAAAGAGACAAACACTCGATAGCATGGAGACAATAACAAATAACCGGGAAGAACAAGTGCGGGGGGAGGATGAGGGAGGGGGGAAGGGGGTGTTGGGTGCGAGGGGGACCACAGGGTGAGACCTTGTCATGCTTTTGTGAGCTGTTTACAATGCACAATAAGGAAGAGGATAAGAGAGCGAGAGACAGACAGACAGAGAGAGAGAGAGAGAGAGAGAGAGAGAGAGAGAGAGAGAGAGAGAGAGAGAGCACATGACAGAAAGAAATACAGACTCTTTTACAAAGGGAGCTGTGTAGAACATAGATGTTAAAATTAATATAGGAAATAAAGACAGTGATGGAGAGACCTAAAGACTAAATGGAATAAGAGTGAGTGAGAGAGAGAGAGAGAGAGAGAGAGACAGAGAGAGAGAGAGAGAGAGAGAGTACTGATAAAGTCTTATGAGAAGAGAGTATTCTCATAAGCACACAAGAGAAAAGAGAGAGGTGGATGGGAAGGAGAGAAAGAGAGACGGCGGAAGAGAGGGAGACATGTGGTGTTCCCGCGAGACTGCATTCTGCAGTATTGCCTGCTTCTCCACTACGCAGGAGGGAAAGAGCGAGAGATGACACACTACCATTAGAGAGAGTTAAAGTAACCTGGCACGCCTGCTCTGTCTGAGAAAAACAACAAGAAAATTTAAGAACCTTACTAGTGATATAGTGGAGGAAAAAAGACAAATAGTGTTTTTTTTTTGTTTGTTTTTTTTTGATGACAGTTCTCGTTCAGTTTCTGTTGGGTACGAGTGAATTAAAACAAACAAGAAAAATCTTTCTAGTATTACCAATCCAGTATATAATATATAAATTATTAATCACGTTTTATATACAGTATACTCGACTCAGAGGCCTTGTGAGAATACAGGATTTTTAATAATATATATAGAGAATCTCATTCACCAGGACTGTGTAAAGCACATGCTCGGATTGCCATGTGTTATCTGATGTGAGCAATCCTGTTGTGGGCTTCTTGTTTATCCTGTTTGCTGCTCTCCTGCCCTAAGCCTTTTTGATTAACCCGATCTTGTCTTTCGTTAAAGTAAGATAACTGCCATTCCATTTGTCTTGTCTTCTTTCTACATGGTGTTGTAGGAACCCCAAAGATTCAGCTATAAACCACTGATGATTTATTGCTGGCCAACCCGGAAGTGATCACTCTGGTTCCCTCAACAAAAAAAAGATTTTTTTTTTCCATTGGATTTTAGGTTCATTCATTCATTCATTAATTCATTCATTCATTCATTCATCTTCTACCGCTTATCCGAACTACCTCGGGTCACGGGGAGCCTGTGCCTATCTCAGGCGTCATCGGGCATCAAGGCAGGATACACCCTGGATGGAGTGCCAACCCATCACAGGGCACACACACACACACACTCTCATTCACTCACACAATCACACACTACGGACAATTTTCCAGAGATGCCAATCAACCTACCTATCTTTGGACCGGGGGAGGAAACCGGAGTACCCGGAGGAAACCCCCGAGGGATTTTAGGTTAGTGCAGAAAATAATCTGAACAAAAGTTTATGATTTTTATTAGGATAATCTCCACAAACTAACATAACTTATATGAATTTTGAAGATTAAACACAATCAGCAGAAGTAAAAAGCTAGAGGATGTAAATGAATTCCATCACACACGGTCACATGACTTCATCACCAGCACTAAGCTTCAACCCTTTCACTTTTTTATTTAAAAGCATCTTCTCTGAATGAAAAGCGTGTTATTATTGTGAACACGGTAAAGTTGTAGTAGATGAGTTTTCCTGGATGGCGTGATGACCAGGGGAGTTTCATGTCTCTGATATCCTCTGTAGTCAGTCCTCTGTAATCACTTTATAACAAACACCTTTTTCAGCATGTAAAAGCTTAAAAAAAAAACAATGGCTGTGGTAATACTGATGGATAACTTAATCTTGTGTTAATCATAAAGCTTATTTCAGAATTTATCTATTTAACCAAAAACCCATTGACTTCAGGACAATGGACTCCTATACATTATGAATGAAATATTCATTCATTCATTCATTCATCTTCTACCGCTTATCCGAACTATCTCGGGTCACGGGGAGCCTGTGCCTAGCTCAGGCGTGATTGGGCATCAAGGCAGGATACACCCTGGACGGAGTGCCAACCCATCACAGGGCACACACACACACTCATTCACTCACGCAATCACACACTACAGACAATTTTCCAGAGATGCCAATCAACCTACCATGCATGTCTTTGGACCAGGGGAGGAAACCGGAGTACCCGGAGGAAACCCCCGAGGCACGGGGAGAACATGCAAACTCCACACACACAAGGCGGAGGCGGGAATCGAACCCCCAACCCTGAAGGTGTGAGGCAAACGTGCTAACCACTAAGCCACCGTGCCCCCCTAAATGAAATACGGTAAATCTAAATTATATGAAATGCTTTAAAATACTTAATACTTAAAAAATACCTTGTTCCTACTTGAAATAACTACAAATTTGGATAAGCAAATGTGTTGCAGTATTCTGTGCAATTAATAAAATTGTGATTAAAGGTACAAATACTCAATAAAATAAATCCATTCAGACCTAAAAAATCCTCTGTAAATTTTAACAAGAAACGTGTCGTGCACATTCTTTACATTTTACATTTAGTATGGTCAAATTAAAAAAGCTTAAGCTCCTGCAGCTCCAGCAGTAATATTAACTAGCGTTAGCATGCTCTAGAGATAAATCCTGTCCTCTGAGGTAACTTTTGTGGAAGTCAGCATTGCACATGTCTTAATCATAAATTACTAGTTTTTCGAATTCTTGTGAGAAGTAACAGACAGCTAGCAAATGTAAGTGTATTGATTATTTTGTGTATCGCTGACTTTGTTTGTTGTTAAACAGATATTCTATACATTTGTGCTTATATGTTATCTTAGGTCACGATTAAATTGAATTAGCTAGTTAGCTAATGTGCCTAGCCACTAGCTAGCTGGTGTGTTAGCAAGCTAAAGCTTATTTGGTTAAAGAATAGTTAGGCAAGGCAAGGCAAGTTTATTTGTATAGCACATTTCATACACAGAGGTCATTCAAAGTGCTTTACATAGAAATTAGAAAACAGTTTATACTGTAAGAGAGAAAAAAAAATATGTAAAGATAAGAGACACACGATAAAATGATAATAAAAACAAAGAACAATTAAAAAAAATAAATGTGAATTTGATAAAAACAGTTTAAAATATGTTAAAAAGAATAAAAGCTTAAGAATAAAAGCTTAAGATAGCTAGCTAACTGTTATGAATTAAACGGGTCTGGTTGTCTTTAAAATGGTGGCCTAATGGTTAGATAGTTTGACTCCTAACCCTAGGGTTGTAGGTTCGAGTCTCGGGCCGGCAATACCACGACTGAGGTGCCCTCGAGCAAGGCACCGAACCTCCCAACTGCTCCCCGGGTAATGGCTGCCCACTGCTCCAGGTGTGTGTTCACGGAGTGTGTGTGTTCACTGCTGTCTGTGTGCACTTTGGATGGGTTAAACGCAGAGAACGAATTCTGAGTATGGGTCACCGTACTTAGCCATATGTCACGTCACTTAGAAATGTAAAGAAGAAAGAAATAACGTGGTATCCTAAACAGGATTCCTGTCAGGCTTCCTTTTCTATTCAGCTCAGTGACGATGCGGCTACAAAGACAGTTGGCTTAAGAACGGGAAAACAACAAGCCTGCTTTTAGAATTCACTTCAGCTCAGTTTAATTACATTTCATTTGTGCAAGTGCTTTTGAATTCAGGTGTTGTCACAAAGCAGATTTATTGAAATCAGGGTTTAAATCTAGAGTGCTAATGAGCATGCAAAAGGACATTTTTCTTCAGAATGACAAGGAAGAAACTACAAATTGAAACTACTCTCTTTTAGGTGACAGGTTTTAATAATCAGTACATGTTAGCTATGAGGTGAAATCAGACATTTTTAGATGGTTTATAATAATGTTTTCAAATATACCCATAATTCAATCTTCCTTACTTGTTTTGAAGCTATAATTTGACCCGTTTAAGGTGCCTACAAACAGACTTTTTTTTTACTTTAGGAAGTCAATGCATTAGAGTGCAACTAATTCAATGCCTCATAATTAGTTGAATCTGTGTTGGGAAATGACTAAATTACCTGTCTGATTGAGGTCATCTGCCTTTTTCTTTTTCCTCCTCATTAAGTCTACTGTGTTTGAAAATATTTCAGGCCTCAATGATGAGTTTACACATTTTGGATGAGATGGAATGAAGAACATAATGAAGCAGCAGTAATAATAACAAGAAAGTGACCAATTAGCATCATAGGCCAGAAAAAAAGCTGATTCATCAGTTGACGTCTAGGTCAGTTAATTTCTATGGTTAACTTTCTGAACACACTGCAAAAACAAGGAGATTTCAGAATCCATTTTTATTTGCCGGATGTCTTCCGGTGATCGTTGTTTCAAAAGGTTCTCAAGAATAATGTTCTTATTCCAGCATTGAGCTAGCTAGTTCTCCAGGCTGTAGGCAACTGTTGTGACAGCCCCTGTCCGTAAAAGATGTATATAAAAACGTCAATCTTACACCAATGTTTATTTACTACTTTTACAAATCATTCATTAAAGATAAAATGCTAAACAGATAGCTGATGATATGACCTAGCTAGCTATGTTTCGCTAACAAACACCAATGATGACCACTGCAATGCTAAATAAATAGCAGACTAGAACTGGTTAGATAGAGTTTAAACATTCACTCACTCACTCATTTTCTACCGCTTATCCGAACTAACTTGGGTCACGGGGAGCCTGTGCCTATCTCAGGCGTCATCGGGCATCAAGGCAGGATACACCCTGGACAGAGTGCCAACCCATCGCAGGGCACACACACACACACTCATTCACTCACGCAATCACACACTATTTTTCCAGAGATGCCAATCAACCTACCATGCATGTCTTTGGACCGGGGGAGGAAACTGGAGTACCCGGAGGAAACCCCCGAGGCACGGGGAGAACATGCAAACTCCACAAGGTGGAGGCGGGAATCGAACCCACAACCCTGGAGGTGTGAGGCGAACGTGCTAACCACTAAGCCACCGTGCCCCCCCCCAGAGTTTAAACAGTTTTTCAAAATTGTTAATGATTAATAAGTCTTTAAAGTATTTCTCTGGCACAAACATAAGATATATAATACGATCGATTGTTTGCATTCATAGGGTAGGCAAAGCAATAATCAGAAGCTTGATAATGAGGGATACAGCAACCAGAACTTAAGAGGAGGTGCTGATTAGGGAAAACACAGAACAGGTGTGAGTGCACAGTAAGGCATGTGACAGGGTCCTGTGATATGCTTGGGGCTAATGGGGAATGTAGTTAAGCACTGATTTTGACTTGAACATGACATGCTCAAATCCACTTCTTGGTCCATTCTTAATACGAATGACTAAATAAATAAATGATTGAATGAATGAATGAAATATATAATGAATTGCTATGACTTTTAGCTGCTCAATGAATACATTGTGTATATCAACAGCCATCTCTATTGAAAACAAGTCTTCTATGATGATAGACTATATATGCATATGCCACAGAAACAGGAAAGAGTTGAATAGAATTAGGAAATAGATTTCTGTATATGCGGCCTTATCATTTTGTGTTTTTCTGCCAATTATTTAATGCTTTTGGCAAAGGGTTTGAGTGAAAAAATTGTAATAATTGTGTGTTATTTATCACTTCTTTGAAGTTTAGGCCATCGAGTCAAAGATAAAGATTAAAGTTTGTCTTTTCTGTACACTTGGCTCTCGCATTTCATCAGTACTTCCCCTCTGTGCAGATCATTTCCTCGCTCTGTTACTGACTCTACTCACACTGCAAACTCTAATGGGATTTAAAGCACCTTTCACCCTGACAAGTATGAATCGCATTCCATCACTTCCTGCTGGATCCTGTATGGAGCGGGGAAAAAACACACCTGTTCTAGAGCTTGAGTCAACTGGATAGTGTGATAGTGATAGACCGTGAAGCTGGTGCTAGAGGGCGACTCACCCCTCAGGCAGCGTAGTTCACCAGCGGAAAGATAATTAGTCGTCCGGGCAGGACCTGGGGGCTTAAAAGTGGTCGGCATCAGAGAAGGAGTGCGAGAACAATGTGATCCAGAGGCATTTAAAGTTTGGCAGTGTACAGTGCATTTGCTGCACATTGCATGTGAAACTCAATGTACTTGTTATCTGGTGTATTTGTAGTAATGTGTGGGGGTGGATGTGCTTACCACTGCCAAGTTTCTCTGAAACTCCTCCAGGACCTGAAGGCGATATTCACAGTTCTGGGCTTTTTTCCCTCCAATTATCACCTGAAACTTATTCTTGTGTTTCTTTTTTGTGCCTGCTGAGGACGTTCCACTACACTTAAACCTCTGCAGAACTTCTGTGTGGCCTTGCAGAGTTTAGACCCAGGTTTTGATCTGTGCCTGTGGTGATGAGTGCTGGGTTGAAAAAAAAAACTGAAAGGGCTCTGTCTCAATTCAGCTTTCATGATAGATTTTTTTTTTATAGTTCCAGAAATCCAGAAGTAGATTTCGATCCCTAATGAGCAAACCAGATGTGACAGTGCAAAGGGAAAACATTGCTAAAAAAATGACTCACTCAAAAAGAAGCCCATCCTATGAGGTGTCCTAGGATGACCATAGAACAACATTTATCATTACAGCAGGTTCAAGGTACATAATGCATGCAACCAAATAAAATATGCTAGTATCTAGCCAACATCTAATACTTAATGGGTCATACAGTTGGTTCTGCTGGACAAAGTTACTGTCAATTAACCACTAAACGAATGTCATCACAGACAAATTAAGGTGTGTGTTCCTAAAAAGGATTTTATTTTTAAGGATTACTATTTTTTTTTTACTGGTTTTATCAGTATTGGTGTTTTGCTGATTAACTGAAACATGGTATCCATGTCAACATTAGCATTAGCAGTGTTATTTACCTATTGTTGCAATTGCCGGTAAAATAGTTATTTTTGGTGATTTAATACCACACCATCCTGCCTCGATGTCCGATGACGCCTGAGATAGGCACAGGCTCCCCGTGACCCGAGGTAGTTCGGATAAGCGGTAGAAAATGAGAGAGTGAGAGTGAGTAATACCACACCCAAGGCTCTAATGGTACTAATCCTTGTTTCCAGACCAGCAGAATTTTAATGTTGGAACCGATTTGATTTTGCTGATTCAAATCACACTGTGATGTTGTCTTATAAATTTAAAACTGCACAAAAAAAGAGGACCAGGACAGATTCCAGGACAATGGAAAAAGTGCCTTTGGTGATTTAGCCTTGAAGCTGAATAACACTTTCAGTAACTGAATAACAATAACATAAAAAGAATCCATCTACCTCCCTTAAGCTTTTTTTTTTTCATTTGGCCCACTAGGGAAACCCATAAGAATCTCTACAGATCCCTAAAAAAAGTGTTTCCCTATCAGAGAGTGTTTTACTTAGAACCCTTATGAAATCCTTCTTACTGTGAATGTATAATGATTATACCGGGAGAATACAACCTCTATGGAGGCATTATGAATAGTGTCATATCTTCTTATTTTACTAAATTCGTGGTGAGTGGACGCATGTTATGGATTAATGAGTCAATAAATTCACTGACAGTCCTGCTCACATTTTCTCCTTGTCTGTCTCTCTAATCATGATAGAGATCTCATTAGCCTTCAAAAGGATTTTCAGTGACATTCAGGTAAGTCTGTAGGGCATCGCAGCTACCCAAAATTGGCATAGACCATGTATCCAGTCCATGCTTTCTGCCTCCAGCTTTTGATTTGTAGATCTGTTCAGATGCTTCTCTGCAGGCTGACATGGCCCTGTGTGACGGCACGTGCCAGAAAATCCCCCTCAAACCCCTTGTTTTTGGGAAGCGGCGAGACAGGCCACTGTCTCCCATGCACATGCTCAGGCGACAGACATTGCAACGGTCCTGCTCTCGCCTCCGCGAGCACATTTAATTAAATCACAAACACGAGCAGGAGGCCACCACCCGCTTTAATGGAATGGATGAAGTGGGCCAGGATGCCGTTGGCAAACACGAAGAACTGGATGCCTCTGAATACCCTTGAAGCTTATTAAAAGTGCCTGGCAACGTTAGTCGCTAACTATGTCACTGCCAAACGCACATTCAGTTTAATGGTTAAACTGGGAGAGATGGACTGTAACATTTCCGATGTGTGCTCAGGCATTCGGCTAACTTCTAACAGACTGTCTGCATCACAGATGTGCGGCGAGCTCTGTGAGGTATCTGATGCCTCTTTAACTCTTTATTTCAAAGAGATACGTTCCATTTAGCTACAACTGGGTGATGAGTAATGACATGTAATCTCTGCAGGGCCAGTATCAATAAATCAGTGCACCAGTAGTTACCAGCAAAGGGACGGTTTTAAAACTAAGATGCTCAATTTCTCTTAACACAATGAGATGCACATCTGGGTTGCAAATCAGTTTAACCCTCCAATGCACCCTATATATTATATTTAACATCTTGTGCACCACACGTACAGTAGTCTCTTGTCTACATATACTGAATGTTTATTCTGTAAACCTGTGTCTATGCAGAATGAAAATAGACAATGACAAAGAAAGCAAATCCCATATCACAGATAGAGGGGAAACAGCTGGCATTCCCAGATTGTCTTGAGTTTTAGCTGTGTTAGTGCCATCTATAACCACTGGGACTGAGAACAAAGAGGCTAAATGAAGTGATAGACTGTCAGGAAACTGTGTAGCACCCTTGAACATTACATACTATTTATGGAATTCTGATTTTAATCATATCAGTTTATATGTTTACGCGTCAAAATGAGGGTGTTAAGTGGTACATAACAGTACAGAAGCAGTTCAAGTATTGTAAGTAAATTAAACCTGTAATGTCTGAGCATGTCACGTGTAAATAGAGCTTTAATGAAGAAACAAATTAAATTAATTCCCCTGCAAGATTAAAAAAATCAAGCGTATCTTGTAAATTACCAGTTATAATGATAGAAACCGCTGCATGACAGAGAAAACCTGACATGAAATGACATGAAGGACTCGCATATGCCCATTACAAACAAAAAGTGTCTTAGAAAGTTTAAATCAATATATTGTTTTCTGTGAGCGAGTAAACAAGATGATTTTCACATAATTTTGAAACAAAAACTCTAGGCTACAAGATCCAGTTCTCAAAAGTCTTGTGAACCGATGTTCTGTATGTGTTTTATGGCATTATTCAAGTGATGTAAAATATTTCATTTTTCACTAACCACGCATAAACATTGTTTTCTCAAAAACACAATCATGTACATACATACTGCTCACATATTATTGTAGTCCAGTTTGTGCTGATTACAGTGATATTAGACTTTAGCCATTTATGTCTTTATAAGTAACTGAAAAAAGCACAAATGTCAGGGTATGACAAAACTTCTCCAGGCCCTAAAAATACCCTCAGACTCCAGAGGGTTAACAACCAACAAATAACTGTGCTTAACCTGTTAAAGTGCAACCTAAAGTTCGCAACAACCTGATCCCAGGATATCGACTATTTCCATTTAGCCTCACTGATCCTTCCCAGTCTTGCCAGTTGACTGTCCTCTGGACCTGGTTCTGCCACCTGGGAGTGCCACAGGAACATCCCTGTAGCTGAGTCAGGGACTTATTTGCCTAAAGCTAAGTGAGGGACTTTGGCAAGGTTTTCCCAAGTGCCTGGTACCCATGAATGGAACACCACAGTGTTTCTGGACCCTAATGCACAGTAAGGTTGGCCAAGTATTTTGTTTATGTAAGACAGCTGAGGGACACAAGTTGAAAGTGGTTTTCGAAATGGAACAGTGCTGGAGTGGTTCACTGAAAGAATATCTCTTTAGCATGATTCTACTATCTCATGTTCATAAACAACCAGATCCCAAGAATCTGACTGTTTTCACAGAGACTCACTAAACCTTCCAAGGCTTGCTGGTTGGCAGTCCTGGGTTTGCCACACTGGAGTGATATAGGAATGTTTTGGACTTACTGCCCACTAGCTGATGCAAGGACTTTCTGGTATGGTGTCTGAAATTTTCCTTAGTGCTTGGCTCCATTAACACAACAGTGCTCAGTGAGGTTGGCAAACTTTTTGCTATCAACAATTTGCTAAATAACTACTATGTAAAGCAGCTGACGGACACATGTTGAACGTAGAAACAACGTTGCATAGTGAGTCAAGGGAATTTACCTATAAATTAAGAGGATAAGAAGAAGCTTTCAAATTTTACCACTCTTCTTTTTTACTTGTTAGGGACCCTAGCCAGCAGCTGCAAATTGCCTGCATGGGGCATTAGTTTAAAAAGACATGTCTCGGGAGAGCTTCCTTGTTATCATACAGTAGGTTTGGGCTTAATAATTCAGAGATCACCGTCCATATTCTTATTTGTCCATGCAGCTTGGTATATTTGTGTTTTATACAATAAGTTTCTGTCAGGATCTCCAGCACCCATGACCAACTATGTTTTCCAAAACACACATGGCTACCCAAGACTACATACCCTAACATCCACAGACTAACTGCAGACAACTGTACACAATCACCACATGTTAAATAAAGACCACACAAATGATTACTAGCTGTGAAGTATTGTTCAATGTGTATCTGCCTGCCTTCTTGTGGACCGTTATCCTGGTTCTGACATTGTTTTCTTCTTCCTTGTGATCTGGATTTTACCCTATTGTTGACATTTGCTGACCCGCTGATCCTACTGATCCTGACCTCTGCTTGTTTTTGGATTATGTATTTGGTCTATGTTTTGGATTTGTCTGCCAGTTTCTTCACTAGAACTTCAAACTACGCTGTCATCCATTTCAGCAATCCTTACCTGACAGATATAAAATACAATCTGTAAAATCCCAAGCCTGTCCAATCTAGAAATACTATCCTTCAGTGTTGTCAGTGGTAGATAGTAGGTGTTCTGTACAATATGCTAGTGTATCATCATACCACTTCACTTGGTTATCATAACAAATTGTGCCTTGTGTAAATACATTTGGAGCAAGAAGAGAAATTATGCATTTTATATTATATTGGGTACGAGTATATCGTTGAGAAACAATTTTTGCTCTTTTACCTCCTACTCTCAGAAAAGCATGCGATCTATGATGAGTCCTCCCACGTTTTACACATTGCTTTTCAATGACTCCCATAAGGCCAATATTTTATAAGGCCTACTAGCGGAAGGAATTGAATTGTATAGAATTGAACCGAATTGCATTGTGAGCTACTTTCTCATGGATTATGGAAACATGTAAACATGTGGACATGACCAATTATTTGAAATATGCAAAAATCACATATATACAGTTTCAGTATGTATATATATATATATATATATATATATATATATATATATATATATATATATATATATATATCATCGCTGTCGGGCGGAAATCTCGTATGTCCAAATTTTGTCAATTTCATATTTTTTCACATATCGATGCTATTGGTCAATCCCCACGTGGGTCTGTTATTTTTACAAGTTATTAACCAATCTAAAGTCTTGAAAACAGCTTGAGCGCAAAAACTCCACTGGACACTTCAACTGTCTGAGAAATCTCGTAACTCCACCTCTTCTTCACTCCGCGGGAGAGCTGCGCGGAATATTTCTCCTCAAGGTTAAGAGTCGCGTTTATCTCCGATAAAACGTGACTTTGTGAAAATGTTGTGTTAATGTTGGTACACAACAGTATATGATAGCAATATAAGGTATAATAACAACTTTAACGACACAATGTTTAATAACTCAAAAAAATACGGCGTTTTTTTAATTTCCTGAAAAATAATGGTTTTGGAGATACGAGGATTCCGCCCGACAGCGACAATATATATATATATATATATATATATATATATATATATATATATATATATATATATATATATTCTGAATGCAGTAATTATATAAATGCAGTAAATAAATAAAATGCAGATTATATAAAGCAATCTGATTTACACACACAGATCATCAAGCCACTAGTTATCTTCATACAATTTTAATGTTTTTTTTTTAATGTTTTCATCACATGAGAACACAAAAAAGAGGTCTAGCAAATTCAGACCCCGGTTAATATTTGTATATAACATTTTTCCCCCCATTAACACCAGAAGTTGTCACCCTTGTTAAAAGTTTAATTTCCCAAAGTCTTGTGGCTGAAATGACAGTCACTTGTCAACGCCTTTCGAACATGAACATCCATGAAAGTATGGAGTGTTATACAAAAGTGCATTTCAGGTTCGACTAATTCCAAACTGGCATATACCAGAGATCCATGAGAATACTGTACAGATTACCATGTCTCACAGCATGAATAGAACAATAGCATAGCGAAAGAAATGACTGAGCTCGGCTTACTCGTGGACGAAGGGTAGAAATACTGTTTTTTTTTTCCTTGCTTTTTTTGTTTCCTTTTTTTTTCCTGACCAGAACCTCACCATATAATCAAGTGATAGCAGCCAGAATACACCCGAAACAGAGGATACATTTATTCCCCATTGGATGTCTGACAAAAAAAAAATAAAACAAAGAAAGGACATCTCCAGTCATATCCAGCCGTCAGGTGAGGGGTAAACATTAATAACTGAAATGTACAAGTGTGGAGAGCAGTTTCTCATCCAGAGGGAGGGTGAATGAGGAATGGGTCCCATCTGTGAATCCCTGCCAACCCAAAGAGTCTTTCAATATTTCTTTTAACACTTTGTCTTTGTTTTTGCATATATCAAGTATCCCTTCTATTGTTTTTTTTTTCTTTCAGAACATTTGTGATATACAATATACTCCACATATTTCAGCTGAGGTGTGTAGTTTTTGTAAAAAGTTTTGCTCAGGCCATGCTGGTGATCAGGCATTTCATCCCACGGCTCGAGAGGGTGCATCACAGACAACCGGATGTGTATCAGCCGTTAGAAAATCGTCCACCTGACGTCAAATGTCTCTGGCTGAAGATCTGTCCGTTCAGAACAGTTTTTAAACAAAGTTTAATACTTTCTGTTTTTCCTTGACAAACAATATGTACAATGGCAACCGCAAGAATGAAGAGCTGACGAACAGCAAGACAGAAAGAACAGTATTTACAAACATACTGGATTAACAATGTAGCAACATCAAATTTTTTTTTTTAACTGAAATTTTTGAAATAAAAAATTTCAGTGCAAAGTCGACCAAAGGATCACGATGACTGGTATATTGTAGTCTGGATGTGGTTGATGAGACTCTTTAGATTGAGTTGATCTTCCTAGTTAGCTGCTGCTGTGCTGGCTCAGGGTGTGATTCTGCAAAAGAGGAAAAAGAGAAAAGAAGAGATATTTTATTATTGCAAATTTTATGCTATATGCTTTGTTTCCTTTTACTGCCTCAGATATTAACTGGATAGTTCTTTTAGCATCACATACTAGCACATGTCTCATCAGCGTATATCAGGTTATCCTCCTCCAAAAAGCTTTACTCTTTGTTTTTTATTCACCTGAATAATGCTCCTGTATTGTTTTTCTGTTCCTTTCATACAACAGGAATCAGAGTGTGTGTACGTCATCCATCCAGACTCGTTAATCGAAGGAACAATGCCGAATAAGAAAATGTGTCTGACAGACATATTTGGCGTTTCCATTATCTAAATCCAATTAGTTGAGAATGGAGCTGAATTTGCATGAGGATCGATAGAGCTAGGCCCTGTGCGGCAGCAGGTATGGTAGAAAGCACTGAAACATAGCAGGTGACGTGCTAGAGCTGTCAAACCCCCTCAAATGCAGACGTCTCAATCCGAACGCAAACGCCCAGGGATCGATGGCTGTGGCCATGACAACCAGCCAGGAGCTGTGTCTTTCTCATACAAACAGAATGAGGTGAATAACATCATAATTTCTTGGGTTTTGTTTTCTGACAATGGCACATAAACGCCAGCTGATGATCACCGTTAATTAATACATCCAATCTGAGTCGAATCCTTGCATGCTTTCACTGAACCAGGATGCTCAGTGGTGTTGAAAAAAACTGTATTAAATACAGACACTATGGTACTTAATCCAGGCAGTGACTATAATGTGGAGTCCAAATGGTCCAGAGTGAAAAACAGTGGACTCTGAAAATGAAAAATCAATGTGAAATGAACAGTAAAGGCTGGGTCATTTGTTACCTCCAAATGATTAGGCTCTTACTGTTCATTTCTTATTGATTTTTCTTCCCTTCCTGTCTTCGCTTTGGTATCAGATTTTAATATGCACAACCAAAGAGAAATTTTAATTTGAATTGAAAAACAAAACAAAACAAAAAAAAAAACAATTCAAAACAAAAATACCTTTAGATTTATCAGCAGAGGTAACTGCATGCAAATTACGTGTTTTGTTTACCCTCGGATCTATTCGGAATTATTGAGGCATGAAATCAAATAGTTGGGGAAAATCAAAAGCGGCAAAACACAAGGAAACAATCTTCAGAGAAAACACACATTAAGTGTATACACAAAGACACACAAATAGCAAAAAAAAAATTAAAAATCCAGATACACCTGTGTGCACTAACAAAAGCACATGCACACAAAGGAGATATGGGTAGTGGCGAGGGAGCGGTGCAACACGAAGGGAGCTTCTGTGACGGGAAGTGTGGACCGGGGGGGCAGTGCAACTGGTGTCCCTGGTGGGCTGAATCCAGGTCATCTTTTGAAGTGACTGCTAATCCCTTTAATGCAAACTACATGCCCCACTTGCTGTGCTCGCTCTAAAATGCGACCTTGGATGCCTCGAACTGGCACGGATTAAGTACACCTGTCACTAGGTAGCCTTATTAGTACCAAACAAAATGCAGAAAAAACAATATTGAGGACTAAACATCAGAGCAAAATGTGGCTTTGTTTCTTTGATGTAACAAGATTGATGTACAATACTGGATCTGCTGGTTAAATTGTTCGAACGTGGATTGTTCAAACATTGTTGCTAGTTGACATCAACTAATACAGCTGATGTGACTGAAAAAAAAATTCAACATTTACCTCAGATATGTTGGAAAATTAACAAGAAAAGACTTTATGAGTCTTCAAAGATACTAACACACTCATTTTTACATACATACTAGCTAGCATACAGCTAGTTTGTTAATACAGCATCAGAGATGGGGGACTCGAGTCATATGACTTGACTCGAGTCAGACTTAAGTCGCAAATTTGAGACTTGAGACTTGCTTGACAAATATTAAAAAAAGACTCGACTTGACTTTGACTCGACATTCATGACTTGAGACTTGACTCGGACTTAAGTTAAATGACTCAGAGATGAGGGACTCGACTTGACTCGAGTCAGACTTAAGTCGCAAATTTGAGACTTGAGACTTGCTTGACAAATATTAAAAAAAGACTCGACTTGACTTTGACTTGACATTCATGACTTGAGACTTACTTGTGACTTGCACATGTGTGACTTACTCCCACCTCTGCATAGCATAGCATACAGCTAGGCCAATAAGTCATACATTTTATACATTCAGACATTTAAGTGGCATTTAAGTGAAACAAGACATAAAACGATGCTACATTAACATTTCCATTCTCTCTGATGTTTTTATATGAATCTAATTACTTTATACTTGTAAATTAAAATTACACAGTAAATGTTAATATAACAATATGCACACGTGAGAGCACTGTTGCAGCTATAAAATTACGTATGCAGACCAGAGAAGGTACAATCAGGTCTTTTTTCAACAAATTAATGTTGACTATAAAGATTTTCCTCAGATTTGTTGCTAAGTTACAAAGAAAATACTTCATACTTATGAAATTACACTGAACGAACACTCACTCGCCCGCTAACTTCTCTCTAACTACTTTTTACACTCTCGATTCATGTAGTTGAATTTTTGAGAACACGGTTGTTATGCAACATGTGCCATAAAGAGGAGATACAAATTAGCTAGCTAGCATAAATCTGTCATGTGTTTTATATGGACAATTTAAAGATATGGAAACAATATAGAATGTTAACATTTACCTCAGATTTGTTGTTAAATTGCTAATAAAGCGCATGTGTAGTTTAGATTGTGATTGTAATTGCACATATCTTATAAAACACAGACTGCTAACTGAATATTCATGGTTTCTGTTGGGTTATAATGAGATGAATGGATGAGACAATTTAGTTGTTAATAAATCTATAAATACAAGGTTTAAAAGTATTGCTCTGTCTATTCTTGCAAAAAAAAAAACAAAAAAAAACATGGAAGGCTGATTTAAGTAGAAATAAGTGAAGTACATAAAACCTAATGTGGCTTTCACCTTCATGGTCTCTTCAGCTTCATGCTGACAAGCACAATCTTGGTTTATTCACCTTCATCCCTAAATCCACCTCACACTTCCATTTTCCCCTGCTGACATAAAAAAACCGTCTGTGCAGGACGCAATGATGCCGGGACAGGCAGGGTAATAAGAAGTTTTGATGCCAGGGGCAGGGGTAAGGGGAAAAACAGTCAGTGTGTGAACGTGGCAGTGTTCAAACTCTCACTTTCATTCCACTCTGAGTGACTGAGACAGACATTTACCGACAGAGGCAGTGAGAAACCAAAGGAGGGGGGAAGAGAGTTTCTCCTGAGACCACACGCACCCCCCCCACCCCAAACCTCCTCCTCCTCCTTCACCTCCTCCCCTGATGGAAGAAGGAAGGAGCAGAGCTGCAGCTTCCTTAATGAATGCGGTCCATTACCCATCAGCCCTGCTTGTCGGCAGCTCCCCTGCCTCAGCGGCCTGGGGCTTCAAATGGCAGGATATTGACACGCGGCACCGCAAAGTGACTGAGCGAGTGTGTGCTGAGGTGTTTGTGGCGTGTGGGGGGTGGGGGTTTGAGGTTGAGGGAAAGAACGTGTATGTGTGTATGTGTGTGTGTGAGAGAGAGAGACAGAGAGAGATCGAAAGGGGAGGGACAAAGAGAAAGAAGAGTGTGTGTAGGTGTGTGAGTGTCTGCCTGCATTTTTGTGTACAGGCATTTGTTGCTGTGTGTGTGTGTGTGTGTGTGTGTGTGTGTGTGTGTGTGTGTGTGTGTGTGTGTGTGTGTGAAGTGCATGCCAAGACCCCAAAGGGATGCGGCTCCTTGGATATAATGTAGGGCTTGCAACAGCTATTAAAGGGGAAAATAAAGCCTCATGGGGGAGCAGTGGTCTACCTCTTCCTTTAAACATGTGACGAGCTCTCTCTCTCTCTCGCTCTCTTTCTCTCTCTCACTCTTCAGGCATTCTCAAGGACAGTGTTAAACGACTTCACTGGCAGCCATGCAGGCTGGAGAGAAGGGGAAAAAAAGAAAACAGAGGAAGAAAGACAAAAGGGAAAAGACAAAGCCTGCCTCTGCGTCTGAAGATACCCCGTGTGCTTTGGCTAGATCGAACGACAGCACCGGTCTCGCTCCGAGCATCTCAATTATTATCTGTATTAAAAATCTAAATACCGGCGTGTGTGTTGCGCTCATTCCGTCAGCTGTTCTCATAATGAATATATGGCGAGTGTGTAAACATGGCGGATTCAATTCAGAAGAGCATATTATTACACCCACTCCAAATTACTATCTACAGAGACACGGCATGGCCTAGAGACAGAAACAAATCAATACCGCAGCGAGAAACCTAACACAATGAAGGCAGCACGGTCCTTGCATATGCATTCGCACCTACACAATCACTGATAATTCACAATGCAGTTTCCAAAGGCAACTCATTTTATATTAAACAATAATCTCATATTTACATGTTATATTAAAAGACCCACAATTTCATATGTACTTCAATGGATTTGTTCCAAAGACTTCTGTGTGTGTTTGTGTGTGAAATGCAAATAATCGCACAATGACTGAATTATGGCAGGATATAACAGATGTTCTCCAGCACTGCATTCTCAATCATGGATTATCTCATGCCATTATCCATTACCATGTACTTCCTCACTGTGTTCTTCATCACCATGTTCTTCTTTTTCATGTTCCCTTCACAGTAGTCTTTCACCACAATTTCTCCGGAACCATGTTCTCCCTCACCATATACTGTCATATTGCATTCTCCCTTACTGTGTTCTCCAACATTATGTTCTCCTTCACCACATTCTCGCACACTATGTTCTTCTTCGCCATGCTCTCCCTCACCATGTCCCCATGTTCTTCTTCACTATTTTTTTTCACTATGCTCTCCCTCATCATGTTCCCATTTTCTTCTTCATCATGTTCTTCTTCACCACATTCTCCCTCACCATGCTCTTCCTCACCCTGTCCTCATGTTCTCCCTGACCATGTTCTCCGTCACTGCTATGATTTAAGCATGATTTCTGGTTTTCAGTGTCTTCTTTATATAAGTTAATAAGTGATATAAGTTCTCTAAAGTTCACATCCGGATTTTTATCTGACACTGTTAAACTCCAGCAGTCAAAACTCCACAAAAACTCTACTACTTTACTCATCTATTTCTTTTCCGCCAATATTCCTCAGTCACTGGTTTCTTTTCACACCATTGCATCATTTTATTCAAGTGTGTTGATGTGGTTGGCTTTTGGGGGTCATGGCTGGAGGTTTGGGTGAAGAAAAAAAAACTACAAAACTGCAAAAGTCAATCAGCAGTTCACTTAGGGCCAAAGCAAACAGGTGCAATTTGTCGGAAGTGTGTTGAGAGAGAGAGAGAGAGAGAGAGAGAGAGAGAGAGAGAGAGAGAGAGAGAGAGAGTAAAGAAAAAGAGTACATGGCTGGGAAGCTGCTGTTGATTTATTAAGAGATCGTTGGTTTTGGCGGCTCCCATTTCTCTGGTGTTTATCGATACGGTTGGGCGATGGATCGGCCGGCTGGGTTTATAGGACATGGCGAGAGGTGAATGTTTTGCTTCTTAGCCACTTGGGAGAGGACTAAAATGAGCTCCAGGCTATCTTTAAGGTTTTTGTTCTTCAACTGTTCCAACTCAGAATAAAATTTACAGAACTTCAACTAATTCTGACTTATGTATTGTATAAAAAATCAATCTGGCATAGACAACAACAATGTTGTACTAGAGGATGTTGTAATTGGTAATAATTAGCCTTGCCAATAAACATAACACTTGCTCACTCATGGTTCCAGGTACTTTTGTGGTTTTCCATATGGGCACATATCACAATACAGAGGCTCCCAAAAGTTGACTACACATTCCAATTTCTACACATATTCCAATTTTGGACAAGCACAGAGACAGTGATGATGCAGTGCCTCCGGAGTGGAGAGAATTAAGGGCCTTGTTCAGGGGTCCAACAGTGGCAGCTTGGTGGTACAGGGGTTTGAACCCCAAGTTTCTGATCAACAACCCTTAACCCTTAACCTTAACCTCTTGAGCCAACACTGCCCTGAAAATAAAAATCAGATGGTTCTTTGTGCAATAAGGAACCAACTTGTTTCGACATATGTAATTACAACTTTGGCATTTATACAGAGCAGCATACATTTACCACATTTACAGTTGAGCAATTGAGGGTTAAGGGCCTTTCTCAGGGGCCTAGGAGTAGCAGAATTGTGTACTTGGCATTTGAACTCCCAACCATTTAATCGTTAGTCCAACATCTTAACCACTGAGTTACCACTTTCCTTATTAAAATTAAAAGTAGCTACATTTTTCTTTAATTGCTAAAAACTAGTAATCGTTGACAAATTGTTGAGGTATACCTTAAGAGGATAAAATACTCCATGCTGTTATGGATATAATCAACTTACTTTATTTTCCGTATATAATTGATAACTGAGAAACAAATCAATGATAAATAGTAATAAATAGAAATAATACTGTGTATAATTTCAGTTAACTCTATTTCTGATTATTTATCGCTGATTATTTTCCCATAACAGCATGCCATGTAGTGTTTATTTCCTTACTTAGTAAACCTAACTATTTTGTAATCTACTGTATAATAATTTTAAAACAGACATAAAATGTAACTAATGAAATAGTGTCTGATATATTGTGTATCTGTCACTGACATGATTCAATCCGTTACATATCGGTGAGACAATATTTGATAAAAAAAAATATCCCATCACTTTCCATTAGGAGGTGAAACAACACATGTTTGTTAAGGTTTCAATTAGTATGCTTTCCTGATCAACCCTCCAAACCACATGCAGCGATTCACCAGTGCTCTCTTGTCTCCACTCTGTAGCATGTCCAGGGCTAAAGCAGTCATTCTGATCCATGTGCAGTTCCCCTTAAGGCTTTTAGAGGGCTTTCTTGTGTAGTCTGAACCTCAGGAATGGCCAGAGAGAAAGGCCTCTTAGCACACTGCCTCATGGGGCTCTGAGAAAAGGAAACGGAGGCAGGAGACGACGGCTGAGAGATCGGGAAGAACAGCATTTGGACAAAGAGACTGGAGAACAGAACACAGCTCACCGTTCAGAGCGCTTGTGTTAGCTATAGGCAAAGTAAAACCCGCCAGCACAAGGACCATGAGTATACTAAAGTGCTGCGTCTAAAAATCCCAGAGAGAGTGCCACACCGCTAGCCCACAGTCTTTGTTTTTCCGGACTTTTCTGATGTTAGATATAATATGAGCTGGACTAAAAATCCATGAACATGACATCGCCCACAATTTCCTATTGTCAGGGAGTCCCAAGAGGACTTTCGCTTGTCTGTGCGCAAGTTTGGAGCCTCAGTGCCATCTGTAAGAGTGCTGGAGTTAAAGTAACTCTCAAACTTACTCCAGCTCAATACTTTTAATTAAGACATGATGATGCCAGCCTTAAACCAACGGCAAGCAGACGATGTCTCATCAACGGTCCAGAAGGGAAGACTGTACTAAAACGCTTTTATTAGGACCACATTGATATAAAAATAAAGAGGTGTATAACATGGTTCGTGGTCAGGTCCCTTATGATCTATCTATCTATTTATCTATCTGAATCCCTGATTCTTTTCTGACCTTCGGTGTCTGAGTAAATTCATCTTTGTCAGATTCTTCAGCACACACTTCATCCGATCCCAGGAACACTGCGTGTGAGCCAAGAATACACCCTTGATTCGGACACCGCTCCATCACAGGACACCACACAGACACACGTTCACACACTTAGGGGTAATTTATAATCTGAAACCTGTCACACAGCATGTTTTTGAGAGCTGGGAAGAAACCGGAGAACCAAGAGGAAACCAACAGGAAATGCAGGAAGAACATGCTGATAAGACTGAAAATTACAGAACTGAAACAAATCCCATGATCATCAATCAATATGTTGACAGAAATTTATTTTCCCTTCACTGTAGATTGACTTTATAATCAGAGCAAAATTACTCAGAGTTTTGGTACTAAGTTCCATGTGGTGTTTGAGAACAACAAGCTCCTCATCAATACACAATTGTCAGACTGTATCTGACTGTAGAAAGGACATTATTCATAATAACACTCTCCAGTGTTTATAACAGTTTACGTTTCCAGTGTCACATAAATGAGGATGAGGTTCACTTTTGAGTCTGGTTCCTCTCAAGGTTTCTTCCTCTTCCATCTAAGGGAGTTTTATCTCACCACACTCACCTCAGTCACCTAAGGCTTGTTCATTAGGGATAAATACAAACACATTTAAATATAAGTCTAATATTAATCTTGAATCTTCGTATAATATTAAGCTTTATATAATGTTAATTTTTTTTGTAATATTTCTAATGTTATGTAAAGCTGCCTTGAGAGGATGCCGATTGTTAAAACACTATACACATAAATTTGAATTGAATTGATTTAAGGTTGAAGAGACTTTCAAAAAGGTTGAATATATGTTGTATATGTTGAATATTTCTGTGCATTTTTGTTTAACAGTGAACATGAGTAATAGTTTCAGTGTCTGAGCCTCCACTGTGTTAATCAGCTGAACTAAACAGATCTCTTCTCCACACTGGACACAGTCCAGTTTTTTCTAATGCCTGGCTCTGGTTCCAATAAAAGCAGAAATATATGAATAAATCTATAACAACAACTCGAAGTGGGCACTCTCTATAGTAATAAACATATCTCAGGCCAAATGCCGATTTGACCCCGTCCCCTGACCGTGGCAGGCTCAATCTCCTTGGAAACCAATTATCTTGTGAATTTAATGTTAGAGAGAGAGAGTTTTCGATTGAGAGAAAGTCCAAACTAGAAGCTGACTTTACTTTAAAATTGATCAAAACACAATTTTACTGAAAGCAATGTGAGTTAAAACGTGACAAGAACTAATTGCGTGTTCGAGGCATACTACATGCAAAAATTAAATTTTAATAAGTCAAATAAATCAAGCATAATGAATAAGCACATAACTGAAAATATGATCATCTTAAACTCTGAAATCACTGTTATTGCTTAATATCATTATGGGTTTCTGTTTTTTAATTACCCCGATTCTACATCACACCTCACATGGCTGTATTCTGTATATAATATTAAATACTCTATATATAATATATTATAATGCTGCATGGCTTCAGCTAATAATAGAAATCAACAAATGAAACTTAATGTGAAGTATGTTTACTTGCTTTAGCTTACCGGTAAAACACTTAATTTTTTACTCGTTTATAAATCACTTCATGGCTTAGGACCGAAATACATTATAGATATGCTAATTGAATATAAACCAAGCAGACTACTCAGATCATTAGGATCAGGTCAGTTAGAGATACTGAGGGTTCACTCAAAACAAGATGTGCTTCAACAGTAGACACTTTTAAATCAAGATTAAAAACACATCTGTTTAACTCTGCATTTACTAAAACACTGACTCCACTTTTTATCCAAATCACTTTTACTCCTGTTTTATTCTTTTTAACATATTTTAAACTGTTTTTATTGAAATCACATTTATTTTCTTTAATTGTTCTTTGTTTTTATTATGATTTTATCGTGTGTCTCTTATTTTTACATTTTTTTTCCTCTCTTATAAACTGTTTTCTAATTTCTATGTAAAGCCCTTTGAATGACCTCTGTGTATGAAATGTGCTATACAAATAAACTTGCCTTGCCTTGCATTAATCAATATAAAAGATTTTGAGGAAATAGTGGCATTATAAATCACAGGATGCTAGCTAACACATGTTAAGCTAGCTAGCATGACTATGCATTTTTTAAATAGTTGGTTTTGTGAACCATGTTAAGAACGGGTAACATTACATTTAAAATTATATCGACCATGCTTACTTCAGAGAAATTACTTTTGGGCTATTTTCATTTATTTTCTATTTAATGTGTTTATATGTTGGAATGATTTTTTTCTGTCACAATGGGGACAAAATGTCTCCACAAGGATAGACATATCTGTGAGGTTTGAAAGCCTTGACATTTAGCTGGTTCAGGCAATAAATAATAATGCTTATATTTTAATAAAACTAAATATAACATAAAATAAAAGCCAAAGTATTTCCTTTTGGTTAGCAATAATTAGCTGCATCAATACTTGCAATGACACAAGTTTGTCATACATCCAATGCTATAGGATGTAGGACAAACATGTGTGTGTGTGTGTGTGTGTGTGTGTGTGTGTTATACATTAAAATGTAAAGTATTGTGTATTACATAAATTTTTATTATTATGTTTTGTGTATTTTTAAAAATAAATAAATAAATAAATAAATAAATAAATAAATAAATATTCAGATCTTGGGTTCATATTAATTTCAAACTAACTAAAAGTACTACAAATTAAGAATTTCATTTTTTCTGTAATTTAATGCTGATGGCTAAATTTTTCTCTACAGTTCCAGTTGTGATATTTTTTGTTCTGAAGTTGCTGTTCCTTCCTAAACATTCTCCATGCCTCCACACCAGATCTATCCTTACCCCCGACTCTGAAGCACCGTCTTCTAACATCTCCCTTGTGCTTCTGTGAACAGTTTAGTGTATGATCCTATAGAGGGAGCTACTGTATATGCACGCCGAAGCACTGAAACGTCTGCGCGACGACACTGGGAGAGGTTTGAAGTATGACTGCAGCGGCAAACAGCCATCGTTTAACAGCTTTGTTGCTCCAAATGACACTCATTACCCTGTCGAAGGAGTGCAAGCAAACGCTCCAGCAAACTCGCAGTGCAGCCGTCCCACTGTTTGACAGAGGAAGCAAAACAACTGCACAACTGCTGTGTTATTATGGGGCCTCATTAAGGGAGAAAGATAGGGGAGGTATAGCAAGAGAGAGAGGGAGAGAGGGAGAAAAGAGAGAGAGAGAGAGAACAAGCAGGAAAGATCAGGACTAAGATGCCATCACAGAGAAATATCCAAGCGACATAAAGTTCTTATATAGGCATAATCAGGATCTGACACATGTTAAAGAAAGAAATAATAAAACACCACACATAATCAAAGAATACGCAACCACAAGGGACACACAAGAGCCGGAGCCTTGGCCTGACGATCAAAAAACGCAGCACGCAATCATAAAAACGGCTCACGCACGAATGATCCAGACTCATTGGGATATAATACCGATGAGATTAAAAAAAAGGAAAAGGAATTTTAATTGAATTTAGCAAAGCTATTTTAAAGCACTTTTTTTCTAAGAGACGGAGGCATGAAACCACAGAAAGTTCAGCGGTGACATCGAAAAAGTGCACTTTTCGTTAAAAATGTGAGCGTAACTGATGGAGAAAGGCAAAAACCCAGAGACACGCTGCATAAAGAAGAAACATGGAGGAAGAATCGTGATGTTATCACACCCTGAGGTGAGACAAGAGAGAAATCGCTACACGGAGATGACTCGCTTTTCTGTAAAATATCTGACATGATTAAAACTCGTATTACATTTTTTTTTTTGATATCACAAGATTCATGAGACAAAAATAAATGAGATGACTTTTAGAGAGCCAAGGTGATGTGAATGTCTTTAACCCACACACATACACTCACACAATATATATATGTGTGTGTGTGTGTACAAACCCTAAAAAAATGAAGGCTAGGACTTAAGAGCCCAATTAAATGCTTTCTTTAGGGAGTGATGGTGGGAGGGAGGGTGGTCTTCCCAGGCCGTGAGCCCTGGGCTACATCCTCTAATTAGACAGAGGCAGGGAGGATCTCTGCCTGTCACTGGAAGGGGAGATGAAGTCCGCAGGGCTCCGAAACACACTCACGTCCCGCCACAACACAACACACTCCTGCTGTAAAAGAATGTGCATTAGCTACTTTACTGCAACATTATATCAAAAAATATCTGCTGAGAAGTTTCCAAAACCTCTAATGAAGAGTATCTCAAAACTAAAACTGGGTTCACAGTAGAAATAATATTTTTGGCCTGATTTTTTTGCTGACAAAAAATTGAACATCGTGAAAGAAATATTTGGTCAGGACAGATGAAACCTGTGCTAGTTTGTTTGTTGGTTTGTTTGTTTTTTGTTACAAACTCACCAGTGACCAAAGATGATCAAAAACATGACCGCTGCTACAACGCTGGGCTAAACTCCACCTTTAGGATGACGGAAAAAGATTACGCAAACCTCAGTAGACGGCTTCAAATAAGGTCACGACAAATGTAAACAAAACATGCTGATGAACTAAAAAAAAAATCTTTATTACCTAAACCTCATTATGTGTTTATGGGAGCATTAATCAAAATGCTTGAAATCGATGAAATAAGAATGTAGCTATTTTCTTTAATTGGAGGTCCAGCTTTCATCATAAAGTCTGATATAGAGAGCATATTATCAAAATATATAGATAATATAGATAGAATTCATCCAAGATATTTATTAGGATCATGACATACAGTAAAACAAATAATAGTCTTAAAGAAATGCTAATGCTAATCGCAGAGTCTAGTAATGCTATATTACATTCCATTTACATTTAAGCGTATGTCATTTCGTAGATGTCTTTATACAGAGTGACTTACATTTGTAGTTAAAAAAAAAAAAAAGACAAAATTTGACCATAAATGAGCAAATCCCTTAATCTTCAACTACTCAGTTGGTAAAAAAAACAAAAAACAAAAAAAAAAAACAGAGGTGAATGTAACATTTCAGCATTAAAGCCTGATTAACAGAAAAATGGAACTGACAAATTTCACGGAAAGAAAAGTAAACAATGACTGAATTGTTCGGTTTCTGATTCACTTCAATGCATTAATGTGATGTAAATATATACAGAAAGCGAACAGCCAGAATCTGATCCCAAACTGAATTGATTAGACTTACTGTACGTATGTTTTGCTAGGGCTCCTAACTATCAATCAACATAATCAACTTGTGAAGAACTCGCACTTAACTATCGAGCTTTTAGACATCTTTAAGCAGCCTGACTGCTGAGTTTTAAAGAAAGTGAGTCAAAACAAATGAAGAAAGTAGACTAAATATAAACATTTATACGTTGTTATGGTTATATTTGTTTTCGGAAAGTAGAGGTATCAAAGTAAAGAATATTATTATCAGTCCAAACCAGTCACTTTTAGTCACAGCAACATTAGACATTCGAAGAAGGGCAACAATTATTGATGCTTCAGTTCATTTATTTTGTGTGCACAAAACACCAAAATTAACCTAATCAACAAGCAACCACACATTGAGCTTCCCTGGGGCTTTAAATGTTCTTATTTGATTGATTAATCAACTGATTTAAATGCTTTAACAACATCCTAACTTAATGCAGTCATTCCAATAACGACAGAAACTGATTTGAATAAAATTGAGAACGGCTCAGATGGGCCGTGAATTAATCACAATTATTTCCGTATAAATCTGAGAGAATTTAACAAAACCTCGGAGGGTAAATCTGATTACTAACACGGGCTGTTCTTCCTGAATCACGATGCTGCGTGTTCTTTCTAAATCCTAATGTTTGTGAAATCAGCGATGCCTGAGGCACTTGAAATATTTACTGTTAATTTGCCATTCCTTTAAGAAAGTTTAGGAAAAGTTTACAGGAAACAGCACAGAAGTGTCAGAGATCAAAAATGGTGATAGATTTCTCTGCTGAGCGGGAAGCCGAGCGCTGCTGTTTGTTTGGATTGAACTTCCCAAAGCGCGCAGGACGAGAAGGAAGCGAGAGAACAAGAGAGAGCTCGGAGGCTTCAGGGAGTTTTTGTCACGTCTCCCTCTAGACGACTTGTTTGCATACACACATCAGACCCGGCATTACGCGGGGAACAAAGACACGAGTCTTCGTGGACGCACGCGCATCACACACACGTGTACGCATGCAAACACACAATTCTCACCGGAGTAAAGACTTTGTGAAAGTGTCTAATTCCAATCTACCTGAAGAAGTGGAACATCACTCTGGCGTTACACTGAATCTCAGCTCTCCAAACATCTCTATAGTGTGCTTTAGAATAGTTATAATGAAGAAATAGTTACAGACAAGTTCCATATAAGCATCTAACATTTTGCCTGGATTTTGCCAGGATTTTTGTATTTTCCAATTGCAGAAATGTTTTCAAAATGCAAGCAAAATCAAGCAAACCAATGTGAGGAGCTTGCATTTGTTTATTTTTATTTTGTCGTGTGACATCATCACAACGTGTATTCAGCCACAACCTTCTTCGATTCATGTGCATGAGTCATGAGTACAGCTGCATTTACAATTCTGGGCCTGTATTCATTAAGATTCTTAGAATGATCTCAGAAAGCTCCTAATTTAGCGTCAAAATTTGTCCAATATAAACCCACAGAGAAACTCAATGATTACCCGGGTTTATAACACAGCGATACTACATAACAAGTGGTTAAATCTAAACTTGTGATTTGTCTCAGATTCTGGTCCATAAAATCCTTGAACACTTTCCCGACCAATCAGAATCAAGCTTTCATCTGTGTAGTGTTATAACAATAAATAATAGTGCTCAAACACTAGTATATTCCTATGTACTAGTCTTTTTCATTTAATTTGATTCTACAAGGTCTGTTCCCTTTCTCAGGCTCCACGTGAATCCCTTGAGTAGCAGCCCGCTGAGTCTGGTTCTTCTAGAGATCACGTCTCAGGGAGTTTTTCTCACCAATCATACTGTCAGTTCTCACTCCTTTATAAGTGGTCTAACTTTTCATCAGGATTTCTGTAAAGCTGAGTCTGTGTGAAGCTTTTCAGTAAAACGTGACAGAGTTTTTTGTTGAAAACTCTGTACAAATGGCTTTGAGTACTAAGCAAGGAAGTGAAAGTGGCAGGGGAGTCTCTTTTAAACAGGAGCTGTAATTAAGGTGAGGGTCCTGCAGACACCCTGCTGCTGGGGCTCAAAATGCCAACAAGTCTTTCTTCGCTCTTTCCTTCACTCACCATCTGAGCGGCCCTTCCCCCACAGCAACAAGTGGATGCTCTAATGAGGCGTGAAGTCAGCGTATTACGAGTAGTGTTTAAGAAACAGAAGGCGAGAAGAGTAACGTCACTCGTTAGATGTTCGATAATGCATCCTGGCCCATTCTCAGTGCCAGTTTGTGGATGACAGAAAAAAAATAAAAAAATCTAATTTTAGATAGTTTGTGCTCAGAAGCGGGCATGTTTTTAGAGCAGAACCAGCAGGGCCGAGTTATTTCCCTCACGTCAGTGTTATATGAGTGCTACAAATCACAAATATGAAGTGTGTTACAGCAGAGGGAATGGGCTGTTAAGATAAGGCTATGTGTCCACTTGCAAATATTGTCAGCACATACTGCCATCTCTGCTGCTGGGCCTTTATATGACATTTTTATGGGCTGGGGTCTTAAGGAAAGCTGTGAGACAATATTAAACTGCATCAAAGTATGAGATAAACAAGATACTTAATTACTGATAGCCATGTATTATTTAACACCGATGTTGCATCAAAACACACAACAATGCCACAATAACATACAGAAGCAGGTACGACTGTTTTATTTAATTATCGGGCATGTACGTCATCTACTCAGCTTGCTAGCTCGGACAAGTACTTAATCGCGAGTCTTCAAACATACCTCCTGGTTAAAGTAACTCCAATAAGCAAAGCACTAGAAGTTTTTTTTAATGAGAATTATTTTTAATTAATGAATAAATAAATAGAAAATCAAATAATTAACTAACTAAATAAATGGATAAATAATAAAAAAATTATGAATTACTTTTATTTAAATCATTTATTTATTTATTTATAGTAAATCGATTAATTCTTTTTTAAAAATATTTATTTATGTGTTTATTTATCTAATTGTTTATTTATTTATCTATTTGTTTTCATGGCCCTTAGGAAGAGTTGTGGGTGGGGGTTTTGTTGCTGTACTGATTAGTTTGGTTCTCGTTCCTGCACAAATGTAATAAAAAAGAAGGAAATTAAGAATTAAAGAAGTAAGAGTCTTCTTTTATCTAATTGACCTCATGTAATACAGCATATGCACATATTTGTCTAAAATTCCTAAACTTTTCAAAAACCCCACAGTACAGATTTCTACATTATTATATCACACGTAATCCTGATTTATGGGAACCTTTTCTATGCAATTGATATAAAGTTAAATGAGATCTAACTTATATATTCTTGCCTAAAATTGCATTGAGTCCTGATTAAATTTAGACTTAATTTTAAGATTCTTTTGCTCGTGTAGAAAGCAGAACTGAAGTCTCTTTTGATTCTGTGATTTCATAATCTGTCTGAAATTAAAACATACAACAACATACAAAGCCACATTCGCTGTGTCGGTTACACTTCTTGCTCGTAAGGCTCAGACACAGGGATTGGAAAATGTATATAAATCTTCAAATATAATCGTATGCATGATTTTATTGGTATAACAGTGATTTGCGAATTCGGTATAATGAAGCTGACTGCTGAGCTCAGACAGGGGAAAATGGGAGAGAGAAAGAACGCTACAGAGAAGTCTAGAAGAAAAAAGAGAACAGAGCCGGTGAAAATTGTTTCTCCGGAGATGTTTTGCTTCTCAGTGAAACAGCCAAAGACGACTAAAACCGTCATAAAAAAAAAAAAGCAAAAAAAAACACTGTGTGGTTAACACAGATAATAACACACACACTATCGCCTGAACCTTCATTCTTTGCAGAATAACAACATTTTGGGCCCATTAAATGAGCAGAGTGCGGTTTGAAGTGGAGCGAATGAGCGGGGTTCCAGCCAGTCAGAGACCACCATCTCCCCTGCCGGATCTCACACAGGCCCGAGAGTCAGTCAATCACAGTGTATGTGTGTGTGTTCCTAGGAGGCCTGATTAGGCCTCGGCTTTCCAATCATGCTCCTAGACAGGCCAGTGGAAATTGGCCGGCTCCTGGCAGGGAGCTACCTGTCACAGCTCATCGTCTCCTGCAATGAGCTCTCCTGCAAATGAATAAAATATCATTCCCCCAGCACTCTCTCTCTTTCCATCCCTCTCTCTATCTCTGTCTCTCTCTATTCCTCCTTATGTCTTGAGCTCAATGGGATCCTGACCCTTGACCTTGCTAGCTGGATAAAGCAATGATAAGGAGATGTTGCATGGGTAGATAGTAGAAGAAGAGAAAGTCTTGAACTAGCTGAAAGCAGCCCAGGCCTCTGACAGACTGATCTACCATTCAGCTGGAGATACTGACATGTCCGTGGCATGTCTGACAAGATGCGATAGCGATGCCTGATGCTCACAGTAGACAACTGCTTACTTCAACTGCAACAAAATCATATATAATATGCCACTTGCCACATGACTCAGTACACCAGCAGTAAAAACAGTGACTAATTAACGCATCCTAAAAGGGTTAATACATAACTAAAATGGAACTAATTGAACTAGTTGGTTAACTATTCCACACACACAAAAAAACTTTGTACTACGTATTAAAGTGTTTATTTTTTTCTTGACTTTTATTTGTACTATATTTGCTATTTTGTTTGAAGCTTCAGACATTTACTATATTGCAGTAAATATTATATATACAGTATATACAGTATATAAAGGGCAACATGCTTTGTGTCCTATGGAGTTTATAGCATACCCATAACTAGTCAAACTCTAGACATTAGGATAGATTTCCAGCTCAGTGTGGCTTAACATTCCGATAGTATGTATTTATATTTTCCTAAAACATGTATCATAATTTGAAATCTTCTATAAAATATAGAGGTCTCACAGTAAGCTTTATACTGGTGCCTAAAATACAAATGGCAACATGATAACTAAAAAGTCATGCGGTTTTGTGGAATATAGACCATATTTGAAACATGCGTATGGGTGTGTGTGTGTGTGTGTGTGTGTGTGTGTGTGTGTGTGAGATGCATCTACCCATGGGGCACAATCTGGGAACAATTTTCAGGTGAAATATAATAGCAGCATTTCCCCGAGCGCAATGTGCTGCTTCTTTCATAACCTTCCCTGATCCAGAACAAAGATCCAGAGGTCTTTCATGTCTGCTCTTGTCTCGACAAAAAGCCTGTAAAACAACTAAAGCATGCGTGAAACTCCACCAAGGGGAGACGCGCATCCATCCTATTCCGAACATCGGAAAAACAAAATGGGGAGGAAAAAAAGTATTGAGAAACATCCCCCAGGTTAAAGAACGGGTGTTTACAGCTAATCGCAACATTTGTCTTGTGGAAAATGGAGAAGGAAAAACAGGATTAGCTACAAGATGCTCAAACTGTGGTTTCTTTATTTACCATCTCCATGACTGTGGGCCATGTCAGTATGTCAGGTTTGTTTTATTTTAGCCTCGTGGGCTTATGGTGAGTTTGTACATAATGATTGTGCTCATTTTTATAAATACCATTCAATAAAAAAACATCCAGAAAGCGACAGTTCTGTGTACAGAATCTCAGACAACATGGACAACATGTCAAAGCTTGTGGAGGACGAGCAGAAGACCACACTGGATTGGAGCATTTTGACAGTTGAATAGTGGAAATGAAATTAATCTCGAGTCACATCACACTGATGGTAAGGTCAGAATTTAGTCGCATCAGCTAACTATATGCTTCCCTCATGCCCACATCTTATAACGGCAATTTCCAGCATGATATTGCACCATGTCACAAACTGGTTTCATGAACCTTCCCAGTTACAGGATCTGAATCCTTTGGAATGTGGTAGATGTGGGAGATTTACAGTGTGAATGCGATATCTTTGAACATCTTGTAGAATCCATGTCATGAAGACCTGTGGCTGTTTTGAGAGTAAAGTAAAGTAAAGCCCTACCCAGTATTACTACAGTGTTTGTAATAAAGTGCTCAGTAAGAGTAAATAACATGTAATAGTGGTCTGATAACTTTATTTCTCTTCATAATAACTCTAAAGTATTTGGTTAAGCTACAGTATGAAATCTTATTATAAAATGGTATGGGGTGTGTATTAGCAAGCAGATCAGTTTACATGTTTATGTTCAAATCTGCATTTAAACTTTGGGACAACATGGCCGCCTCCACCACAATTCAGCGTTCATCATTTATATAATGATTTTAAAAATGATATATCAGTCAACTTTAGAAATGATGTTGTGGCAGCATTGTCCTGGTGTTGTGGTGGTGTTGTGGCGGTGTTGTGTTGGTGTTGTGGTGGTGTTGTGGCGGTGTTGTGTTGGTGTTGTGGCGGTGTTGTGTTGGTGTTGTTTCGGTGTTGTGGCGATGTTGTCTTGGTGTTGTGGCGATGTTGTGGTGGTGTTGTATTGGTGTTGTGTTGGTGTTGTGGTGATGTTGTGGCGATGTTGTGTTGGTGTTGTGTAGGTGTTGTGGTGATGTTGTCTTGGTGTTGTGGTGGTGTTGTGGTGATGTTGTGTTGGTGTTGTGGCAATGTTGTGTTGGTGTTGTGTAGGTGTTGTGGCGATGTTGTCTTGGTGTTGTGGTGGTGTTGTGGTGATGTTGTGTTGGTGTTGTGGCAATGTTGTGTTGGTGTTGTGGTGGTGTTGCGTTGGTGTTGTGTTGGTGTTGTGGCAATGTTGTGTTGGTGTTGTGTAGGTGTTGTGTTGGTGTTGTGTAGGTGTTGTGGCAATGTTATGTTGGTGTTGTGTTGGCGTTGTGTTGGTGTTGTGGCAATGTTGTGTTGGTGTTGTGTAGGTGTTGTGGTAATGTTGTTTTGGTGTTGTGTTGGTGTTGTGTTGGTGTTGTGGTGGTGTTGTGGCAATGTTATGTTGGTGTTGTGTTGGTGTTGTGGTGGTGTTGTGTTGGTGTTGTGGCAATGTTGTGGTGGTGTTGTTTAGGTGTTGTGGTGGTGTTGTGTAGGTGTTGTGTGGGTGTTGTGTTGGTGTTGTGTAGGTGTTGTGGCAATGTTGTGGTGGTGTTGTGTTGGTGTTGTGTAGGTGTTGTGTTGGTGTTGTGTTGGTGTTGTGTTGATGTTGTGTTGGTGTTGTGTAGGTGTTGTGTAGGTGTTGTGTTGGTGTTGTGTTGGTGTTGTGTAGGTGTTGTGTTGGTGTTGTGTTGGTGTTGTGTTGGTGTTGTGTAGGTGTTGTGTTGGTGTTGTGTTGGTGTTGATGTTGTGTTGTGTAGGTGTTGTGTAGGTGTTGTGTTGGTGTTGTGTAGGTGTTGTGTTGGTGTTGGTGTTGTGTTGGTGTTGATGTTGTGTTGTGTTGATGTTGTGTTGTGTAGGTGTTGTGTTGATGTTGTGTTGGTGTTGTGTAGGTGTTGTGTTGGTGTTATGTAGGTGTTGTGTTGGTGTTGTGTTGGTGTTGTGTAGGTGTTGTGTTGGTGTTGTGTTGGTGTTGTGTAGGTGTTGTGTAGGTGTTGTGTAGGTGTTGTGTTGGTGTTGTGTTGGTATTGTGTAGGTGTTGTGTAGGTGTTGTGTTGGTGTTGTGTAGGTGTTGTGTTGGTGTTGTGTTGGTGTTGTGTAGGTGTTGTGTTGGTGTTGTGTTGGTGTTGTGTAGGTGTTGTGTAGGTGTTGTGTAGGTGTTGTGTAGGTGTTGTGTTGGTGTTGTGTTGGTGTTGTGTTGGTGTTGTGTTGGTGTTGTGTTGGTGTTGTGTAGGTGTTGTGTAGGTGTTGTGTTGGTGTTGTGTTGGTATTGTGTAGGTGTTATGGAGACTCACCTGAAGCTCTGTTTGAAAGAAGAACTTCTGTGGACACTGTGTGCAGTCGTAGATCTTATCTTCCTGACCGTGAGCTGAGAAAATATGCTGCTGGAGCTTACTGGCCTGGACGAATACTACAAAGAAAGCAAAGAAAGGAGTTAAGTTTCTATATTCTTACTCATGGAGAACTACAGAATAGACATTACAAGTCTTTTAGGTCTCGGCAACAAAATTGTCTAGATATCGTCCGAACTAGACCATTAAATAATATGTTTCTGTGTCTAATGAAGATCAACTTCACAATGAAATCCCATTCACACCACGACCCCATTAGCAGTAATCCAAAATTCTAATACTTCATATCAGATGGTGCTTATAACCAAAGGTTGTCTGTTAAACTCCATCAAACTGTGGACTCGCTTTGATGAGCATGCGTGAGATAATGAGAGACATGGACTGCATTTTGTGCCGCTTAGATAATGATCTTGTGTCCTGTTTCTGCACGCTGGCAGTTATGCCAACTGGATCATTCAGCACTCTGCAGTTCAGAGCAAAATACAGAAAACTATACAGAGCAAAAGTCTGTACACCCTTAGAATATAAAGAGAAGACAGAGCAGATAATATTCATTCATTCATTCATTCATTTTCTACTGTTTATCCAAACTATTCTCGGGTCACGGGGAGCCTGTGCCTGCTGATAATATTGATTTTGTTTAATTATTCATAAAGGCACATGCTAGGATATTATTATTATTATTATTAATACTATTATTATTATTATTATTATTATTATTATTATTATTATTCATCCATTCATCCATTTTAGTGGATGTAGTGCTGTAGTGCTTATCCAACACAGGGTCTGAAGACTTTCCTAGAGGACTATGGAGATATAAGATGGAGGATACCCTGGACAGGGTGCCAACCTGACACACACACACACACACACACACATACACACACACTCTAGTTTGGGGATGGGGTAGCCTAGCATGGGGATGAGATAGCCTATTGTGGTAATGGGGTAGCATAGTGTGATAATGGTGTAGCCTAGTATGGGGATGGGGTAGCCTAGTGGTTAAGGTAATTACCAATCGGAAGGTTGTTAGTTTAAATCCCACATCCACCAAACTGCCACTGCTGGATCCCTGAGCAAGGCCCTTAACCCTCAGTTGTATAAAAAACACTCTGAATAAGGGTGTATGGTAAATGTAACACCTAAGACTATCAATGATAATCTCTCTCATCTTCTACCGCTTATCCGAACTACCTTCGGGTCACGGGGAGCCTGTGCCTATCTCAGGCGTCATCGGGCATCAAGGCAGGATACACCCTGGACGGAGTGCCAACCCATCACAGGGAACACACACACTCTTATCAATGATAATATATAATAATAATGGTTTCATTGTATTACCCCAACTCTGATTATTCTCTCCTTGAAGAATGCACACACATTTATTTATATAGCATTCTGATCTGACCACATACTACATGATAACTGGAAAGACTTATTTTCCCATTTCTTAGTTCCACACACACAATTTCCACAGAACGATTCAGACACTAGATGCACTACTGTCAGCTAGGAAGACTCTATGAAACATCTCATACTGTATGTGCATGCTGAAGACAAGTCGGTGGGCAAAAACAGCAGAAAATGAAACTCCGAAGGTCTCAACTTCTAATCAAAATGAAATCACAGGGAGAAAACTAAATTTAGAGCCACTTAGGAAGCAGCAATGTGGTCCTGATTGCATCCCTGTTGCATGAAATAAAACAATTTTGTGTAACCCACATTTTTTCTCTATGTGTCTGTATAGTGGGAGGAAAAAACCTCTAAATGCAGCATTCAAGCAAAAAACATGGCAAATGCCAAAGCTGGAGAACAGGATCTGGGCCACTGCAAACGTCTCGGCAGTCAGACAAGCCGGCGAGCAAGAAAGGCTTAAAATAATTCTGGCATTTTAGCACCAATGTTTGGATCTTGGACTTCCTGGGTGCTGTTTTTCACAGCCATGATAGCAGGTGTGTGCTGATAAAGTTCTATGATAAATCACAATGTGCACAATTTGTGTATCTGGCCAAAAAAAAACACAACTTACTGTAGTATACAAGAGCATTCTTAAAAACAAAGCTGCTGTTTGGAAAATAAAGCATGCTGTACTATATCCCTGCATCTAAGAGAAATTGTTCCTTACTAAAAATACACAGCAAAACAGACACAAGACACAGACACCATTTTCGGTGACAGTAACCGAATAACCCAGAGTTCTTCCCTTTTCTTCCTGAAGTCTTTTCATGTCCTTTTCCCTAAACTTTGCACTTTTTGTGCAACGTAATAAATCAGTAACATCAAAAAAATAAATGTGAGCTTATGATAGATTGTGTTTAATAAATAATGTTTTCCCATCCATGTTTTTGACCCTGTCGAGAATAAAGCACTTACTGTACTGCATAGTTAACGAATGAAAAATCTATATTTGAATCTATATCATTTTGCAAAAAAAAAAAAAATTATTTAGAATATCTACCCTTTCTTTTTCGAAGAATATCCTGCACATTTTTGTTCTTAAATTCAGGTATGGGTTTTTATTTTCTGCCTGAAACATTACTTTGACTAAACAGTACTTTGACTAATCTTGACTAATCTAAAATATATATATACATATATATATATATATATATCCAAAGGGTTTGCTTGGAACTTCCATGTGGTTTTTGTTTGGTTTTTTTGCAGATGGCAAAATGTCAGTTTAACAAGGCATTTTTCAATGCCAAAATGTTCATTTAACAACGCATACAGTTATTTGTTTGTTTTGAATGTCTTGACGTGACCCGACTTGACTCAGTATGCCAAAGGACAGTCAGTAGCTTATTTGAGATAAGTAGAAAAAGTGAGAGGAAATGAAGTCCAAGTAAAAGTTGTGCTGTATTTAAAGGTAAAATCTACAGCTTAAAAAACTCAACAGTTTATCTAACCTAGGACAAATTCCTGCTATGATCAAGGAGAAAATTTCTAAAACACTGCGGTTAAAGTCAGTCTACATAAACAGGTCTAGAATCTTACTTTCTAACTGCGATTTCCATTAAAAAACAGTCAAACTTTCATCAAGTTGTTGACTTACAGTAGTGAAACTGACACAATCCTAATCAAAATTCAGTTAGTATTTAGTATGTTAAAATCTCTGTGAAATTACAAATCTTTTGTCCACATCGTTTGGTTCAGGTTGTACTTTTTCATTACTATAAGTATATATATATATATATATGTATATACATATATATATATATATATATATATATATATATATATATATAGAATATTATTGTCTAACAGCATGATTTTTTTTTTAAGAAATGATCATGTATTGTATGAACACATCTAGCTGTTTGTCCTGGTCAGTACTGGGACTTTATTAAACACTTTAATCACCAGATCCTCAGACACTGAGGGGAAAAAAGTGCAAAACAACAACAACAACAACAAAAAAAAAAAAATCTATTAGCCTACGTCCTTAATTATACTGACAATATAAATATTCATGCAGACACACTATTTATTTATGCGTAGCCTGAATATACAGTCACCCCAACATTGGGATGGCACTTAAAAATACATACTGCGCCTGTGTTCTTTTAATTAAGTCGGCACCACTGGATGAATATGTGTGTGTTAGTGCGTATTAGTGTGTGTGTCAGTGCGTGTTAGTGCGTGTGCCCTTATTCTCGAAGGAGTACTTCAAACATGCTCTTCGTTATGCTAGACCCATGTGTCCATTCTGAAATGAGAGAGAAAAGGCGACGGGTGGGGGAGGGGTCCAGTCTCTGAGGGACACAAATGTGGGGAAAGTTAGCATTCTAGGCTACATTTGAATATTTTACACTTGATAAACAACTTTTTTTTTCTTCTCCTCTTTATGTGGCACAAGGATGTTGACAGAACATTGTGGGAGATTGTATGTACTGTAGAAGAAAGATTCGGTCCAACTTTTTATTTTTTAAACGTCGAGTAACATTGGACGGTGTTGCTTTTTTTTTTATCGGATTTTTTTTTTTTTATTATCGAAACACCGCTCGTGCTGTAACTCGATATTGTGTTGAGAATTTGCTTTCTTTACGGATGTAAGAAGTGAGACAAAAGTGCAGCAATCCCTCTCGACTTTCACCTCCACTTCTGGTTTGTTTGTGTGAGTCCTCGCGGTCGAAATCACAAGGCGATCCGTGCGCGCCCTCCTTCTCCGCAGTGAGCACACACACTTTTTCGCTGCGGGCTTCCTTACTTCTGATAGCTGTCAAATTTGCCCTGCGAGACTGGAGCTTCTGTCATCTTCCCAGGGCCTCTGGATCTCTCTTCAACTCCACTTTTCCCTCTTTCCCTTCCTCTCTCTTTTCTCTCATCCCCCATTTTTTTTTCTTTGCCTTTTTCTTGCTTTGTCTGCAGTCCCTCCCCCGTCCTCATATTCCCCTCAAATTCATATAATTCATCAGATACTTCAAGTAATTTAGTCCACTATTATCTGTCTATTTCTCTCTCTATACTTTGCTGACTTATCCTTCTGTTCTGATAAAACAATGAGTTTCTAGTGCTTGCATTTCTTATGTATCGTTCTGTGGGACTACAAAATCTTGTTCTATTGATTGGACTTGTTTCTGACTTACAGTACTGGCATATATACTTGGGCTTATCTTAGCCTTGCTAAATATAATTCATGTCTTGACAAGAGTTCATAAATATAACTTCCTGTCGATTGACAAGTCAACTAAGACGTGCTCTTGAGTAGCATATTAAAGACTTTAAGACTTGATCTTGGCTTATCTTCACCTTACAATGGCGGTCTTCACTACAACAATACTTAGCACATGCTCAAGCACATGCTTTCGGCATATCGTCGCTGTCGGGCGGAAACCTCGTATGTCCAAATTTGGTCAATTTCATATTTTTTCACATATCGATGCTATTGGTCAGTCCCCATGTGGGTCTGTTATTTTTACAAGTTATTAACCAATCTAAAGTCTTGAAAATAGCTTGAGCGCAAATCTCATAACTCCATTGGACACTTCAACTGTCCACCTCTTCCTCACTCCGCGGGAGAGCTTCACGGCATATTTCTCCTCAAGAAGAGTCGCAACGAATCAACACGTCTTCTGAGGTAAATGTCTTCAAAGAAAAAAATATCTTGACCCCCGCTAGTTCTGGTGCTCGTCTGAGGACAGGAATTTAGCGCAAGACAATCCACTGCAACGCGGACTAAACCCTGTGCACTGCAAATAAGGTACAGCGTTTTTTTAATTTCCTGAAAAATAGCGGTTTTGGAGATACGAGGATTCCGCCTGACAGCGACGATATGCTTACAAAGTCACATCCTCCGATAGAACAAATAACACTAAATAACAAATTTTAAAGTGCTCATAAACAAATTTAAAGTAAGAAACTGAAAGCATGTTATCTTGTCGCCAGTGTTTAAGGAGTCTCACTTTATCGTGAAGAGATCACGGATTCGAATCCCGTCAATGCCACAGCCAACACGGAAATCATTACAGCACCGTACAGATGAAGTCTGTTCACACAAAACCAGGCTTTCCTAATGTATCCATCAAGACTCTACCTTTTCCATAAGGTATCCATCAAGACTCTTCTCTGTCAGTAGTAGTATAGTAGAACTGGTAGTAGAATGAACTTCCTGTATGTCTGAACAGTTGAGTCACTGTTGGTTTTCAAACAACATCTTCCTCAAGTACGTAAACTAGCTTGTGTTGTCTGTGTGCTTCTCTTGCTTTATATAGTTCCTAGACTGATGGTATTCTTAGTCCATGACCTAGTGAACCAGTATCAGATGTGTTCACTGATAGGAGACTTTCAAAGCACTTCTCTAAGCCAAACTGCAGTAAATGTAAATGTTAATGTATCAGGTGCTAATCATTAATATTACTTTTAATTTAGTTAATATCCATAAAAAAAAGGTATATAACCTAGACAGAGCAAAGAGGAAGGAATGATTAATTCATTAATTAATTCTGCATGATAATAACATTATCAGAATATTTAATATCAGCATGATATCCTGTAGGTTTTAAATTTCCAGAGATATGAAATAATGCTGTGATGTAATGCTATATTATATAAAATAAATAAATAAATAAATAAATAAATAAATTAATTAATTAAAATATTAAAAAACAAAAATAATAAATATTAACAGTAAACAGTAGAAACAAAATAAAACTAAATCATTTTAAATAATAATAATAATAATAATAATAATAATAATAATAATAATAATAATAATAATAATAATAATAATAACGTAAATTTAAATTTATTTTAATAGCTGTTGCACTGTCTGGTTATTTACCGACCTCTAATATCTGACTGACGATATTGTTGACTAATGGATTTGACTAGCGATGTCATTTCAGGCTTCTGTTTATAATATTTACAGCCCTGAAATTGTTTTAAATATTAAGTGCCAGTTGAAAGCAAGTTGCACACATCTGTCTGTTTCTTCTTAAAATCCAGAGTGAACGGTTTGGTTTGGTTCAGGGGAAGGTGCAGGCTTTTATTTTCCTCACCTGTAAATTGCAGTTCACCTCACAGGCAGCAGAGGGCGTTAAATATTCCAAACTGCTCCTTTAAACATCCTGATGTAGAAATATTTGGCGTTTGAAAGCAAATCTGTATCGCATTTGAACAATTGAACTGTTAGACACACAATTTTTATATCATATATATTTATGAATAATATATTTTATTATTTATTTGTGAATTAAAATGTTATATTTTCGAATATTTTTACAAATATTCTTATTTAATATTTATTTATGAATACATTTATTTATAAAGTACTATGCAAAGTGTTAGATTTAAATATTTATACTATAAAGAATAGTCATACATAATTCAATAACTAAATGAAATAATGAAATCTAAATTCTTTTATTTTAAGGAGACGCAGGTTTTTCTCTAAGAAACATTTTTTACAGAAAGATATTTAGGCATTTATATAAAAGTATTATTTATATATTTTATATTTTAAACATATAAACATTTAAATATTGCAGGGTTTATGAAATATCATAAAATAAATATACTAAGTTCATATGTTTATTATTATAGATGACTATGAGAATTAAAGTGTAAAAAGGTAAATTAATAAAAAAAAATCTATATATAAAAAAATAAAGCACCTATTAAATAAACTGAATGTAATAAATTCAGGGCTTGTGAATGACGTGATGGAATTTTACCCCACCATTTTACACAAACCCCTGAGCTACATTTAATATTCAAAAAGGGCCATTATTAATTATTAACATTATATTTTAATGCTTTTCTTTTTCTTTTTTTTTTTTGTAGAAACCCAAAGACCTGATGAAAAGAGAAAAAATCTTACTCCTGTATGGTACGCAATAGGATGGAGTCTGTCAGTGTGTGTTACAACTCTAGGAGAGATGTGCTGTAAGCAGTGTGTCAAGGCGAGCCCTAAATATACGACTGCTAAACACGTGTGGAACAGGAAGTAAGGTGACGTAAAAGCAGCTTTGTCCACCGAGAAGAGTGATGAGGCTTAGCGGGAGCCGAGTGGAGAACGGCAGCTAAGAGCTTTGCAGATTTCATTATCCAGACAGTTAACCCTGCTGACACCAGAGTGGGGAGCGATCCTCACAGGATGGAGTGCGCCACGCTCCGAGACTGATGAGATCATTACCACCAACATCCACAATTAGCATGCCCCCCCTTCATCTCTCTCTCTCTCTCTCTCTCTCTCTTTCCACACACAACCGTCTCTCTCTCTCTCTCTCTCTCTCACTCACTCACTCTCTCTCAGTGATTCGGCATTTCCACATTTTTAAAAAGTTCTTCGTTCGTATGCTCTAGCGCTGCACATCCTCCGACTGTTCGATCGGTTAAGACGTCCATTCATTTTTTCGAGAAGCAGTTCCGACTGCAAAGCAAATGGTTATTAATATTAACACGCTCCTTCTAATACGTTACCGTTTCCATAGAAACAGCTCCTACACTTCTGGAATGAATTCTCTCTATTATTTATAATTTAATCACAAATATTTAATGTGATTAGAAAGTTAAAAACGTACAACGAATGTGATGAAGATTTCGGGACGGAGGGACGGTTTAATGTTTACGGAAGGAGTCTTCAGCATCGATGTATTTCTGCGGTTATACTGTAGTTCTGCTGTAAGACAGAGGAGTCTGACAGGCTGCATTATGTTTATTTATTATTAACTGAGATATAGAGAAACGAGTGCTTTTATAACATAAGGCAATAACAGGAACTAGCTTGAGTCACAGATGCTGCACAATATTAAATGTAACAATAAATGGTTAAAAAATGATGTAAAATAATACATTTAATAATTCATCATTTTAAAATAATTTATTAATTAACAATCGGTTACACGATCGGGTACTTTGTTTGACATGAAAACATGAAAGGATCTCTATCTGAGCATACAACATGGTTTTCCAAAAAAAAAAAATAAATAAAAAAAATAAATGAACATTCGTGATGTTTCGACAAAGTGACAAACTTTCTCATTAAACTTGTATCATTTCTCCAAAAAAAAAGAGAAAATGATAGACTAATATACAACAGATGTGTTTTCCTTAGTCTTAAAGTGCTGCTGTAGTTTTAAGTATCATTCATTCACTCACTCATTTTCTACCGCTTATCCGAACTACCTCGGGTCACGGGGAGCCTGTGCCTATCTCAGGCGTCATCGGGCATCAAGGCAGGATACACCCTGGACGGAGTGCCAACCCATCGCAGGGCACACACACACACACACACACACACACACACACTCTCATTCACTCACACACTCACACACTACGGACAATTTTCCAGAGATGCCAATCAACCTACCATGCATGTCTTTTGACCGGGGGAGGAAACCGGAGTACCCGGAGGAAACCCCCGAGGCACGGGGAGAACATGCAAACTCCACACACACAAGGTGGAGGCGGGAATCGAACCCCAACCCTGGAGGTGTGAGGCGAACGTGCTAACCACTAAGCCACCGTGCCCCCCGTTTTAAGTATCATTTGAATTAAAATTTTATATTCGTATTTGTGATTTAAAAATTACACCCTTACCTGTGAAACAGACAGGACACTTGAAGGTTCCTCCCATGCCTTCGAAGCTGTGCTCAATCAGGTGACACTGCAGCTTAGCGGGCGAGTCAAAAGTCTGACTACACAGCTTACATTCATGGTTCAGCCCCTCTTCTGAGAGAAATGTGAAAACAAATGACAGAGAGAAGAACAAACCTCATCAAGACACGAGATATGACGTTATTCACGTTGCAGGTTTGAAATAAAGTCTTAAACAAACACTTAAACATGTAATGATGCATGTTGTATGAAGCGAGATTCTGACAAAACAAACAAACAAACTTATTGCTTGGATGCAGAGCAAAGTTTAAACTGTACTGAAAGCTGTCATGTTGTCAACCTTCCTACTAGCATAGCGCGCAAGCAACAACTCACAATTTGACCCTTTTGGAGCTGAAACAATGATGTTAGCCACATTTGGAAATCTTTGTGCTTTATGGCATTTGGCAGAACCCCTTATCCAGTGATTACATTTATCTCATTTATACATCTTAGCAATTGAGGGTTAAGGGCCTTGCTCAGGGGCCCCGAGCAGCCCTGTGATTAGAACTCATGACCTTCCAGTCAGTGATCCAACGCATTCACCACTAAGCTACCTCATGATATCACACAATAGCATGTGATCCAATGTGAGTGACCCTGAACATAGATTTTTCTTGCAGGGTAAATTTATAAGAACATGTGAGATGTAATGTAGCAATGTAGAGTAATTCTACAGTGTGTGAATTCCAGAAAATATTCTTTAATAGTTTAAACATTTTCAACAAATGAATTTATAATTCATCCAAACATCCATCCATCCATCCATATATAAATCCAAACATCCATCCATCCATCCATCCATCCATCCATCCATCAATCCATCCATCCATATATCAATCAATCCATCCATCCATCTATCAATCCATCCATCCATCCAACAATCCATCCCTCCATCCATCCATATATCAATCCATCCATCATTCCTTCCATCCATCTATCAATCAATGCATCCCTCCATCCATCCATCCATCCATCCATCTTTCAATCCATCCATCCATACATCCATCCCTCCATCCATCCATATATCAATCCATCCATCATTCCTTCCATCCATCTATCACTCAATCCATCCATCCATCCATCCATCCATCCATCCAACCATCCATCTATCCATCCATATATCAATCCATCCATCAATCCATCCATCCGTCCATCCATATATCAATCCATCCATCCATCCATCCATCTATCAATCCATCCATCCATCCATCCATCCATCCATCCATCCATCCATATATCAATCCATCCATCAATCCATCCATCCGTCCATCCATATATCAATCCATCCATCAATCCATCCATCCATATATCAATCCATCCATCAATCCATCCATCAATCCATCCATATTTCAATCCAACAATCCATCCATCCAACCGTTCGTCCACCAATCTATCCATCCATATATCAATCAATCCATCCATCAATCCATTTTCTGTAGCACTTATCCTACACAGGGTCACAGGGAACCTGTAGTCTATCCCAGGGGACTGAGGACACAAGTGCCGAGTTTGTCAACTCATCACAGGACACAATCACAGACACACTCACAGACTACAGACAATGTAGAGTCACCAATCAGCCTGTGTGTCTCTGGGCTGAAGGAAAAAAATCCCAGAGGAAACACTCGGAACACTGGGAGAACATGCAAACTCTAACACACACACAGGAAGGAGACAGGATTCAAGCTACCAACCCCAGAGGTGTGAGACAAACATGTTAATCTCTAAACCACCCTCAAATCATTCTTTATAGTTATCCACATATTGTTTGTTATAAAGGATGAGCAGAGCAGCATAAAGCATTACAGTGACACTTGGGATTATAAGAGGATTATTTATATTAAAAGATATGATTTATAAAGGCTTTATGGGGCAACATTAAAATGAATGAATTCAAATGAACACAAGGCATAAACACACTATTTACAGTACGTATACGTACTTCGTGGAACGTTTTCTGAGTATATTTAACCACCGATCAAATTAATTTTCCTGTTTTGCCGAACGAGAAGCTCCGATTCCGACTGCTGCCAATTTGCCCTTCTTGTGTTTAGCAGTGATTAAAGTAGTGATACGAGCACATGCTTTTGATTTCCCGAGTTTAAGAAGATGTAATACAATGCGCCATCAGTTCCCATTAAGCACAAATTGGACAGCCGGCAGGGGTCCTGTCTGCTTTAGAAACTTTTTTTTTTCAATCACTAGCATACATAAAATGATGTATGGAATAAAAAGCAGGTTTTACACCATCCCTGATAGTTTGCTATTTTTTTTATTTAAAAAGCTGCATGATTTACTTAAATTACTGTTCATTAAAGATTTCATGCTGCCTTCATAACTGTACCAGTCATCAGCAAAAGTATTGGAACGGGCATGCATCAAATTCTAAGCTCAAACTTTAGTTTATATATATATATATATATATATATATATATATATATATATATATATATATATATATATATATATTTATTTATTTATTTTATTATAATATAATATATTTATTTATAAACTTATTTATTTATTTTTATTTATTTAATTCTATTTTTTTATTTTCAATAACTAGAACTTTTTTTTTAATAAATAAAATAAACAGTATCGTGGAGATCCGTCATCTAGGATGTCGTTCGGGAGTTGGTGGAGTTTAAGGTTGAGATGCTGTACTTTCAAGACAGAAAATGAAAAAAAAAGTGCTATAATCTAAGACAATTAGAAAATAAATATGAGAACACATGCAGAGATATTCTGAGCTTAAATCCATGAGATGCCGCCTAGTTTTTATTCATGATAGAAAAACAAAAATTAAAAATGAAGAAATCCATTTTTAAAAATTGATGCTGTTCAAAATCTGACATCCTTCACCTGATCTTCTCTTAATATCTTTTTGGTGGCTTTAAGTGAATATGCTGCTATCTGTTAGTGCTACCATTCATCACATCAGGACAAAATCCTTTATGTATGTTATAAAAATAGATATATGGCTCCCTGTGGAAAGGCGAACATGGAGACTGATTGTGTCTAAATGGCATTAATTCTCACTGCAATGCATTCTGCTTCAATTTAAAGTGATTCGTAACGCTAAAGTTCTGATCGTTGACTTTAGCCGACGTTTGGATGCCTTCGGAACACAAAAAAAAAAAAAAAAAGGAAAAAGAAAAAGAATTTTGAGTTGCCTTTACAATCAAAGAGATAAGGTAAATGTAACCATCCATGACTCATCCACTCTTTCACTCTCCACGGTCCGGCGCTCGCCATATGGGGCCAAATCAAGCCCGGACACCCTCAGGAACCAGCTGCGGCCCACCATAGCACCCAGAGGACCGTTTAGCAGGACGGACCGTGATACAGCGCTGGCAAGACGAGTGACCTAAGCAGCCCAACACCCAAAGAAGTGCCTGGGACAGATGGGTGTTTAGCATGAATGATTCTGTTACCAGAGACACCTGAACCAAACTACACACACACACACATACACACACACTCTCAAGGACACACACAGACACATCAAACGTCCCAAACCAATTACCAAAGAGACCTTTAAAAAGAGAGAAAGTCAATTTTGAACACAATTCTGACCTCGGCTATACAATTATTTTAACATTAGGATGCTTTTAAAATTGACCATTCCAAGTAGTTAAATTCCTACTAACTTCAACAACCTCTGAAAAAAAAAGAAAAGAAAAGAAAGAAAAACTTCATTTTCTTTTTAAAAGTCCACAAGTAACAAAGCACCAGTGGGTCACACAATGGAAAATTGAAAGAAAAAAAGAAAAAAACTCATCTGGCAGCATGTCTTGCTGTGTCTCGAACACAAGAGTATTAAAAGCAGACTGCCCGAGACGCTTATGAGAGAGAGATACTGTCATCTCCGCTAGAGCTCTGAGCTCACTTCCATCCCAGAGTAGAAACTTCAAACCGACACAGCCAAACCACCAGCAGCCGTTCGTTTTAAAAAAAAACAACTTTCTGTTCAGCCATTTTGTACTCAGTGGGACTCAACTTTCAGGAAGAGTTTTGTTGGAGGAGCAGCCATGGATGATTGTTCGGTGTTCGTTGGACTCGGAGAGATAATGTTAAATAATTATGAGCCAATACTCTGAGAATAAAAAAATAGAGATATTTCTGTGATCATTCACAGGGATACACTCACAGGGAGTTCACAAATCATTCACAGGGATACACTTTAAAAAAAAAAATGACAGCATGTAGTCTACAAATATAAAGTTATTATTATTAGTAGTATTAGTTGTAAAAAAGGTGTCTTCATTTTTGATGGCTATTTCAATGATTCAATCATTTTTCATCATTATTTAGTTGTCAATTAAATGGTGTTACTAATAAAACAACGTTTACTGCCCTATCATTTATATATCCATAGCTAAATACAGTGTACTGATGCGAACCTCCATGTTTCCCCATCCGGACTTTTCCATGTTAGAAATTTATAGGCATTTTTAATTATTTTTTTTCATACCAGTCTGTCCAGGATGTCACTATTTTGCACTTGACTGCAAAATCGTGCAAAGTCAGCGAGATTTTTCTAAAAATGACTGCAAAAAAAGGACCGAGACGTGTCGTGTGACATCACCACAACACGCGTTCAGCCGAATCCTTATTCCGTTCACGTGTGTTGAACCTCTCATAGCGAGAGAGAGAGAGAGAGAGAGAGAGAGAGAGAGAGAGAGAGAGAGAGAGAGAGAGTTGGTACATACGTGTCGTCAGCGCTAGGAGTTTAAAAGAAGATTTCAAAAATTTGATCATTTCATTGTTTGCAAAATATACAATTTTTTTTATATTTTATAAAATATAAAAAAAACAGCTGGAGAAAAATTAAACAGTTTTTGCTGCAGGGATCACAAAAAAATAACCAGGAAAATATGCAGAACATGGACTTAATCCAAGTGGCTGAGGAACTCCGTTACTCTTGTTTGTGATTGGATGATCCTCCTGTTTGTCACTTTATAAACATTCTACAGTATGAAAACGTATAGATCCTGAGGGCGGAGCTTCATGTAAACGTATGGGAATGTTGCTAAGGCAAATCGCTGTACGTCTGTTCAATTATTTACACACGAGTTTAAAATCTGTTTTTTCCAGTAACGTAATAAATCATCTATAATCAGTAACCAGAATCATTTCAATCATTACATCAATACAAATCATCTGAATATCAACCTTTCTACTTAGTGATATTTGATATTCATTTATTAAATGATTTCATTATTACGGACCTTTTCTTTTAACGTTCACTATCATCTTTTTTGTGTGTGTGTGTGTGTGTGTGTGTGTGTGTGTGTGTGTGTGTGTGTTTGTGGTAGGAAGTGAGAGTAGGTAAGTGATACAGTACCGAACAGCCATCTTGCTCTAGATTTCTTTAGCGTAGCGTGTTTTTCTGCTACATGAGAACCCAATTTTGTGGTCAATGCTTCTCTCACGAACCGGGTTCCACACAATTAAGTAAGAAAGAAAAGAGAAATCTTGTAAACTCTGAGAACTTATTTCCTCCCCCCCCCCCCCCCCAAAAAAAAAAGAGTTTCTTTGTGGCTTGGAGAGAGAGAGAGAGCGAGAGAGTGAGACACACAACCCAAAAGCGTATATATTTCATGCTCTACTGAGAGACAGAAGACAGAGAGATGAGATTTCTCTTCTGCTTTATTGCTTCTTGCATTTTCCAAGAAAACAGCTTTCTTTGATTATTAACTTATGTTATTAAAAGGTAGGTCTCATAGACCTTTGTTTAAAATTTTTTTTTGATTTTCCAAACCCTAATTTCTACTCCTAAATGTCAGTGTGGTTTACTCAGAGCCAAAGCAACAAGGGGATGTCTCTCTAAAGGCCTACAATTCAACTGATCATATCATCATGGTGTCTCTTTAGATCCATTCCAATCTAATAACTTTCTGCTTCCTGGCAAGTGCAGGTTTTTTTTTTTTTTTTTTTTTTTTTTTTGTCTATAAAACCACTCCTACGTTCCAGAGAATCGTTTCTGTTTCTTTGGGTCAAACTTTAATTCCTTCCCTCTATGCACGCTCTCATAGCTCGCTCGTCTCGTCCGTACTTCCTGACACACCGCCTGTTCTGTGTTAACGCAGTTTTGAGAACGAGACAGTGCCAGTGCGTCTGCAGCCTAGCACCGCTGACACCAGAGAAAGCTGAAAACTCATCTGCATATCCACAGGGTCTGACGCTCGTGCCCTCATGCTTTATGCATTCAGCAGCTCGCTCCGACGCTGGCGCCTAATCTCTCTCCCATGTGGAGGGAGTGGGAAGTAAAGAAATAAAAGAATCCTGCCAATATTAAATATACAGGATGCACCTTTTTCCTCTTAATCTCCGAGTTGAAAAGGACACACACGGAGACGGAGGATCGAGTCGATCTGCGTTTATTTTGCGTTCTGAATTTCTGAATTGCTGAACGCGTGCACGCAGTTGCTAACAGGAAGCTGTAGAGCGGGGGAAAAGTTCATTTTATAACGCACTTTTAAGACAAAGACGGAGCTTATTTAAAGTCCTGGTTTAGCAAAATGCCCTCGTTTGCTCTGCTCTCTGGTTTCAAAACAGCCTGCTATCAATTCTGCTGAGATACAGCTCAGTGTTAGTGCTTGGCATTGATGCAGAAGAATCTGATACATAGATTTACAGCTGCCACAAGGGGCTGGGGAACGTCTTGCTCTTAAAGGGACCTGCTGAGGTTTGCAACACGTTTCTGCAAAAACCTGTTTTCCGGAAAAGGCTTTTGTCCAATGCACTAGTACTGTTAGCATTAAAGGTGGAAAAAATCAATAATGAAACAACGCTGGTTCCTGTTTTGAACATGCAGTGGAAAAATACCAATGAGACAGAAACCTTTATATATGTAGCTGATTATTGATGATGATGATGATGATGATGATGATGATGATGATGATGATGATGATGATAGCCCAGTGATGTGAGAACTAAAATTTTACAGAAATGACATGAAATGGTTCCTGCTTGGTTCTGTCCATGCAAACATGCAAAAACAGAAATTCAACGTTTTTTAGTAACAAACAAACAAAAAAAATGCAAGTTACATTTAAAAAAAAAAAAAATAATAATAAAAAAAAAAAATCTCCACAAAATCAAGCATTTTGGATGTGATTATAAAAACATTACAAAACCCTGTTGGAATTGTTAAAAAAATAAAATGAAATAAAATAAAAAATAAATTAATAATAATAATAGTAATAATAATAATAATAATAATAATAATAATAATAATAATAATAATAATAATAATAAAAGTAAATAGATTTTAGTGATTTACATTTTTAAAGAACTGTTCTGGCATCCCTGTAAAAAACAATAAATTTCTTTACACATTAAATCTTTTATTATTTCTTTTATTTTTTTGTCATGTGTCATGTTTGATTGCTTCTGGTTAGTTATTATTTTAATTTTAAGCATGCATTGGAATAGTCAGAGTTTTAACATGACTACAGTACACTGCGTTATAAACGTCTAATTCTCAATAGTGAATCCCAATGATAGAGTCGCTAGCAAGTCTAAAACCGTGTATACAATAAATAGAAATATCAACTTTAGAAGGAAATCCCAACGTTTCCTTGGTCCCCATTTGAGCCTCTTCTTGTTTTGCCCATGCAGTGAAAAAATGCCAAAGGAATAAAGTACCCTATAAATTGTAGGAACAGTATGTACTCTACAAAAATACACATAATTATCGATGGGAAATCCCATTGGTAATGTACAAAGCCTAGAAAATAATAATAAATAAATAAAAATGCTGAAACTCTGCTTGGGTCACGTGGGTAGTGCGCTGTGGGCCTGTGCACGAAGCCACACCACTGCTGTTTAACTTTTATATGTGAAACTCCCTCTACGTTTGCGCTGATTAAAAACAGTCTCAGAAGGCCTTTATAGTTAGACGCAGACCTGGAAGCAGTAGGTGGGTCTGTTTCTCGCCTCTCATAGTGAGAGCTATCTATTAAAGCATAATGGGCCTGAAATCTGCGTGATTAAAGCTCAGGGAATAAGGGATGCAAACAAATCGACTCCTCCTCCCTAGGAGAGGCTGTGTGTTTGTGTGCATGTGTATAGAAAAGGAAGAAGAGGATAATCTCCAGGGTGTGTAGCCGCTCACATGGGAACATGCTGCATATTTCCAAAATGTATCGATTCGACAAAGCAGGAGGATCCTTAAACGAGCGTCTCCCTAAAGACGAATCGTTGCTCGACTGGCCTTCGTTTTCTTCATTAGCTTCCACTACCATATAAGGTCATATAAACACCCAGGCTCCAGAGTCATTTCATTAGACGCTCTGTCTGGAGTTCTGGATCACTAGGAAATGGTGGGTACTGTATGACATTTTGCCGGCGAGTGCACAGACTGGGATGCTGAAGCTGATTAGTAATGTTGTGTCTCCTGAAGGTGCGTGTGGACGGCTGTGCTGTTTAGCTCAGATGTCATATCTTTACTAACAGACTTCCAGTAACTTGGTGGAGTTTGTGAATTTCAGCAGCTTGGGTAGCTGTTAGGAGCATAAGACATATCCATGATATATCCCTGTTATAAACACCTTGAGCTGTACCGAAATGACCTTATCGCTATTTTTGTTCAAGCAAATTTTTTGCAAGCTTAGGTCTACCAAAGCCAGGTTATGACATCGTAACACAAATATCATCATCATAACAGCATAGTGGCTTGACACTGACTTTTCTTTTTATTTTTGTAAGATGCTAATGTGTGATGGCATAGCGGCCTATGTCACTGTTAGTCCTTTTATGAATGCTAAATTAAACGCTGTCATTAAGTCAAGAGGTCATGAAGTCATTACTGTTATAATACTCATAAAGTCAGTGTTGCTATAACAGTCATGAAGTCATTACTTAACTAACTCTCATGAAGTCAGTTTTGTTATAACATTTATGAAGTCAGTGCTGTTATAACACTCATGAAGTTGTCGCTGTTATAACACTCATGAAGTCACTGCTGTTATAACACTCATGAAGTCATCGCTGTTATAACACTCATGAAGTCACTGCTGTTATTACACTCTTGAATTCATCGCTGTTATAACACTCATGAAGTCATCGCTGTTATACCACTCTTGAATTCATTGCTGTTATAACACTCTTGACTTCATCGCTGTTATAACACTCATGAAGTCATCGCTGTTATAACACTCATGAAGTCATCGCTGTTATAACACTCATGAAGTCATCGCTGTTTTAACACTCTTGAATTCATCGCTGTTATAACACTCTTGGATTCATCGCTGTTATAACACTCTTGAATTCATTGCTGTTATAACACTCTTGACTTCATCGCTGTTATAACACTCATGAAGTCATCGCTGTTATAACACTCATGAAGTCATCGCTGTTATAACACTCTTGAATTCATCGCTGTTATAACACTCTTGGATTCATCGCTGTTATAACACTCATGAAGTCATCGCTGTTATAACACTCATTAAGTCATTACTGTTATAACACTCTTGAATTCATTGCTGTTATAACACTCATGAAGTCATCGCTGTTATTACACTCTTGAATTCATCGCTGTTATAACACTCTTGAAGTCATCGCTGTTATAACACTCTTGAATTCATCGCTGTTATAACACTCATGAAGTCATCACTGTTATAACACTCTTGAATTCATTGCTGTTACTGTATAACACTCTTGAAGTCATTACTGTTATAACACTCTTGAAGTCCTCACTGTTATAACACTCATGAAGTAACTGCTGTTATAACACTCTTGAAGTCATCACTGTTATAACACTCTTGAAGTCCTCACTGTTATAACACTCTTGAAGTCATTGCTGTTATAACACTTATACGTCATATTTTGAACAGCTTGCTCTGTTCACACCTACAGCAACTCACTGCAATAAAGCCACAGGAGATCGTTCATTGTCAACGAGAGCTGCCGACTTCCTGGCAACATGAGTGACAGCTACCATTGGTGACCAGATGTAGGCGGGTCCAGTGATGTTACAAACTTGAGACACTTTTATGCAAATACGGAGTGACTCGGTGCAGAGACTACAATTGTGAGTGAACACAGTAGAGTGAACGTGATCCGCGGTAAAGAGACACGCTGCTTCTCCTTCATCTTATATGATGCAGAGAAACGCTGCTGAATTTTATTACATACAAATACCAATTCTTAGTCTCAGTGTTCCATTTTAAAACTGATTTGCTGTAAAGTGGAATATTAGTCGCTCCACCCACTAATGAACGTTACTATAGCAACCAAAAGTAGGAACGTCTACCGATTACTTCATAGTACAGCAACATAAAACAGATACATAAAGCAGATACAATTGTTATATGTGTGAACGCAGTATTTCTATCCTGTAGCTTTAGATATGTAAACGTCATCCATATTGAATTTACTAGCCCTCACACTGTGTATATGATACAGTGCATCAGATTCCCTTTGAAAGGGAACGTTCTGTCAATCAGAAATTCATAAAGAGAATTCCCAATGACCTAAAATATAAACGATAAATATAACTACTGACGACTGACTTAATGCTGAAAAGAACATATGGTTCAGTTTATTAAATCTCTGTGAGCCAGTGAAGGAAAAACACTTGAAATAACGGAGAAAGACGAAAAACAACGAGGGGCAAATGTGTACATTTTGTGTCTATCAAGAGAGGTCTTGTCAGCCAAATAATGGGGCATCAATGGGAACACGCAGCATGTTGCACCCCGATTAGCATGCTGCTAAATGTGGAGATGGTTCATGAGGGAAATCACGGGTACACGGCCGACCTATAGAGACACGCCGAGGTGCTCAAGAGGAAGGGGGCAAAGCCATCTTTATTTCTCTAGTGTTGATTTACCACAATTTCAAATGAAAAAAAAAAAATAGTGAACACTCTGGGGCTTGTCTGTCCAATTAATGGAGGGAAAATTACTTGTGTTGGCGAGAGGAGCACACACAGGGACAAAAAGCAGCAGACTGGTTATCTAATGATAGGTGGGAGCCGACAGTGAACACACCAACATATGTCCACTGGGAGGTAAACAGTGAAAACTGCCCTGATGGATTGTGCAAAGGCGCAACACAAACACACACAGACATACACGCTGCACTTGATGGCTGTTTTGGTGGCCATTTCTGAAGCAAACTGCTCGCTCTTGTAAGAAATGTCAAGTACATGCACTCTGTCTATTGTGGAGATAGACACAAAACCCGGTAGGCTAATAAAAAGAAAAGGGGAGGGAAGGGAAAAGAAGAGGGGATGAAGGGAGATCTCTGTATCTGGGTGACGCTTCGAGTTAATTATACGTACATGCAACACAGCAACAGCTCAAATCCATGAGTCCCTGATCTCAATCAAAGAAAAAAGAAGACTCGGTGAGCAAAAGAGACTAAGTAGAGCCTCTTAGCTTGGTTTGCGGCATCGAGCACTCAAAAATTAGCCAGCCTTTTATAATTATCAACACTCACCTTAATCGACTCTAGGATCCTACTTGCAGAGGGACGCACCCTCTGTAATAAAACACTACACACACTATAGACAGAGCAGAACTGCACATTACATCCCTAGCTGTTGAAATAGAGTCTGGTTTCTTTTACCCTCCCTACCCCAGCCGTGAAAAAAAAAAAAAAAAAGAAGCAAGGAACATTTGGCAGAAGCAAATTCATCATCAGGTGTCTGGAGGTAGGGCTTTAATAGAAAAGGCAAGTCCCACTGAGCGCGCACCATGTTGCGGCCAGGCACGCATGCCCGCGAGCAGCAAGCCACCAGTCACAGTGGGCCGCCAGGCATTAGCATAATTTTATATAACACAGGCCTCCGCTCTGGAAATTTAATACATTTCAGCAGATAGCAGACCGCCATTTTGCATAATGTTTTTTTTTTTTTCCTTTACTTCATCTTTCTGAGACGTTCACTGAGACGTTCTCTCTCTATCGCTCTACCTCTCCATGTCATGCTGTGTCTCTTTCTCTCTCTCTCTCTCTTTTCTCTCTCTCTCTCTCCCTCCTGATGCTGCTGAGGCTCGTCTTCCTCGCCCGCCCCACGGTGCCCCTCGCACCAGGAGAGGGGAAGTTCATTACCTCAGCTAAATCAGAATTAGTCCCTTCATTTTGACGGGGCGAACTTCATTAGAAAGGCCCTTCCATAATCCAGCAGGGAGAAGTGATGAATCTACGTGGGGCGATAATTTGCTTCACACAGCACATTCAGCCACTTCATCCATTTTTTATTTTTTTTTTACTTCACTTCTACACTTCTTTTTTTCCTTCGCCTTCTCCCTTTGCACTTTCTTTATGCGTTTTCTTTTGTATCTTCTATTAAACTGAGAAGAACAGTGTGCTCGGAGAGAGGAAAACACCTGTACGCAATTAGCTAATGACACGAAAGGACGAAGGAATAAGGAACGCAGGTTGGCGTATCCCTTTTAAATCCCCCAAAACCAATGGAAAAAGTCAAACTTTGCTCAAAAGTGAGCAATCAGACAAGAAAATGGACTTGGCCTTTTGAATACCCCGAATGAAATATAGTAGCGCAGTATTATTAGTGAAAACTAGCATGTTATTGGTATCCTTGCAGACCACAAATCAGGAAAGGAAGGGAAGAAAGCCAAGCATCTGGAATGAAATACATCAACTGGTGGACTGTGGTACGGATGTGGAGTCAGCGGATTATGCACGCGGATCGAAAAAGCACTTAAAAAATGACCGTAGCGCAGAAAAAATGGCTGTAGTCATCGACTCTAGCTTTTTAAACATGAACCATTATGGTTTCTTCAGCTCTGTTGTGGTTTATCAAATCACATGCATTTATGTAAAATATTTAGCTGAAGGCAGCTCGTCGGACCAGAGACTAGCTACAGGACTTGCGTTGTTACATAACTCACATAGAGTTTTATTTACAATGACGGGTCAGACTTACAAAATGATGACGTGGCATACTTCCGAATGAAAAAAAAATAAAAAACATAGCGTGCTCTTTTCTTTGTAACAGTGTCTCTAGTCAAATGTGGTAACAAGAATCATGAAACAAAAAGTACAAAAGTGTGTTATTTATACCCTTAAACTAATTCAAATCATTCAATTATTCTAGTTGCTGATCTGCAGCTTCATAAACAAGGAGTCTTTACAGATTTCTGCCAAACTCCCCTGAAATACATGATTAACCACCTGGACTTGCTAGCTCAATGCTGTCACCCATCTGGAACCATTTTCATGTCTTTCCTCCATCAGCACAATTGCCTTTTCTGCACCAGCAGTATAGCTAAATGGAAATGTGTAGTGGCGCCCCCTGCTGGTGCAGCCCACTGTTTTCCACCTCCTGGAGTCCAGGCAGGAGCACCAGTCTAATTTTGGCCAGTGCCAGCTCTCTCCTGGACCCCCAATTACCCTAGAGCAGCTCGGCGTGCTGCCGACATCTGCTTCAGCAGAGCTTCTGCAGCCCATTTATATTCCAGCTCATCTACATGGATATTGAAGATAATAATAAATGAACAGGGAGGAATAAGATGCAGCGCAGGGCTGTGTTTCAAACAGGCATACGCTGGCGATGCCCGCCTCAGATGCTCGTTGCCATAGTTTCCGCGATTTAAAAAGGCGAGGGCGACCAATCAAAGAGGGACAGGACACAATCAGGGGAGAAATCAGATTGTTGTGGAGCACGACAAATGAATTAAAAGGCAAGGAGGATCAGGGCCTTTGAGATTGCACCCAGAGCATCAAACAGCTGAACAGGCTCCTATTTTGCCAGAGAACTGAGTACAAAGACCTTCTGCTCAGATAATATGTTGCTGAAAATAATGACTTATAAATTTAAATATTAAAAAAAATGTAGAATTTAAAAACAAAAAAAAGTTGCTAAAATATATACTATAAAATATGATTAAAAAAAAAAATATCATAAATAAATAAATAAATAAATAAATAAATAAATAAATAAATAAATAAATAATAAAATAAGTACATATATAAACTTATTAGATGGGAAATATTATCGGATAAACGTATTATCGTAATAAGAAAAAAAAAATGAGCAAAGCCTATTTCTAGCAATTTATTTAACATCTGTATCAGTCAATATTTATAGAAAGGGAGAAGTTAGAGCTTGACCTACTTCAGCACATCCAAGGTGTGATGATTAACTGATGAGTTGACTCAAGTGTGCAGTAGGAGTGAGGAACACCGCTTTACACAGTGAAAATAACAGAGAACAAAAATGAAAATGGATGTGTGACACTCTCACTGCATCTGCATGTACAGATGAAGCTTAGCGGGCAAAGGCTAATCTGCTTTATCGCCACCGTGCTTACACACTGATTAACCTGATGTTGATGTATTCACACAAATCTTCCTCACTGTAACAGGATGTTGGAGACAGAAAACAGCCAGGAATGTGCATCTGCGTTGCTGCTCGATGAAGATGGCTGATCTATTTTAAAACTGTGACGAGAGAACATCATTTTAGAAATATAGCCAAACTTCTAAAGTCGAGTAAAAGGTCACATTTGATAGATATACTAAAAAAAAAAAAAACACAATAAAATAAAATAAATTTCCAACTAAATGTAATTTAAATAAAAAGACACAAATATGGGACTGATGTTTAAGAAATATCAGGTCTGTACTGTTAGAAATATCTTTTCTGAGGTATCATGATTGTGATATATTTAAGAATATTTTTACATATATTTAATTTAAGAATTATGAATTGAACTGATTTTTTTTTTTTACTGCACTTTGAAATTGCAAAATTTTTACAAATAAAAAAAATAAAAAAAAAATCCTCATTCCTCATTTTTACAAAGGTTCTATGATTACTTTGCAAGCCTTTTGTTAGCACACCTATATATTGTTATGTATATCATGTATTGTGGAAATGTATTTAAGAACCATGAGGTGAAATATGATACTTTATTCCTAGGCTGTGAATACGGCACATGCAAAGCTATTTATTTCAAGCATACTTACTAATTCAAGCGATTTATTTTTAGAAGAAAAAAAAAAAAATCATATCCTGGGTGTTAGTCAAACTAAAACTAAAACTAAAATAAAAACTATCATCTTGATTTTTATAAATTAAACAAAGAAATCATTAATTAAACTTCCTGTCTAACTTGGCTCCACATCGCGAGCTGTGATTTAATGTTCATTTAATTAAGTTCAATACACAAGACTAGTTGGTTCCGTGCGGTTTTCTTCATCTTTTACTCTCTTCAGTGATGTAAAACCTGTCAACAGTTCAGCAATAAACATCTCTTGCAATCATTTTATTCCCTCAAACATGTTTCGGAAATAAGAAAGTGGAAACATTAAGGGTTTTTTCAAACAGTGGCACTATGTGACACGAGTGCTAGAGCAATTGAATTGTCCAGGGAAGAGAACCCTGGCGCTCTCCATCATCGCAGCAAGTGGGACAGCCATGATTAAAACACGGTGTCAACATGACTGACGGCTTCTTCGAGAGCTTGCGGAGATGACAGTCGCGGCAGTATCGAGAGAGAGCTGCTTCATCTACATCGAACTTCACAATCGCAATCAGACTAAACAAACTTCCCTCAACACAACTCACTAGGCATAAAAAAAAATCCCATGAAATGCTAAGATGCCTGCCAAAGGCAGAAAAATTCAACAATAAAAAGTACATAAAGGTAGGGGAGGAGTCATTCCCATGGGTATGTGTAGAGAACAAGATTCTCATTTTGCTGCACCAGGTTCTGAAGTATTTGATGCTAACAGTGCGGGTTTATTCACTTCCTGTCTCTCTCAGGAGCAGAGTCTTGAGTGTTGGACAGGCAGGGTTAGTCACAGAACAGCACACTTATCTCTGCTCACTCTCGACATTTGTCAACAGCTAGCGGAAAGGGAATCGACGTGTGAAATGGTAGGTGTGAGAAAGGCAATTTAATATTAGTCATATCATCTTTGCAATTCTTTTTTTTTTTTTTGTTTCTTCTTCCAGGTAGAGGCACATCATCGCTAAAAGACACGGTTGCGGACGAATCACGTTGCGGACGCAATCTCCTGTTTTTGATGGAGGTGTTTGGGACCGGGAGCTCTTGTGGGGGAAGTTTGTTTCATGTGTTTTTATATAAGTCAGAGACCTGAATGCACTGACAGGGGCCCCTGCGGGCGCTTGTCTTCACCTCCGAATCAGAAGACGAACAGATCAAGTTCCCTTGTGCTCTGTACACAAATGCACTCCCAATCAAATGCACTTACATTGACACCCCCTTTAAAGAAGTAATAGAAATAAGAAGAAGAAAAAAGAAAATAAGAAGGAGTTAAATCCAGGTACAGAAGAAAAGCCTTCAGTAATTCCCTCCCAGAAGACATCTTAGCTTGTACGTTTGGCTCTGCAGGAACAGCTGACAACCCCAATCCTGCAGATTTCCTCCCCGAAGGCCTGTCACACTGCCGTCACTGCTGCTACTGCCTTGTCCCTGGAGAATAAAACTCGCTACCCACCATCACACCAAATCATAGTCTGTCTCCTTGGGGGTGTTACGGTCTTGGGTCTCGTCCGATTACCATGCCTGTTAAAGTGGATTTAAAGGGTGCAAGTTTCCCCCTTCACCCTCTCACCTGCTGAATCTGGTGGGAACGCTCATTGGCTAAGGGTGAACGAGGGGGGAAAAATCAACCAGGAAAGCTAAAAGACGGCGTGAACAAGAGGGGTGTGCGCAACGGCTAATTTAATCGGGGTGCGCAGCTGCACAAACAGGGGTATCGTGGAATTTCTGTCTGCTGGTAAAATTGACCGTGCATGAATAGCTCCATTTTCCACACTGGGACAGGCCATTTTCCATATGTCCCAATGAACTATCGAAGCCGCTAGCCATCTTTTTTTACCACCTCACACCACCACTATAAACAAAGTGTGTAGAACTAAAGAGCTCCTCTTAGCCAAAGTTAATCTTTAACTCATCACTGTGTGAAAAAAGCTCTTGGCACTGCTAGGAAAATAAATCTGACCTACTGACAAACTTATTCAATTCGAAAGCTTGCAAGAAACAAATAAAACACAACATCCAACAATAGCAATTTGAAGAATGAAGAGGTTATGACATGCTGAACCCATGTGACTGGAGGATGGACTTCCCTTAGTGGGGAAAGAGCAGCTTTCATAGTGACATGTACACTCAATCCTCTGCTCACATCTTTTTTTTCTCTCTCTTTTTACCAACTGGCAGAGATTCACTCGAGCCATTTGGAAGGATTAGAACAGAGATGAGGAGTGTGGAAGTGTGGAAAAAAAAGAAAAAAGGGAATCATTCTTAGTGATTATTTGATGTCTGAGTAATGGTTCCTGAAACCTTCAGACTGTCCTTGATGGCCATTGGTCAGTCTCCCCTACTGCACCAAAAACCTTGAACTTGCATGGCCGGATATTACTAAAGGTCTTGCATTTCAAGTGAATCATCTCATGGAGCTTTTGCATATTTGTATTACTGCTTTCTTTTAAAAGCTTTTCGTGGTCCATTTAAAAATATAAAGGAAAGGAAGAGGAGCTTGTTCGCAGGCTTCTAGTCACCTGGAAACCTAGCATAGTGAATTAAAAAGGACAGGTGGAGAAAGAGAGGGGGAGTCTGATAGCCTGGGGCTGGCGAAGGATGCAGCAAATGAAGCAAATGAAAAACTCTGGCCAGTTTACTAAATGGATTGTGTTGCTTTACAAAAACCACTTTGTAAAATGATATCGAAGGGAAAGAGGAATAAGTATCAGAATATCCAAGACAACACAACAAGGACACAACAAACTACCCCTCTGCCCCCCATTTTAGCTATCCTCGCTAGCCAAGGCTCCAAGGTCGCTCTAGTCCAAGCCAGACTTTCCTCTGGATCTGTTTCCGCTCTCCAGGGGATGCTGGACTCGTGATTCAGTGCTTCATGTTAAGAGCAATTCACCTGCCTCCAATATCTCAGTGGTAAGCTATCCTCCAGGGAAGGAGGGGGAAGCAGTCAGAGCATGAGGAGGGGGGGAAAGTTTCCACATATGGTTAAGTCAAGCTGCTTGGAGGATACTGAGCGTCTGCTGCAGGGAGAGCAGCTCCTAAAAGGCCCAGCTGGTACTTGGAAAAAGGCCTTCTGCATTACTACACCTCAGCGCCTGCCTCACCTCCCGTTTGGAGCTGCCGTTGGCCGACTCTTGCCAGCCATTTTAGATTCCTGCCCCCCTTTTTGGACCCCCATTTTGCCATCCCTTCCCCTTTCCCTGTACTTCCACAGGTTCTGGATCCAATTGAACATTTGGTCTTCCACTGCTGCTTAATCAAATTCCTCCATCTGGCCTCCCTATCCCTGTGGAACAGGGGAAGGTGCAGCCGGATCCCTGGTCCAAGTGCATATTGGGAAGGAGGGAGGGAAAGAGAAGAGGGCCAGGGACTGCCTACCTAACTTACCCATGCTGGTCAACAAGATCAGGTGCCCTGCCAGGCACTCTGCTTTCCTATAACCTTCCTTGCACCGGTCATAATCAATATAGCATAGTTTAATTATGTAGTTATTTATGAATAGATGCATGAGTGTCTCACTGGTGCAAGAGACAGAATTTGCCACAGGTATGGATAAGAAAAAAGTCCTGGGTGCTATAAGATTCATCTTCTGCTCTTGCAAAGGTAGGAGATTGAGAGGGGAAAAAAAAAAAAAAATGTCACCCTAAATTGAAATGTCTGAGCGCCTAGATCAGAACACCTGTGAAAGCCCAGGATTTGCTTCCTGCCTGCTACATCAATCATCAATCATTTCTCAGCAAAAAGCACAGCATGATGACTAAGCCTATTCTCACATCACCATTGTAGCACACAGCATCAGGCATTTTGTTGTTGTAGAACAGCCATCCTCTCCATTGCCAGGTGGCAAAACATGTGTCAAATAATTAAACTGGTTTTACAGAACAGGACAACAAATGCAATGCAATTTGTTTCTTATCTTTCATTGGCCCGTAGCAGAAGCACATGTGAGAGAGTAATTAATCAAACCACTGGAATATGTGAGCAGCAATTTCCACTTAATGGCACTTACAGGTATTGGGTCCCTGAAGTTGGCCATTTCGGCTCTGAAATGAGGATTCATTTTCCTCTTTATAGTCCTGACAATAAAATTGAGCAAGCACGTTAAACAATATCCATTTTCCTGGATTCTGATAATGGCTAGACGATGTGACTGGGCGCAATGCAGATTGTACATCAAATCACAACAAAGAAAAAAGGCACATAAACATATTCCTTCTGATAGAATAGTACAACTGACATGTTTTATCTGCTTCTGATCTTTTTTTTTTTTTTTTACTTTCTCCTAATGTTGAGAAAGTGTTCTATGGAAGGTCTAATAGACAGACTGGTTGAGATGGCAAGGTCTCTCTAAGATGCTTAAGTCTTAAGTCTATAAGTGGTATAAAACACATTGATGGAAAATACGTACCCTCGGGGTGGTAACATCAGCATTAAAAGAACACCATCATGTTTTATTCCTAACATAGATGGCAAAGCCTGAAGGTAATCCTATGTTCTAGTAGAATTTGAGCTCAACTAATGAGTCTAATGAGTCTGTGTCTGCACCTAAGTCTACAGGGCAACTGCACCATCTTTCCTGGCTTTCAGATTAATTCGCCCTGGGAAGTAGGATTTCACCTTCTACTTATCGATATCCTGCAGCAGTATCGTGCTAGGTCCAGGTGGAGCTGGCTGGATGCTGACCTATGCCAATATCCCTGCTACACTCACTGAAAGTCAAACTTGCCCCAGTTTAAATGTTATCTGGACCAAGAACATTCTGGACCAACAAAAAAAAAACCAAAAAAAACAAAACACTAAATAATCTTACTCAAGATGAATATAAGAAAGCGCACAGAAGTTATAATCAGAAACACTCTTTGTGGAACAACTTTCGTCATTAATGTACAGGAAGCTCGGCCAGAGACGAGTCTCAGCAACCCAAACTCAAAACGCTACAGCAGATCCTGGATCAGTGGAGGTCCATTTCCCCATTGCTGCTCTAACCACAGAGCTCCCAGTCATCCAGACAGAGACATAGAGCAAATCACTCTGTGCTTTTAATGGCACTGTGGCCTAGCCTTAATGGCACCCATGTCCTCTTAAAGCTTTATTCTCCCCCTCCCATCCTCCTTCTAAAGAGCCCCTAAGAAGCTTCTGGTTTCAGTAATTCCGCCAGGATCCAGACAGCAAAATGAGAGACAATCAATTGCTTTCTCTTTCTCCGAACTTATAATGTAACTCTTACATAACTACTTAGCTAATGTCCTCGCTCTGTATCCATAATATAAACGCGAGCAGATTTTCAATAAGTAGTGTTACCGTTTGGCCTAAGAAACGCCCCTCGATGAAAGTCGTGCCAAAAAGAAAGACGGTAGTCATGAGTGGTCTTTAAATAATTGAACTAAGTTGGTTTTGTTATTATTTCGTTCGTCCGTGTCCGTATCATTTGCTTCAGTGACTTCAGAGAGAGGTAAAGACGGGAGGAGATGCAGGAGGTTGGAGAAATAAATAGCGAGCAGAATTCACACAGGGTCCAAACACACACACACACACACACACACACCACTCACGCATGCTGTGTGTAAGTGTGTGAGTGTGTGCACGAGTCCCAAGGCAACAAAGATGCATCTCTTCTGCATTTGGCCCCCTTATGGGCTCCAATCTTTCCCTCTGTGTCGCCAAGCCAACCCTTTTATTCTCCACAGCACTCCTTCCTCTTCTCTCTCTCTGGGGTTTAAATACTTTACTCTCCGATGGCTGGATTTCTTAGTCGCATCTTCCGCTTCATAAGAAAAGCAAATGGCTATTTTTTTTTTAAATATATATTTCTACCTGCTTTCTTGTGATGGACTGCAATTTAGCTTCACGGTTTACAACCACGGAAAGCTGCAATAAATCCGGCTCAATTTTTTTGACACACGTTTTCTTCATTTGCTCTTAACAGATTGATTACATTGTGTGTTATTTGTGGAATGAAAAACAATAGCACCAATCAGAGATATACAGAGAAGTATGAAGACGCGAGGCTGCGGCTAATTTCTTTCTAGCCCGGATTGGTGATTAACGTAATTGTTGAACATTACGTCCAATTATTAGTCTAAATTAAATGTCCCCTAGATTCTGTTGCATTGTGGCCATTTTATTTAAATCTGCTTCACCGACAGATCCATAACATATCATCAGCAATGACCGAGAAGCTGAATAAAATCATACGAATGAATAAACGAATAGAAACAAAATAGCTGAGAGCCTTGAAATAAACTGAGAAAATAATATAAGGTTGTGCCTGGTCTGTTCTTTATAGTGTTTTCCTGTGTAATCTCCGATGAGACCCTGTGATAATGGTTTCATAACAGTAACGCTGACATACAGACAGTTGGAAACATTTTAGTCTCTCATTCAAATTCTAACAAGTAGTCTGTATCGATCTCGAATCAAGCTATTAAGATACTGTACCCTTTTTCACTTTCTTTCTTTTTTCTTTTTCACCGCTAATCACTCGTCCGTTTCTTCACTAGCGAGCCAAACGTCTCACAAGCTTCATGCTTTCTTAAAGAGAACGGAGCCTTGTGATGAATTTGTCATCGTGTCGTATCAAAAACTCATTTGGTTGAGGAGCAGATTTCGGTAAGAAGGAGACAAAATAAAAGGTCAAATTCAATTGCCTTTGCTGCTGGCCAAGCTGTACCCAATGACGCGCAATAATCTAATACATGATGCTATCACAATATCAGCGAATCCTACGGCAACTGCAAATAATGACACAATATTCTGTCTCTCAGAGGACTCGGAGCACTCCTTCCTCTAAATGAGTTCGGTTGTTTGTCTTTGTGCCTTGTGACTGCTCTCGCTAAAGATGTGCTGCTCCAAAAATAACGCGACCAGGGACGAGAGGGATCGTTGAATCATACCGGCATGGATCACATGGTCGGTAATCTAAAAATAAATAAATAAATAAATAAATAAATAAATAAAGGTGCTCACACGTCGCTCGCTCACAAATATTGTAGACGCTGAAAAAAGCAAAGCGGCTGATTTAAATAACCCTTAACGAATGTTCCGAGTTTAATATCTACTGACCTGAGGAAACCAGACGAAAAATAGGGAAGAAAAATGTTTTTATAGGGGAAAAAAAAAAAAAAAAAAGGAGATTCTGAAGATGTAGAGATGATATGCGTGTGATGGTATGGACCAAAAGAGACACAAAAGAAAAGGAAAAGTTAAAAGTTAAGACAGAAAAAAGAGGAAAAGAAAAGAGATGGAGAAAGTCCCTCCATCCCTTCCTGCCTCCACCTCTCTCTCTCTCTCTCTCTCTCTCTCTTTCCCCCTCCTTCTTCCATTCCTCTGCTCCCCCAGGAGACTTCCCTTGATGCCAAGCATTCATCATCTAGCCTCTAATATCAGTTATTCAGTGGCTCCTCTGCTTACAGCAGAATTAATTTGGGCTTTAATTACTCTCATCGGTGGAATGCTGATGAGGGAGGGAGAGGAAGCAGCCTGGGACGCCGCTCATTCCACCGCCTTCATTCAGGACTCAATTCCAGAAGGACCCAGACGCTGGCAAACAACCGGCAGGCCAGCCAGGAGCGCCACACCGGGACCCACTGCCGCAGAGACGGGGGGGATGGGAAGAGAGAGATGGGGAGGGGGGGAGAAAGAGATGGAGTGAGAGAGATGGAGAGAGAATGATGAAGGGAGAGGGAGAGAGAGAAAGATACATACAGACAGACAGAGGGAGAGAGAGGGACAGACAGAGGGACAGACGGAAATAGATGAGGCAGACAGAAAGAAAGACAGACACCTAAAGAGAAGCAAAGAATGATATAGAACAGAGAGAAGAGAGAAAGTGTGATCATGTGTGGTAGAGAAACGATGAAGAAAGACACAGCAGTATGGAATGACAGCGAGGTACAGTGAGACAGAGAGACCAGAGAGCCGTGAGAGCAAAATGTCTATCCTATAAAATTCATTTTAAAATCTGTTACTGTTTGAAAAGTGCCTTTAAATGTCAATTATATTTGTGTATTGAACATTCTGTAAATGTTTTAACACAAAGTCTCTAAAAGCTATTATTTTTTTTTTAGGGAAACTATTCTATATTTTATATTTATATGTATATTGTAATATTTTGCTGATAAGCCGTAAACGCGTCGCTAACACCCGCAGCGCTAATATGTAGACGTGTGCAGCATGAGTGTCGGAGGAGATAATAATCATAACGCACTGTGAGACTTTGAGTAAGACTAGAACAGGAGGAAAACACAGCACTCGGCCTTTTCGAAAGCCTCAGCCACGCTTATGGAATGCAGCATATTGGCTAAGGATTGTGATTGATTGGCCGAGTCTGCCATAGCGATTCGTTTGATTAAATGGAACCGCGGGACTCCCGTCCAAGTCTTAATGAAGCAGCCATCGAAAAGCTGGCGGAAAAAAAGTCAGGAGAGGAGCCAGGAAGCCTACTGCTCGAGTCGGAATGGGAAATGAGTTGCGAGCGCCTCTCGACTGCAGGACGGCGTCGCGCAGGACGCTGAAGTGCGGCCACGATCGGGCCGACGTCGTTGTCCAGGCACGAGATCTGCGGCGGAATGTGCTGTAATTGGCAAAGAGCGAGAGGTCATTATTAAGGAGTGATTTAAAGTGGCTACAAAAGTGCTTGAGCTCAGGGAAAGTGCTAAATTACCCTGTGCAGGATTAGATCTTATAGACGTACTAGCAGATTGACTCAAACTTCTTTCATACCTCATACTGTACTATTTATCAGGGATCTCTAGTTCTATGTACTGTATCTTCCTATACACACATCATTGCTGAGCGTTCTTAACATTAAAGCCCAAAAACGACTTTCTCTCACTCTACTTTCATCCACAGTGACGTAAAGGTAAGGTACTGTAAGTTCAATCAAGGACATATCAGGTAAAATAGGACGAGGATAACTACGGTTTCCGACAGACGATTAGAAACGTGATGTAATTGCAGATAAAAAGCAGAGCACGAATACGCTAACTATTGATGAAGTGATACTTAGAAGTACAACAGAGCCATTATAGGAAGATAATCAGTGACAGATCGGTGTGACGCAATCCGGCACTATAACAAGCTGTTATTTTTCAATTCTCCAGACGAATACCGCAGGTTTAATGAAGAACGATAGGTTGTGTGTTTTATCTGTTCCTAGTTATGTTTAATGACCACGGAAACTATTACTGAGAAAAAAGGAAAAAAGTGCCAAATCCTCTGTCTGGAAGACTTTCCAGATCGGGACAATGTTACCTCTGAAATGTTAGAAAACCCTGGAGGACACTGGAGACTCCTTCCATAAACATCTCTTCCAAGGAAAAGTTCACCGTTCTTAAAAGTCCATGTGTTAGTATTGAAAAGGAAAGTAATGAATTGAATGAGTTCATTAATAAAATCCATATGATTGGAAACTATTGTGGGGGGGCACGGTGTCTTAGTGGTTAGCACGTTCGCCTCACACCTCCAGGGTTGGGGGGTCGATTCCCGCCTCCGCCTTGTGTGTGTGTGGAGTTTGCATGTTCTCCCCGTGCCTCGGGGGTTTCCTCCGGGTACTCCGGTTTCCTCCCTCGGTCCAAAGACATGCATGGTAGGTTGATTGGCATCTCTGGAAAAAATTGTCAGTAGTGTGTGATTGCGTGAGTGAATGAGTGTGTGTGTGTGTGCCTTGTGATGGGTTGGCACTCCATCCAGGGTGTATCCTGCCTTGATGCCCGATGACGCCTGAGATGCACAGGCACAGGCTCCCCGTGACCCGAGGTAGTTCGGATAAGCGGTAGAAAATGAGTGAGTGAGTGAGTGAGTGGAAACTATTGTCAGAACTATTATAAATAAATCAACACCTTCTGACCAATCAGAAGTGAGAATTCACTCGTGTCTCCTGTCAAGCGTGTTCGGTGCGTCCATGAGGAAGTTTTACTCACAAGGATCACTTTCTATTTGTTCTCACCAAGGTTTAAACAAAGGCAGACTCCAGTCCTAACTCCTGTTAGATTCGCTTGTGTGTGAACCCCACCGTCTAATCCGCCATCAGCACGGCTGCACGGCTTCAATTTGTCTCCTTAAAAGGCCTGTGAGTACAGAAAAAGCTCCAAAAAAAAATAAAAATTAAAAACGCTGTTTTTTTTTTTTTCCCGGAGTCCCAACATTTGTGCTAATGGTAACATGAGTATTGACTGTGTAATTATGTGGAGCAGCGTCTCTACTGGGAGAGCAGGCGGATATCAGAATAACACCGCCGTAATTAATGTATGCCGATACTGTATGAGAGAGGAGGGATTGAAAAGGAAGAGAAAAAAAAAAAAACGGGTTGAAATTAATAATCATAATAATAATTCAGTCAGTCACGTGGACACACACACACATACACACATACACACACAAGCAAGCAATTATAAACATGAAATCTCTGAGTGCAAACTAGATTAAGTTGCTGAAGAGGTAAGTGAGGACACATGAGTAGATAAATAGTGTCGTTTGTACACACCATCACGCTAATCATGCTAATACCTAACAACACGTAGCCGCTGTATACGTACAAAGTGATGGATGAGAGTACAGTAGTCGGGGGTTAATAAACTGGTGCAGACAATAATCTTACACCTACATGTAAGGTGATGCATTGTATTCAATCTTTTTGCCCGATGTGTATGAGCAGGGGTTGGTATCTACAAACATGCACAGGCATTTTTTTTTCCCAAACTGTAAATTCATGATAGAAAAGTAAACAAGGTCAGAAGCCATTTCGCCCACAGCTCTCTTGCCCTCTCTCTCTCTCTCTTTCTCCCGCTCTCTCTCTTTCTCTCACACACACACACAGACAGATTGTAAGGGAGCTGTTAGCTGTTATGAGGAGGTCACGGGAGAAGACATGATCCCCGGGTGGGGTGTGTGGCCCTTGCGCAGGTGGAGAGGCGCTCATACACAGCCGCTTTGGCTTCGACTCGTGCGAGCTTTCTGACAGTAATGAGCTTCTGGGTCACCACTGCTTTGCACATTAATATTTCTTAATGATAATAATCATTACGCCAGACGCATCTTTTCTCAATGTGAATTTGTGTGTGTGTGTGTGTGTGCGTGTTCTTGTGTTTTGGAGGGGGGCGTTGTGGTTGTGGTGGTGGGGGATGCTGGCAAAAAAAGTGCCAGGGAGGCGGATAACAGCAGATAGTGTGTGTGAGACAATAGCTATCATCATTAATGGGATCAAACAGCAATTAACACCTCTTAGTTGTTAAAAAATGAAAATGCTGAGCATGCGTTTGCCCTTTAGCCTCGAACGTGGTAGTAACATTTAGATGATTTCCCTCACGCGGATGCTGTTCATATCCTTGGGAATCACACGCGATCATAAATATGAAGGAATTCCTTTGCGAATTGTTTCTTTCTTGACAAAGTCAGAAGTGTTAGTGTTCGAAGCTACTTTACGGTTTGATTTTCAACTTGAGTTGTGAATCTAAACCTACTCCAATCCTCATACATTTTCACATTAAACTCAATCTCAATTATAATTCCGGAGCGCTCCTTTTCATTTATTTTACTAGACAAACCTCCGCCCATCCATCCAACCCGGAGAAGACGGATCTCCGAGCGTTCACAGTATTCGCAGCGAACCCTCGCCTCATTTAATACAACTGTCAGAGCTGGCATATCACAGTCCATTATCTGTCCTGTCCACATTCATTATTGAAGCTAATGATCTGTTGTCCTCCATGCACCTCATTGAAGGGGGACTACATTAGAAGTCGCTCAGTAAGTTAATTAGTAATTATAAACCTTAAGGATTAATCAGAGCGAGAGCGGCTTAAGGTTTGCGTCTCCAAAAACGGAGATGTCGGGGGAAGGGAGCTGTGCGACAAACGGAAAGACGATACAAGACAAAGAACGGGAATTGAGCTTGCAATGCGTTTCTGGGGTAAAAAAAAAAAAAAAATCACGTAGGGCATGAAATTTTCAAATCCATTTCCAAATTTGTGTAATTAGTGTGTGCGCTTAAAAAAAAAAAAAAAAAAAAAACAACTAAATTTGACTCTGAAGAGAAGAAAATCGCTCACAATCACCACTGTTCATCCAACACCCTGGTGCACTGTTATGAATTCCATATTCAAGCCAATTGGAGAAACTAATATTGATAGAAACGCATGGTGACAATCGCAAGGCATCCATGACTGATGCAACTGCACACCCATAAGAACAAACCTTCCTCATCTGCCTGCGTTGGAATTAATAACGTGATGCAAACTCACAACACTTTCAGCCAAGCCGTGCGCAGAAATCGCTAATACGTCAGCGCTGCTGAATTCGCGAGTCTGATTGGTCAGAAAGTCTTGATTTGTCTTCTATAACATTAGTACTGGCAGTATTTCCAGCTGCAAGGGTTTATATTATATTAATGCACTCGTTATATACGTTCAACAGATTTATAATAGAAATCTGCTGCTTTATGTTTGTGTGTTTACGTTTTATTTTTTTTGGAAGAGTTTTGGAAGGAGTCTCTGGTGTCAGGCTCTGAAAGAAGAAATGCTAACGGAAACTGTTGGACTTGATGCTTTGGTCCGAAACCATGCTATAAAAGTTTTAAAGATAGTCTAAAAAATATCTAATATTGGAAAGTATATTTAAGCACTCTCTCAGGCTCAGGCTTGTTAAGAGCAAACATGTCCTTCGTCTCAAATCTATTATTCACTCGTTTTCTACCGCTTATCTGAACTACCTCGGGTCACGGGGAGCCTGTGCCTATCTCAGGCGTCATCAGGCATCAAGGCAGGATACACCCTGGACGGAGTGCCAACCCATCGCAGGGCACACACACACACTCTCATTCACTCACACAATCACACACTAGGGACAATTTTTCCAGAGATGCCAATCAACCTACCATCCATGTCTTTGGGCCAGGGGAGGAAACCGGAGTACCCGGAGGAAACCCCCGAGGCACGGGGAGAACATGCAAACTCAAGGTGGAGGCGGGAATCGAACCCCGACCCTGGAGGTGTGAGGCGAACGTGCTAACCACTAAGCCACCGTGCCCCTCAAATCTATTATATACATTTTAAATGTATCCCTTATGAGACAGCCAGAGGTGACGGTGATGAGGAAAAATTTCTTCAGATAGAATCTCATCTCATCCTAGTTTGATAGTTAATCATTTCCCTTCTATAACTTGTACTATATGGTCAAAAAGTGCAATTTGGAAAACATTGGGCAGAAAATTCATGCTAGTTTTATCATGACACGTACCTTACTCAGCTGGAACCTAGAGAGCAAATCTGTTCTTATTAACTGCAGTCCAAAGCCAACTTCATGTTTAGTATATGGTACTATCCACAGCAATCCCATGCATCTCTAGGCTGGAACTATGACCGCAGGTTTTCTGACACTCCTCATGACAGACAAATGACTTTGTGCTTTCTCTGTAACATAGCAAGCTGCATTCTTTTGCCTAATTACCTTCAGCAGAAAGCCAAACGAGACGGACGTTAATTGTAACCGATAAGATGAACGTGCGGGGGGGGCACGGTGTCTTAGGGGTTAGCACGTTCGCCTCACACCTCCAGGGTTGGGGGTTCGATTCCCACCTCTGCCTTGTGTGTGTGGAGTTTGCATGTTCTCCCCGTGCCTCGGGGGTTTCCTCCGGGTACTCCGGTTTCCTCCCCCGGTCCAAAGACATGCATGGTAGGTTGATTGGCATCTCTGGAAAATTGTCCGTAGTGTGTGAGTGAATGAGAGTGTGTGTGCCCTGCGATGGGTTGGCACTCCGTCCAGGGTGTATCCTGCCTTGATGCCCGATGACGCCTGAGATAGGCACAGGCTCCCCGTGACCCGAGGTAGTTCGGATAAGCGGTAGAAGATGAATGAATGAATGAAAGATGAATGTGCTATTCTTTTATACATACAAAACAATGTTCCTGTAACAGGCCAATTTCTCTGGTATAATACGAAATAAACACTTCAGTATTTGAACTATTGGAAAATAATCCATTACAGTCTGGTAACTAACTCTGCATCAGAGTAAACTGCATTACGTCGCCTCATTGATTATTCATTTCCTCTATCTGCACAACCCTAAGTCTTTTCTTCCTTCCATAATCTAGACCATTCTTCTAGAAAACATTGCACCTACAGTATGAATGCTGTTTTTTCCCCTGCTACTGAAACCAAGTCGTATAGTTTACAGCATGGGGCATCACATTAAACCCCTGTGTCATTGATTATTTTCATACAACTGCAGGCATTTTTCTCCACACACCTTACTTAATAGGATACATTTTTTTACTGGACAATATTAAGCTCAGAGATTTGAGAGATGATGTTATCAATCACTGTGAGCTGATTAATGCTAAACTATGGCTCTTTGTTTGATATAACATGTAGGGAAGACTAATTGACCCACGGAGGCTTTAATAATGCAGTGTTTAATAAGTGAATGAGCTTGTTATTAGAGTAAAATGAGAAATAATTGTGATTGGTTGTAACCTAACTGGTATGAAGCTTAGCCTTCTACAGAATGTTCTAGAGAAACTGCCAGTTAATAAATTTGCAAGTTGACATGAGGTCATATGTGTGAATTTTACCTCAACGGAATATATATTTCTATTTGTGTTATTTTTCTACCTACAGTACACAAAACAAAAACCTTGCATACAACCAACTTTAACATAATCAACAAATCATCCAACCTCGCTTATATTTGCATCCCGTCAAGGTCTAACCTGACTAGCTAACCCTTCGCATTATGGCTATCAGGTAGTTCAGGAGGATATAAATAAATAGTGGCGCACTGGCCGGGGACTGGGGGAGGCTTGGCGGCTGGCCGTTGGCCCGAAGCACCTGAAACCTATTAGAGAGCTTTGGAACATTCCACAGGGTTCCACCGCTGCGGCCAGAGGGCATCGTAAAGGTCTTCGCAAGAGAGAGCTGCGCTAATCAGCAGCCCGTTCTCCGGCTGACCCCGGGGGGCCTCGGCAAGGTGAAAAACAAGAAGAATTTGGTCGCATTAAAGGTAAAAAATATCTCTGGACGAAAACGTCTCACTGTTGACAAAAAAGGGAAAAGAACACACTTGGCTTTGGGAAAAGATGAAGACTCTGGCCTTTAACAGCCCCTGATTATGACTGTTTAGTCATATCTAGAGTATTTAATTAACCTAGAGTCATGCATGACATTATAAAAGCTAACTCAAAGGACTTCAGAAGTCTTCTGAAGCACTGAAAAGTTTATACTTTTCTCTTACTAAGACAGAACCTGAATAAAACATAAAGTAAACTATGGTTTCAATAGAACAATCCACTGTATGTGAGGAAGACAACAGGAAAACGATCAACAACAGTCTGGTGTAATGAGGCAGAGCAAGCGTTTTACCCAGAAGTTGATTATTTTCCCCTAACAGCACGTCCCGTAATGATTCACTCCTCTAATACCACAACGATTTGCAAACACAAAGTACTTTTTGTCCATTTAATGTTTCATGTAACATCAGTGACTCATATTAGAACGTGGTAACAAGCCACCCCGGCCTTCAAAGTCGCCGCAACGTCTATTAGACATGCAGTCTAGCGTCTAAAACATCCTAGCCGAATGTGTGATTTGTGCATATGGCCGTATTTGCTCATCCGTATTTGTATTGGACGTGTTGTGTCTGTGTTTGTGTCATGTGTGTTCCGTGCGTACATCTGTGTTTGTGTATTACAGTGTGATTGTGTGCCAGACTGTTTGTGTTGGTGTGTGTGTGTCATTTGTGAGTGAGTGTTTGTGTGTGTCATTTGTGAGTGAGTGTGTGTGTGTGTGTGTGTGTGTGTGTGTGTGTGTGTGCTCTGCGGGTATGGCAGGCAGGAGTGGACAGATGGCTGGCCCTCTCCTCTCTCAGCTGCAGGAGTGGAGGGTGCAGTAACTGCGCCTCTTCTGCGCTGTTGACCTTGCCATGGCCATCCATGTGCCTGGCACTCAGCCGCACCACCCAATTCACTCTCTCCTTATTATTAAACCGCACACACACACACACACAGCACAGATGTATACCATAACCCCCAAAATATAAACCAAATATATGTCAAGTCCCATGCATACTGTATATCTGTATCTCTCTATACAGAGAAGTATATAATAAATATGCATAAATACAATAATGTGGTACTCCGGTCTTCCTTATGCATAACTAATGCATTTAGTAGCATATTAGGCACCACCCCATGAAGCAAAATATCATTAGTTGGACAACTCTGGAAACGTAAACTTATGGAAGTACTTCATGATCGATTTTTCTGAAACAGAGCATGAGAAGTGTTCCTGTACATCACCACATAAATCAGTCAGAGACAGAATACCCGCTGTCGGATCTGCCCTTTCAAAGCCAACTGACTGAAGCCAAGCGATCTAAGTGTGAATGATGTCTCGGCCTTGACCTTTTCTCTTTCTTTGTACATATGGGAACAGGAGACAGAGGGAAAAAAAAACCTGATAAGTGCCAAACCCATCAAAGACGCCACATAGGGAGTGAGATTCCATTCAGAGTTAAGGGGTTTCTGGGACGAGGCCAGTTTTCCAAGTCCAGCTTCCTCTCTAACCTTGGTCTTGGGCGGCTGTCCATTCCAAAATGTTGGTATGACCCTCTCAATGTCTTCCACCGTGTCCGGACGTTCGGAAAGCCGAACGCTATGAACGCCAGAACTTGATCCTAAACAGTGAGTTTCAGAAGAAGGGGTGGCATTAAGGCTGCTAATGTAATGCGGCCCCTTCGTCGCTCACCATCAATAAAACATGCGCAGGAACTCGGGGTGAAAGCACAGAGGGGTCTTTTACCTCTGGCGGCTTGAGAAAGGAGCAACTAAAGTCACAGAGGTGATGAACGGTGCCTTTAAAAATCGGAGTGAAGACTTGTTTTAAAGGGATTTAATTGGAACATCAAAAGGAAACACTCTTTCTAAAAGACTAAGTTGACTTAAACATAAATAAATCAGTAAGTAACTAAATAAATAAGTTAAAGAGAATAAATACATTATAATTTTTTTTTACAAAATATATTAAAACTAACATTAAATCTACAAATAGTTTTCAAAATTTTACATGTTCAGTTAATTCATGAAAACATGCACAGTATTTCCAAAATATCTTTTTTAATTTCCAAAGCAAAAAAAAAAAAAAAAAACACAATTTAGTCGAGGAATAAAACATAGGAACAAACAGAAACACTAATATCTACTCAGCAATGTTGAAAACCTGATCTGAAGGTCCACTTCCTCTGAGTAAGGAGAGTCTGAATATTTTCCGTTTGTAACAGAAAGCGGCCCACATTCATGGTCTTATCTGCTAAACTATAGAAGATCTAAATCCTCTGTTCAGATAGACAGACAGACAGACAGACAGACAGACAGACAGATAGACAGATAAATAGATAGACAGACACACAGACAAACAGACAGACAGACAGATAGACAGACAGACATATAGCTAGACAGACAGACAGACAGACAGACAGACAGACAGATAGACAGACAGACAGACACACAGACAAACAGACAGACAGACAGATAGACTGACAGACAGACAGATAGACAGACAGACATATAGATAGACAGACAGACAGACAGATAGGCAGACAGACATATAGATAGACAGACAGACAGACAGATAGACAGACAGACAGACAGACACACAGACAGACAGACAGACAGAGCAAGGAGTGTCTAGTGATGTGAGTTCGTTTTCAGGAAAAAAAAAAAAAAGAGGAATTTAACAGAGTGACTCTGAGCATGCTGAGCAGGTCATGTGTAGCATAGATTGAGCAGCCGGCCCATATTTATTAACTGGTGATTAATAACGCTTCTCCATTCATTAGTGTAGTCACCTCTGTGCAGTGAAGTGTGGTTGTGTTAATAAGCAATTACACACACCTTGCTGATCAATGACTTTCTCTCTCTCTCTCTCTCTCTCGCTGTCTCTCTCTCTCTCTCTCTCTCTCTCTCAGTACTTTGGTGCACACTAAAGAGAAATACTGTATTAGTACTAACAGTGAGGATTTTATTTCTGCTTTACTATTTGGATTTATTGTGCGAATTGAAATAGGATTAAAAATCAAACAATATGGACTGAGCTAAACCCAAAGAACCTAAATAAGTAAATAAATAAATAGATAAATCTCTATGAACCCATCATAATATCACAGATCAGGCAATCCCCTTGGCACCGTCTTGATGGGGTGTATTTGTTATATAGTCAGTTAACATTCAGTAAACATGTCATCGCTCAAACTATTCCTATGGGTTCCTCAGACAACAGTGTCATGGATAATTTGTGTTCTCAATTCTAGGACAGCAAATGAAGTCTCTTTTTCTCTTCTTGTTTTTTTTTTTTTTTCCCCGAGACAAAGCAAGCATGAGACGCAGACGTACACGGCGAAGGAGGAGCCGGGTTCGGGCGTCAGGCTGGAAATCGAAACGGATTTGATTAAAAACAGAAGGCAGGAACGAGGAAGCAGGATGGAATCTCTTGTCTCTCCTGTTCTCATCTCTCTGCTTCTCATCTCCTCGCACTTGGTAGCAGCCCACGGTTCTGCTTCACACAGAGAGGCCAGCTGTACAGTAAATGTGCGCCCTACTCTGCCCCCTAGCCCCCTCCACCCTCACCACCTTCCCACCTCCTGCCCATCGATCCAGGCCTCTCTCTCTCTTTCTCTCTCTCTCTGTCTTTCCGTGTTGCGGATGGAAGCCTGGGCATGCACTCAGCTTTCACCCCCTCCCACCTTGAAAAAAAAAAATAAATATAAAGAAAACACACCAAAAGGTGACCCTTTAAATCAGCTTTTCCAGAACATTCAGTCTGCCTGCTTATAAAGTTCCTGACTGTCCTTCAAAACGTCATCCACCAGCTTGGCACAAGTTATTTACAGAAGGGGAGAAAAGGCCAGTGGAGGAAAAAGGAAAACAAACACCAGAATGCCCAAAAGCACCCTTTACTAATAGGAACCACGGTGCACTGTTCTTCAGGAAAGATTGCATAGATTAATACGATTTTCAAGTTTCATTACAGTAGTTCAATTCTAACCATGTGAAGCGCCTGCTAAATTTGATTGGCTGAAGTCAGGAAATCATTACAGGTCTCCAACCATTACAAAGTTTTTTTCATTATCGAAGTTCAGACTGTACCGGGTACCAATTTCGTGAGGATTCTTTGACTAGTTTCCTAAAGTAGGTGGGCAGAGGGGTTTTTTTTTTGTTTGTTTGTTTGCTTGTTTGTTTAAAAAGAAAAGGAAAAAAAGAAAAAATTATCGGTAGAGCTTCAAATTTTTGGCAAAAGAAGAAGAAGAAGAAGAAGAAGAAGAAGAAGAAGAATCCTATTGACCCTTGGACCCCTAAAAAAGCAAAGGAGCTTTGCGAGATTGCTGGATATCTGAGATGGATGGCAGAGTTAGACCTTTTTCCTTGTTTCTGACAACCTCACATCAGGGTACTGAGAAGTAAGCAAGAGCTTTTGGCTCAGCTGGAGAACTTGAAGGAAAAATAGGCTCCTATGGAGCTTTAAGGGTCAAAGTTCACACTGTTGTCGAGAAACGGGGGGATTCAGAAGTGCTGCTGTGATTCTTTTCGGCTTATCTGTCAGTAAAAGACCTTCACATGTATCTCTGGACAGTGAGGGAAAGTTTTTTTTTTGTTTTAATATCATGTACTAATTTGCCAAGACCTTGCAAAACATTTAATTAGTTAAAAAGTACAAATTTAAGACAGATACTATACACGATGAACGAAAAATTCTCTACCAAAAATTTATGTTTTTGTGTATGCACTGCCTTCAAATGTACAGTAATTCATAGAACCTTGAATGCCAAGCTTCTGTCTGTAGAGGAAACACATCTGAAGTGTGTACAATGGGCACATGCAGGCCGTAATAAACATCCTTCAAAAGCTAGGAAGTTAATGACAGTTTTGATAGCGACCACAGAAGCTCAGAGAGGCATAAACCCTGGCATCCACTCTTCCCGTCTTCCTTTCACCCTCTCTGGTGACACATCGCATGCCTTTAGTTGGTTGAATTAGCCATGCCAGCAAACTCCAAACTAAAGAGAGGCCAGCTGTCTTCTGGCCTGCTTGGAAATTGCTCCGCGGTCACCAGCAATCGAATTTTTTTCAATTTGTTTTTTTCCTACAGATGGACAGGAATATAACATTGAGTCCCATGATCTGAATGGCCAGCTGTATGGCGAATGTGGATGGATCCATCTGGACCTTGAGAGCAATCTCTTTCCTCCCAAGGGCATGCTGCTACTGGTCCAGGCCAATACACACCACTTTCCTCACCAGAAACACGATTAGGATGTTATATATTTCCCTTTTCCCACACAAAGCCACACATGTCCACTTGGGTCCGTTACACAAAAGCTGGCCTCATCATCACATCATTGAAGTTATGAATTCTCTAAATTCTAAGGGAGACTTTATTCAATTTGATTTTGGGGGTCATAGGGACGATGGGTGCAAAAGGTGGAACAGAGTAACATATCAAAATTGCTCTGTGCTTTTTTGGAGCCTCTTTCTTAGTGGCCATATCTCAGATTAGACTCAGAGGACATGCTAATTTACTTTATTCTATTTTGTGCCATCATGTCATATATATATAGAGCTATCGGGGTGAATCAACAGCCATAAAGCAAGAAGCGTAAGGCCAGGAACAGCACCCCTAAGAGAGGAGCGCCTGCTCCATTACCTACGCTAATAACAGTGACAGCTGAGCGGAGATGACCCCCGGCCTCTCGTTTCGCCTCTCCTGTGCAGATGGCCATTAAAAGGAGAAAGTGTCCCCTTTTTTCAAGGGAAAAGGCATTTGGACCCTTTTCCAAATGAGGCCTCTGCTTCTCCCTTCCAGTTTTGCTTTTCTGGCACATGCTGTCTGTAAGGTAATTACGATCCAGTCCAGATCTGCCCCAGCTACCACCCCTCCCAAAAAAAAAGCCCAACCCACTTAGTACCATCACCCATCAGAAGTGTCAAAGGAAGTCTGTAGTGGACACCTGAGTATGGACTGTGCTTCAGGTCCATGCCAGTTGGATAGTGACTTTCAGCCATTTTGAAATGTGAAAATGGTATGATTTGACTGCAGAGCAATTATTTTCTTAATAATCATTGCATGATAATGTATGATCGTCAATAAGGCTGCAATTTTAAGATGTTTGGATCTCTCTCTACCTGTGATATCAGAGTATCTTCTGGCTACCGTATAATAATCCGTAGCAACAACATGTACAACCTTGTGACCTTAATATCGAAATGATGTACCTGAACTTAACATGTTGTGGAACATCATTTCATTCATTCATTCATCTTCTACCGCTTATCCAAACTACCTCGGGTCACGGGGAGCCTGTGCCTATCTCAGGCGTCATCGGGCATCAAGGCAGGATACACCCTGGACGGAGTGCCAACCCATCACAGAGCACACATACATTCATTCACTCACGCAATCACACACTACGGACAATTTTCCAGAGATGCCAATCAACCTACCATGCAGGTCTTTGGACCGGGGGAGGAAACCGGAGTACCCGGAGGAAACCCCCGAGGCACGGGGAGAACATGCAAACTCCACACACACAAGGCGGAGGCGGGAATCGAACCCCGACCCTGGAGGTGTGAGGCGAACGTGCTAACCACTAAGCCACCGTGCCCCCCTGTGGAACATCAAGCTTACTAATAAAACTTAATATTATTAAAAATGAATATCCAGGTAATTATTTAGCAGGAACATGCATAAAAAGCTACACACTTGGAGAATATCCTTAAGGTGGCACCACCAGTGACTCCAATATGTCCTAATGCATCACATCAGTGATTCTTTATTTTCTATAGTTTCTATATCTTATCACCCACTTGTCACTTCTGCAGCTCTTTCCAAAACTGTAAAACTTTTTAAAACTCTCCAAATACCTATTAATAGATTTAGTGCTCTTTACCTACTATGTAAATCTGTCCTTCACACTGAATTAAACAACACATTTCAATATCTCGCTAGGAGTGAGATAAAAGATTGAATGGCTTATAAACTAAACGATTCTCCATATTCTTAAACATTCCCAAAATTTACATTATAAATTGCAGTGTAAAGAAAGATCCAGCAAAGCAACAACAACAAAAAAAAAAATGAATGCATGAAGAACAGAATTCCATTTAGCTATAACCAGAGGACTTAAGGAATAAAACGTCAGCAAAGAATACTGTCTCAGATATTCAAACTGAATATTAATAAAGGATGCTGTCGGTGTGGGTGAGTGTGAATATTTAGAGCTGAGAAACTCATTAATACATTTACTTTATCATTCACAGACTTATGCAATATTAATAATGTAAATAAATAAATCAGTACCGTGAAGCAATAATGTGTTTGAAATTTTTTTTTTCTTGTGTGCTGCCTGAGAAAAAGGCGTGCTTGGTCAATAAGTCTCTATTTTCAGGTTTAATATATATTCATGTTGCTGATACTCATTACACAATAATACCGTGTTTGTGAGAACTGTGGTACGGCCATAAATTTATTAAAAAAAAAAAAGTCAACATGTAGCCCATAATGCAACACATCACTTTACACAAAGCTGATTTTTATGTAGGTTGTGTGTTCACCTTCCCTTGACCACCTTTCACCTCAACCTCATGTCTTTGATATAGTTTTACAAAAAAAAATACAAAATTTGAGCTAAGAAAACATCCTGCAATAAAAAAAATCATTTTGTCTTCCAGTAAAACCAAACACAATTTTTTTTAAAATAGTTTCCAAATGTTTCAGAAATAATTTCAGAAGATTATGTTCTACAATGCATATACTGTACTGTACACCAATCCTGCCTCCAGTTATACTGATGACAATGATTTCCCATACGTTAATAAATATCTCACCCAGAAACCAGCTCTGATCCTAACAACGTGTTTAAACACTAATTTTCAGTGTTTTTTAAAGAGTTAATTCATAAAAGCATATCGTCGCTGTCAGGCTGAATCCTCGTATCTCCAAAACCGTTATTTTTTTACCTTATCTGCAGTGCACAGGGTTTAGTCCGCGTTGCAGTGGATTGTCTTGCGCTAAATTCCTGTCCTCAGATGAGCACCAGAACTAGCGGGGGTCAAGATTTTTTTTCTTTGAGCCCAGTGTTTTGAAGACATTTACCTCAGAAGACGTGTTGATTCGTTGCGACTCTTCTTGAGGAGAAATATGCCGTGAAGCTCTCCCGCGGAGTGAGGAAGAGGTGGACAGTTGAAGTGTCCAATGGAGTTATGAGATTTGCGCTCAAGCTATTTTCAAGACTTTAGATTGGTTAATAACTTGTAAAAATAACAGACCCACGTGGGGACTGACCAATAGCATCGATATGTGAAAAAATATGAAATTGACCAAATTTGGACATACGAGGTTTCCGCCCGACAGCGACGATATGTAAAATGTATGTTGCCCTTCAATTGCACCTAGTCTACTTTAATCACCATGACCTTGAAGTGGTTAGTGAAGCTCAATAAACAATGTTGTAACCTAGTGGTTAAGGTGTTGGATTACTGATTAGATGGTCATGAGTTCAAATCCCAGTTTTTAGCTCTTGGTATTTTACTGTAGGTAAGGATGCTGATTTAGGCTTTGTGCATTAACATCAGATTTTCAGTTATACAATGTGCATTTTTCCCTCCAATTCACCAACCAGCTGTTAGAAAACAGATGTGAAAAATATACATTTGAAATAAATGTGAGGAAAATGTGAAATTGTAAGATATAGGTATCAGACTTACCAAGCATATGGTTTGCCACATGAACCTGAATGTCCCATTCACTATGGAAGACCATCTGACATTTAATGCACTGGTATGTCTTCTTCTGTGGAAAAAAAAAAAGACAGGTAGAGTAGAATGTAGTGTAGAAATAGAGTAGAAACCTAATTGATATGATATTAAACCAATGATTAATCTCATATATATATATATATATATATATATATATATATATATATATATATATATATATATATATATATACAATTTTAGCTATTGGTCCATGTCAAACTAAGTAATACTAAATAATGCACCAAATGGCACTGAGAGAAAAAGTAAAAGCCTACAAGAATGTGACTTTGCCTTACCTCATCGTTTTGGGAAGGACTCACTCTTGGCATGGGGGATCCTTGAGGGGTCCTCACCTGACTGCCACTTCCCTCTCCTGACTGCTCTCTGTGCACTGTTTGAAGATGTGTCTGAAGCTCTACCTCTGACTCAAACTTCACATTGCAGCTGGAACATCTTGTCTTGGCAACGGTTGATGATATTGATGAAGAGGATGATGTAGAATAGGTGGTCCCCTTTCTTTTTACACCACAGGGGCTCAAACTTTCCCCTTGGTTCCACCCTGCGTTAGAGGGTGCTGGTGTTTGCCCCCCTGCTTGTTGCTGCTTTCCGCCATTTATAGTTGGACTGGAGCTTTTGCTAGCACTTACACATGTGGCACAGAGACCGTAGGGTAGTCCATTGATATCGAGCTTTACCATGTCCTGCTTGGAGCGGAACTCTTTAAGACATGAAGCACACTTAAAAAGCTTCTGACTCTGATGATGTTGGTGGTGAGGAAGCGTGGCACGCCCACTAGGGTGATTGACAGACATGGCTCCTGTCTTCTGCATGTGGAAGGTGCCATGGATCTTCAGCTCTAAGGTTGAAGTAACGGTCTGCATGCAGACCACACAGCGAAAACCAGTCAGGGAGTTGCGTAAATCTGGATGCATTTGACAGTGCTCCAGGAAGTCTTCCTCACTCTGTAATGGTAACTTGCAAATTCGACAGCTGCCTGTGTCCAAGCTCTTACTATGGGTAACCTTATGCTCTGTCAAAGTTAGCAGAGAGGGGAAGCGTTCCCCACAAATGGGACACATATAATGCTTTACAGGTCCCAGGTGAGTTTGCATATGTTCCCGGAGCCCTGCTTCAGAGAAGAATGTTCTAGAGCAAACATTGCATTTGTGGGTCCCTTTGATTATTTCTGCCTTCTTCTTGTGCATCGCAGTCTCTCCAGGTCGGATATTGTGATCACGGAGCTGGTGATTGGTCAGGAGAGACTCCATAGTATAAGATGCCCCACAGATGTCACAAGTATACATGACCTCTGAAGATTCAACATCCTCTTCACTTCCATCATGACTGTTGTGAGACTCTCCTGTACCTGGTCCTCCATGGCTGTTTGTGAGAATGCCCTGCAGTTCTGCATCATCTTTAGCAACTGATTCACCACCAGCACTTGTAGAGCCATTGGTTCCACAGTTTTGGGCCTTTCCCTCAAACACACAATGCTTCTCACGTAAATGACGTTCCAGCAAGATGATAGCATGGAAAGCCTTGTTGCAGAAACGACAGTTATATTTCTTGCTGTGTGTGGTAATGTGGCACTGTAGCTCAACTTCTGTGCCAAACGACTCACCACAAAAGATGCAGCGGTGAACCCGGCCCTGGTTCTCCAAATGGCTGTGCTTGACATGCAGTTGAAGGTCAGTCTCATGACGGAAATCCCAGTTGCAAGATGTACAGCGGTAGACTTTCTTTTCGTTGCTGTGTTTAACTGCTAGATGAAGCTGTGTAGAGACTTTCGAGTCAAATACCTCTTGGCAAAGAGTGCAGCGAAAGAACACAAAGGTGTGCATATCAAGAAGGTGCTTTTGCAGATCATCTACTGATGTGAACTGCTTGTCACAACTTTCACATATGTAGTATGTGGAAGTGATAGTAAAGTGGACTGTCACATGCTTCAACAGTGCTTCCTGGCTGGGAAAGTCTTTGTTGCATTGTGGACAGGTGAGCTGTGGTAGCATACCATCAAGGTGAGTCTTCAGGTGAGTCTGAAAAAGATCTAGACTTGTGTACTTTGCACCACACTGGTTACAGATGAATTCACTTGCCGAGCGGGATGAAGTGCTGCCATGTTTCAGAAGGGTGGCTTGATCTACAGATATGGAGGATGAAGGGCTAAGGGCTCTATGGGTTCTTCTTCCGTTGTTGATATAATTCAAAGCCAGGGGAATGTTCTTGTGGTTTTCCTTGATGTGCTTGTTCAGCTTCAGTACGGTGTTGAAGATGGGAGAGTTGGTGCAATAAGAACAAGAATACACCTCCACAATGGGATCTTTAGGAGTGACTGCAAGTGGAGAGTCAAATCTCAAGCTTCCGGAATCACAGTGGGTCTGTCGTACATGTTCCTCTAGCGTAGTCTCAGTCAAAAATCCCATGAAGCACTGGGGGCAAAAAAAGGCATTGCTTTCCTTGGCTACTGGGCTGGGAAAGCCATGTGAGCAACGGATGTGTTCCTGCAAGGCATTGAGATCGCCGAGCATCTCTGGACAAAAGTTACACTGTAACAAGGCATCAGAGAAGCTAGCAAGTATGGTTGATGGATCTTCAGCATTGTGAATTTGTTTCAGATGCTCATTTAGGTTGACCAGAGATGGGAGGATCTCTAAACAGAATTGGCAAGTATGGGCCTGCTCCGGTTTATCTACATGCATCGTTTTTAGGTGAATCTGGAGGACAGCAAGACTGGAGAATACTTGTTTGTTGCAGTAGATGCAACTGTAAGCTACTTTAGGCTGTTTAGCAGGCCGTCCACAAATATCATTTGTGTGCTGAGCAGCACGTTTTCTTCTTCCACGAGTCTTGGGCATAGTGGGAACACTGTCTACCATGGTTGAACTATCAACAGAAAGGTTTGAGTCTGGAGTGGTGCTTGAAACAGATGTGTATCCTACAGTCAACAAAGAAGGACTGTTGCTGTGGTTGCTGGACTCTGGGAGTTGGTGAATGTCCATGTGTGCATACAACTCCTCCACAGTAGGGAAGTGCTCAGAGCATACAGTGCACATATGTCCCTTTTGGTCTCGACTATGCGCCTGATCAATATGGCTAAGTAAAGTACCCTCATCACCAAATGGCTCATGGCAATAGATGCACTGCAGACCAGGCCCTACACTCCCTTCTTCTGGGGGTGAGCACTCAGGGTGGCACTCTGCAATGTGCTTCTGGAGCTCCTCGGGCACATCAAAGCCCTCTTCACAGCGGCTGCACTTGCGTGCTTCCTTTAGCTTCCACTCCTCTGCCCCAGAGATTGCTGTGCTCTGACCTTCCTTCCCTCTTTCATGCACCTGCATGTGTCCAAGGAGGGAGCTGGAAGACAGGAACCCTCTGCGGCACACGGGGCATTTATGAGGCTTGTTTGTGGCGTGTGTCTTCATATGGATCTTAAGGTGGTCACTGCGTGAGAAAGCAGAGTTGCACTCACTGCAGTGATACTTCTTATCACCAGTGTGGAGCTTGATATGCCGGTCACGGCTGCGCTTGTGCTTGAATAGACGACTACAGAAGGTACAGCTAAAAGGGAGTTTGTCACTATGGCTCTGCTCGTGGCGCTTAAGGAAGCTCAGACGACTGAATGATTTGTCACAGAACTGGCATGGGTAGGGCAAGCCAGGGCCCCCTTCATCTTCACCAAAATCGTAATCGTGGACTGGAGACGTTTGGTCTTTACTAGACGGTGAAGAAGCAGGCCAGGAACAGGATGGGTCATCTTCTAAATCAGCCCCATCTGCAAATAAAATAAAAATAAACAAATAAATACTTTTAACTAAAAATATACAGAAAAAAGAAAGCTATTCATTACATATATATAGTAGGTTTTGTATGCTTGTATGACTTATACATCAAACACGTATGCACAGAACTGGAGAGAGAGAGAGAGAGAGAGAGAGAGAGAGAGAGAGAGATGTGGTGTGGTATTCAATTATAATGACAAAAAAGATTTCCATAAAAGAAAAAGAGAGAAATTAACCTTGTATGGGGCCACCTAATGGCAATACCCACTGAGACAGAAAAAGCCATTTTTGACATTTAAATCCAGTCGCTATCTGTGGGGCATGTGTTTGTTTAGAAAGACACCAGACATTAGATGAATTAATACTTAACAATAGCCTTCACTGTTATAAAAAAAAAAATGACCACAAGAAGCCCCAGTCCACTTCAAAGCCTTCATTTGTTGTTCATTTATACTACCATTTACCAAGAATGCCATGAACAGCATGATAGCTAAATGACTTAGGGGTAAAAATGAAACCTGTTGGTGATCTGGCATATCGCATGACTACTTATGACATCAGACAAATTGGACTGACCTACACTGGAGTGAAAATCACTGCTATTTTATTTCATGTACTCTCTCTCTCTCTCTCACTCATTTTCTACCGCTTATCTGAACTATCTCGGGTCACGGGGAGCCTGTGCCTATCTCAGGCGTCATCGGGCATCAAGTCAGGATACACCCTGGACGGAGTGCCAACCCATCACAGGGCACACACACACTCTCATTCACTCACACAATCACACACAACGGACAATTTTCCAGCGACGCCAATCAACCTACCATGCATGTCTTTGGACCGGGGGAGGAAACCGGAGTACCCGGAGGAAACCCCCGAGGCACGGGGAGAACATGCAAACTTCACACACACAAGGCGGAGGCGGGAATCGAACCCCCAACCCTTGAGGTGTGAGGCGAACGTGCTAACCACTAAGCCACCGTGCCCCCCTTTATTTCATGTAATAGTACATAATTATTAACAATACTTTGTTTTGTTTCTAATTGATTATGTACACACTCACTATACTTTGTTTGAAAGGTTATACGCATATCTGCAAGTGTAATACTTACAACTAGTAAAAAAAAAAAAAAAACAAAAAAAAAAAAGAGCTGATCTGGGAACAACAAAGGGAAACAGACAAGATTTATGAGACATCTGCACGAACACCTTTTTGGATGTAGCCTGGTCTCCATCCTTGGACTGGCTTCTCCAGCAACTTTAATTGTTTTTCTTTTGAACATAGTCCTCTGCCTTCGGTCACGATAACATGCCCTTGTTATTCGCTTAACCCACAGTACCCAAATCTTCAGGAAACAGATGAGGTCACATGTTGACCTCCTGTTCTTTAAACTGCTGAAAGAGGCACATTGATGGGCTAGCCTTGTAGTATCCTCTTGCTGGAAATCTCCCACCCTGGGCAACACGCCAACTTAAAAAAAGATATTAAATCTACTGTTCCTAATATGCCTCAGTTAATAGTGTTTAATAGATTTTGAAAGGCAATTTAATTACCACTTCCTTATTGTCTTCGCTATTAATAGCCAAATTTCAGCCGACTTAATTTAACCACATACTTCATCCATGTACATAAGAACAACATATTCATTAAGACTACAGTATGTCTTCTGTTTAAATGTTCGTAAGCTACTGAAACGTCCCCGCTTTTTCTGTATCGTTTACAGTATAATTATACTGTTATACTGTATAATTAACTTTTATATAAATATATTGTTTAATGTGAGGTACTGGTGCGCACTTGTGGAAAGCAAGCCATGTTAATTCTAATCGTGTCCTTTTGGCTATCCTGCTGGCCAGTCAGAAAGTGCACCCGCCCCCAGACTAGTGTGTGAACACCAACCGGAGAGTACAGAGAGCCTCTAGAGAGCCAAGAGGATAAGAGCAAAGCTTGTTTTCCTCTCTCTTTGCTCTCTCCCTCTCTGTCTCGGTGTTTTTCCCTCCCTTCACCATGACGAAAAATATCCAGACCCAGGACAGCCTGAGTAAATATAAGTGTGGTCTCTCTTTCCCACATACAAACACAGACACACACACCAATGCACACCAATACACACACATATCCCAGCTCACGACAGTGGTCTGTGTGAGCCAGCCAAAGGGGATGCTGCACACTGCAAACCTCCACCCCACAGCTGAAGGTCTGGCTTTGTTGGACTGCCAAAGCCTTCCTGAACATCCCCTGGCTAGCAGCCTGTCTCAGCCTTAGAGGAAGACCTCCATCTTAGGGCCTGATGCTGCTTCATGATGCAAGTTCACCCCTCCTTCTTCTCTTTTCCCTCCTTTGCATTTTAATTTTTTTTTTTTTTTTTGGCACTCAGTGCAGTCTAGCTCTCTGAGCAAAACAACACATTTGTAATGTTCAGCACAAGGACAGCTGGATACCCGTTTGACATCTGTTTCAGCATATTTATTGGTAGGAGAGCGTTTGGGAGGAGACCAAATAGGTGTATAACAATCTCACATGCTCAGCTGGTAACAACAACCATGTCATTTCTCCTGGTTTGGTCAGATTACAAGATAACAAAGGGAATCGGATCACAGGTTGACTGCTTAGTATGCTGAGAATCTCAGCCTTTTAACACATCACCAACTTCAAATACTTTGGCACACACCCACCGCCCACTCTATCAAACACACACACACACACACAACAAACATTCCCTATAATCCAGTCTGGATTCCTAGATAGACTGCATTTGTGCTTGAACAATAATGGCTGTCCCATTAGAATGTAGTATATGATTAATTACGCTTTTGGTCTGAAGACAGAATCAGATCCTACTTGGTGAATGCAAACTATAACTATGATCATCATTTAAGTAAAGACAGAACTGTTAATGATGCTGATCTGACTGAGAATCTATTTTGATTAAAGCTAAATTAATAAACTGTCAGAAATTGTTCCCACTGTTAAGTGTTAATTATGAAAACAGTTGAAACTTGAGTATCACTTAGGGCTGCATCATAAAACTGACCACGCCATATCCATGTCATAAGCACGAGGTCTTGATTCGCCATGAAAATTTATGTCTAGTTGTATAACAAAGCCTTGATAGTTGCAACATTTGATGTCTTGGTTTTATACTGAGCTTAAGCTTGAACCCTGCTGGATAAGCCGTACATAACTGTGTCATAAACATGTCATATATGTCTTTATTTGTTGTGCCAATTTATGTCCTGTTATAGAGCACAATGACTACTATAATGATTAATACCATTACTCTATAAATGCTACTAAACAGCACTGAAGGCAGCTTTGTTCCAAATCTAGGAGAAAGGATGTTACTGTGGTAAAGCATCAAGCAAAAAAGAAAGGATAGAGAAATGAAAAAAAAAAAAAAAAAAAAAAAAAGGTAACAGGAGAACAGGGTGTTTCTTTGGGCTGTGAGGGAGCTAATGAGCGTTGCTGTTTGCTAATTTCTGCACTCTTCAGCTGAAAACTCCTCTAACTCCAGTTCTGTGATTGCAACTGGAGGAATGTTGGAGGAAAAAAAAAAAAAAACAGGTGAGAGAATCACATTCAGTGCACCTGTCTGCTGTGAAAAATGGCACCTTAACTGGCAATGTGTGTGTGGTGTGTATGGTATGTGTATGGGGGGTTGAGGGGATTCATTACTTCTCTCATTACTGCAGTTTACAATAAAAGTGTAAGTCTACGGCATTAAGCACTAACAGTTTCTGAAGTGTTGCCAACAGACTCACAACTGGTTTAACAAGGTGACACTAGGTGATGTTCTGACTAAGGTTGGGTATGAAAAGAAATTTTCCGGTTCCGATTCCGGTTCCAGTTCTGCCTTACGATTCCCGGTTCTGATTCCGATTCCATAATAAAAGAAATGTGAAAAATAATGCACAATACTGAAACAATTCCATTTGTGTTTATTAATCACTCTTTAAATATTTTAAACAGAGCATTTCAATTCATATCAATTTAAATTGAAATAAATCCAACATCAAATTTAACATCCAGAATTACAACTTAGCAAAACAGTTAGCAGTTTTTCTGAAGAAACATTAACATGTCTGCTTTCTCTGGGAGAAGATGAGACCTTTCCTGGCTTATTGTATCTCCAGCTGTGGAGAAAAACCCTCTCAGAGGGGGGAGATTTGCTTCATTGTTGTAGCTTTGGAAATGAATCCAAACTTTAGACTTTTTTTAGACATGTTTAACACAAAGCGTACCTCAGCACAGCAGCGCGAGTGACTGAACGCTCCCAGCGCTTTACCTGTCATCGCATCGGAACCGCGTTTGGAACCGAAACTTAAAAATTCCGCGCGATTCCGGTTCCTGTTAAAAAACAGAACCGGTTCTGATTAGGATCCCAACCCTAGTTCTGACATACTGAAAGTAGTTATCTAAGGCTATGAAGCCTTGTACTGTAGATCATTTGATCAGTAATCATGATCGTAGTGCCTCCCAAGTGATGTATGAAAACTTGAAGCCAAGTGGTTTATGAAAAATAATCCACATAGTCCTGTGTCTAAAAGATTTTTGGTATTAAATGGTAACACTAAACCAGTTCGTGTAATATAGCAGATTTCTACATCAAGCATCAATCTCATTAATCCTTAAAACAGTGTGCAGATGTGTAATGGACACTAAGGGTCTTCACAGGACTAAAGACTGGTTGATGCTTCATCTTTAACAGACTTCTGAACCCTCCAAACATTTAGAAATCCTTATTGAAGTCCACAGCAAGTCCCTAAGTTTGGGGAAGACCTACGGGGGAGCACCTCAGGTTGGGAATGTCCACAAGACATCACCTAAGGTTGGAAACACCATGGAAGAGAAGTCTACAGGCTACCCCTGAAGGTGAACGGCCCTCTGAAAGAGTGTAGAGTGCCCACAGACTGGAAAGGAACTCCATGGAACATCAGTTAAGGTTTAACAGCTCTACAGATTGGGGTTCCATAGCAGCCATCAGAGGATGGAAAGCCTTATAAAATAAGAGTCCAAAGCCCACAACAAAAGGATGGAAATCTCTAAAGAAGACTAGACCTTGGAGCACCACCTAAACCCTATAGAAAATTGAACAGGTTTCCCCCAAAGACTGGAAAGCCCTATGGAAATGTTAATGAGCTTATCTACACAGTTCAGCTAATAGTGATGTGTACCGAACATAATTCTGCAGCCAATAACGCAAACAGGGTCGAGTAGAATTTGCTGACAATGATTTATATTCTTGCGACCAAGAATTCGGTTAGTCTACCTACTGTATATTTTACACATAAATATACTTTTATAATGTGGGAATCTGTTTAATTATACGTAGAAGATGTCATATTTCAATTAGCACTAATCAGATATTACCGCTCTTAACCTAAATAATCCTTCAATTCCTAATTACTGTACAAGTGGCTGCTCAAAAATAATTTTAATACCCGAGTTTTCTGGTTTGCTTCCTGAACAAGATTTAGTTTGGTTTAGTTGTGTTTATTCATTGACTTCAAACTTCAACGTTGTCAACTTGTCTGACTTTGACCTTGCCTCATACTGTGAGAAGGAAAGGAAGAAGAAAAACGTCTTAACAGAAGCAGAAATAAAATATCTGTTGAATTTCCCCCTGGAGGCTGCTGATGTGTCACAAAGCCCAGATACAACACAGAGCATTGAAAATTCTGAACAGCAAGCAGTATCACATGCAATGCTGTATTTGACACAACCACTTATCACAAACTGGGCAAAAAAAAAAAAAAAAAAGAGAGTAGAACGTATCACCATTTATTTTTCCTCACCTTTTTTTCATCACCTGTATTGTGATTTCAGATCAGTGGAGTTTACAGGGTGCCAGAATTTTTGAAGCTAGAACACCAGTAGCAGCCGTGAAGACAAAGGAAATGGAGAAGTAAGCATTATGGAAATAAAATTAAGAAGGGATTCTAGAAGGGAATTTTTTTTTTTTTGTTCCTTTTATTTTTCTTTGCTTTTATTATTAAATTATATTAATTCCAATTCTGCTTTTCTACTTTCATTTTTTTTTTTTTTTTTTTTTTTTTTTTTAGAAATGCAATTGCCAGAAAGAAAAAAAAAAAAACACAGCAAGCATATTTTCTTCTCATCCTCTTCCCCCCTTCTCTCTCTATCCTTCCATCTATCTATTTCTGGTTCTAAGTAAACACAATATGGTTCTTTACACATTACTGAGAAATGTCACTCCAAGCAATCGATCAATTCAATCTGCCTTATCACTCCGAAAGAGGAAAGAGTGTGTACCCGTCTTTGTGTACGCATGCCACCATGACATGGTTCAGGAGTGCCATGGCAACAATAAACAACCTCTGATGGCACATGTCCAAGCACATACACATACACATACACACACACACGCACACACAGGCTTTTTTGAAGGAGTACTCTCTTTATGGCCATTTGCTCAATTTCTGTCTCATCAACTACTTTTGTCCAAATTTAATAGTGTCCCAGACTGGACACAGGCACTTGGTCAATGTCTTGTGCAAAGCGCCACTGGCTGCCTGGGAAAGTGAAGAAAAATGACAGAGCAGTGTGGAAAAACTAGGGCAGTCACTCATCCTTTAACCCCAGCCTGGCTTTTTCCAGCAGAGGCAGACCTGGGGAACATCAACCTGGGCAAGATGAGAAATTCCTGCTCTTGTCCAGCTTCGGCCCAAGACAATATCATGAAAGTAAAGTGAATTCTGGAGCGACAATACAGATAAAAAAAAAAACAGTCTTGGTTTAACAGTGAGAAGTGACTTATTTTTGAAAGGACAGAAGTGCTGAATGATTCATAAGGTCCTTTTCTAATAAAATAAGTCACAGGTTTTATAATTTATTCAGAAATTCAACCAAAAAAATCACTTAGTACTTAGATGTTAGATGTTCTAATCTCTTTTCATTATTAATTCTGACTTAAGTGTAACATTAGTCTGTTTTTAAGATGTTAAGCTAAAACGTTTTGTCCACCCAAAAAAGTAAAACTAGCTTTCTTTCTTTTCTTTCTTTTTTTTTTTTTTTTTACTAAACAATTTATTAAACAATATCTTGATGCAATACAATATATTGTGTCAAGGGCGTCGAATTGGGTAGGGACGGTAGGGACATGTCCAGGGAACACTCAATTGTCCCTAGCAATAATTCGACCAAGCCTATATATATATACATAACCACTGTCTGTGTCTTGTGCTTGTCTGTGTCTTTTTACTTATTTCATTTAACATTTATCCAGGAATCATTAAATAAGATGAAAAATATTTTACAACGGTGTTCTGTAAAAAATAGCGCAACTTGTGGAACACAAACGAATAAATAAATTATGTCCCCACCAATGACAAATAAATTATGTCCCCACCAATGACAAATAAATTGTGTCCCACCAATGACAAATAAATTATGGTGTCCCCACCAATGACAAATAAATTATGTCCCCACCAATGTCAAATAAATTATGGTGTCCCCACCAATGACAAATAAATTATGTCCCCACCAATGTCAAATAAATTATGTCCCCACCAATGTCAAATAAATTGTCCCCACCAATGACAAACAAATTATGTCCCCACCAATGTCAAATAAATTATGTCAATGTCAAATAAATTATGTCCCCACCAATGTCAAATAAATTATGTCCCCACCAATGACAAATAAATTATGTCCCCACCAATGTCAAATAAATTATGTCCCCACCAATGTCAAATAAATTATGTCCCCACCAATGACAAATAAATTATGTCCCCACCAATGTCAAATAAATTATGTCCCCACCAATGTCAAATAAATTATGTCCCCACCAATGACAAACAAATTATGTCCCCACCAATGACAAACAAATTATGTCCCCACCAATAACAAATAAATTATGTCCCCACCAATGTCAAATAAATTATGTCCCCACCAATAACAAACAAATTATGTCCCCACCAATAACAAATAAATTATGTCCCCACCAATGTCAAAATCAAACTTAACATTGGATTGTGTATATAATCGTCTGCAAATAAACGGTGTTTACAACAATGAAAAGCGCATCCTTGTTGATTTGCTACAGCTTTCCGATATGACGTTAATTTAACCATGGAAGGAGTCTGCATTGCTAGAACGTTGTAACAGTCCGAGGTAAAGCTGTAACTTTAAGTTTTCAGACTTAGGACTCGGGATTTTTTAGTTTCTTGGTAACCCGACAACTTCAGGAAGAAAAACAAAGAAACATTGGTGAGTGAAGGAGTCATGTATATGATTATAGCTGTTATAACATCAGAGGAATGAAACACTTCAGAATATGCTTTTGTTTGTAAAATCCTCAATTATCGAGTGGTAACAGCGACCGGTTTTTATATCACCACACCGGCCACAAATTACCTTCAAGTTACCTTTAAAAACAAACCAAAACAATAAATCTCAATCATTAGAGTTATTTATAGAAATATCCTTATGCAAGTATGCACATGTGTAATTTCTTCCAGGTGTGTGTACAGTGACAGTGTGTTTCTGGTTCACATTCATAAAGGTCAGGATTTTTTTTTTGTTACTTTCATGTCCAGATGGTTTTAATTCAATCTCTGTAATTGTGACTTTGTTTATTTAAAAACAAAATGTGATTCGTGTTCTTTAGAAAAAAAACCCAAACCAAGCATATAAAGTTTCATGTTGGAAAAAAGTATATGTTTTTATTGTTGTTCCACTTTTAATCAAAAGAGTAAGTGGGTCATTTTTGGCTGAACAGAAGAAACAGAAAATGAGGGTTAACATGTATAGAACAACCTGGCCAGTGTGATTACTAACACACTGTGTGTGTGTGTGTCTGTGTGTGTGTGTGTGTGTGTATGAGAGAGAAATGGTGTGGCTTGATCCACCATAATAATAGAAACAAGTCAAAAATTTCATTAAGGTTAAGCTGAAGAGCTTAGATTTTGGTTCAGGCACAGATTTATCAAAATGACAGTATTACATACGTTATCTGAGATACCATGCAAAGAAATAACAATGACAAAAAAAAAGTGTGTGTGTTTGTCCCTGGAGCCTCTTGTCCTTGGGCAGATCTCTCCTAAGGAAACTGAGGCAGAGGAAAAGCAGTTGACTAGGGTCAGGTAAGAGCAAGCAAACAGGAAGTGAGCTCCGCCTGAGACCTTGGCAGGGCCTCTGTCTCCTGTGGCTGGCCGGGGGGAGGACAATCTGTCCCCCTCTGTCCCCCAGTGTGGTACGGCCCGCCAGCGTTTGCTTGCCCAGCGGGACCAACGTGAGGACGGACAGTTGGGACCTGAGGACAGCCTTGGCTCATCTACAACTGAGGCAAGGGAACCCGGACCAAAACAACAAAAACTCAAAAAGAAAACAACAAAAGACAGATGGACACACCAACGGTGGCTCAGTGAACAGTAGTAATACTTTATCTCCTTAACTCGCATGGTTACAAAATACAGATAGGTGATGAACAAAAGGAAAATCCGACATGTTGTCTGCTAGCATGACCGTATTGTGGTCCTTAGTCACCTAAAGAAAAGCTCTATTTTCGTTTCCAACACAATTTCCAACTTCCCTGCTGTATTTCCCAAAGACCAAAACTTCATTTAGTAACTGCAGCTATTGAAACGCAGTCTGTCACGCAGTCCCTGGCGTGACACTTATTCCAGTTATTCGGGTTTTTCCTTGAATCTGCTTGGGAAAGTGGATACATGGATAAACACGTGTGTTTCATTCCAATATATTCCATTCCATTCAGTAGCACGGAATGATATACACTTACTGTAACAACCAAATTATTAGGAACCCCAGTGTAAACGCTTCCTCTCCCTGAAAGCAAACACAGGTTTGATAGGATGAGGAGAAGCTTCTTCCTGCAGGCCATTCGGAGTTTAAACCAGGAGACACCCAGGATCTAGCACTGGACCTCTCTCTCTCCATCCCCACTGTTCTATGCACCACCACCCCCACCCTTTTTATTCTTCCGCAATGACACTTTAACTCTGGACTTACACAGCACAGTGCCACTTTATACACTATTTACACACCATACTGCACATTTATGTATATGTATATTTATGCATATGTACTGTATATACATTATTTCTTCATCTGTATTTTCATATTTTTATATAGTTTTCTTATATAGTTTATACTTTTTATTATTTTATTCTTATTTTATTTCTTGCTTTTTTTTTTTTATACTTTTTAAATATTTTTTTTATTCTTATACCGGACAGTTGCATGAAGCATTTCTACTGCATATCGTACCCTGTACGTCCCTGTACGTGTGTGTATATGACAAATAAAATTTGATTTGATTTGATAAAACCGTGTGTTCGGAGATCTTTTCTGTTGTACCGAGTGATTGCTTATGTTTCCCTAGTACCCTTCCTGTCAGTTTGAACATATCTGTCCATTCTCCTTTGACCTCTCTCATTAACAAGATAAACCCACTCCCAGAACTACTGCTTACCGAGGGTTTTTTGTTGCTGTATTTATTTCCTCTACGACGTCCCCCTCTCCCCCATGACGCCTACAGACTGTTATCTGTGAAAATTCTAGCAGATCATCAGTTTCTGAAACACGCAAACCAACCTTATCTGGCACTAACAACCATGCCAAGGTCAAGGTCACTTTTTATTTTAATTTATTGATTGATCTTTACGTTAACTAATCCTATTGATTCATGCCTACATGCATTTATGCGCTGAACTGCTGCCTCAGGATACCCTGATTCAATATTGGCACGAATGTACAGGGGTTCCTAATAATTTGTCAGTATGGATGAATATATATTTTGTAAGAATTTACGTTTGTGTAATTTTGAATCCAGCGTTTGTTTTATACAAGCGTTTTTGCCCGTTTTTGCAATTCCTAGCCCCTTTCTGTTCAATAGCAACGTGAATTAAAAATTAAGAATTAAAAAGACAGAGCATTTTCCTTCCTAACACCGAGCGATTCTGGATGATGCTCTGTATAGACACAACCACCCTGATCAGGATAAAGGACAAATGCCAAATTAAATTTTATTTTATTTTTATTTTTCACCTTAAAATAACTCTCAAATTGTTCCTGGTTTGCAACATCAGTCAACGTTCCAATTTAAAAACGTGAAAGAACTTGTCGTTCTTCTATAATACAAGGTCAAACCTCAGATTAAAATGTTGAACAGAGCGTAACAGCACCTGATTAGACGTTTCAGGAAAACTGGGATCTCTGCCTTTGGCAGGATTAAATATTTATAGGCTGACATAAGACTTCACCAAACTGCAGACATGCTGTAGATGTGTAGCACCAGGAGGCATGAAGCAATATGGCTATATGGTGTGTAGCAGCCGGGCATAGGCAACAGACAGAAGGAATTAGAATTCACTGAAGGAGGGTGACCCTTCACCCCACAGCTGATTAAAACTCTCTTGCCCCGGGTTTGATTTCTCGTCAATCGCATCCCAGCTTGTCACCGTGAGAACTGTGGCAGACAGTCCGAATGCGAGGGCAAGAGCAAAACAAGCATCATCAAGGGAAGAGCCGGAGAAGAGAAGCAGAATAAAAAAAAAAATGAAAAGCTTAAAAAAAAAAAACCCACATTTGTCAGCCCAAGCAAGACCATGTCTTTTCACGCATTCCTGTCTTAAATGTCAAGATTTCCACCCCCGAGCGAGAGGAAGCGCTGACACTTTGCCAAGGTTGAACAAAAACTGCATTCATTAATAATTAGCCTTGACCAGGAGCAAAGTAAACTCAAGTTCTCCTTGACAACAGCACAACACCTCCCTTTTTTTTCTTCCTCAATAAGGAATAAACTACATACTGTCCATTCTCCACACCATCTCTGGTATCCTTCTCTCTTTTCTTATATTTACCCCACCCAAAAACCCTTAAACAGTTATTAATCTGGACTAGATCTGAATCTACTGTACACGTGTAACCATCATGAATCATTTGGTGATAACTGGATTTCTGCACGAATCTTTCTGCATCCTGAAGATCTTAACTATGATTCCGCCATCATCTTTAACACTAGATGACTTTTGTACGATTCTGGACAATTATTTTTTTTTCTTCATTTTCTATGAGAATTCGAAGCTGTGTCCTCGAGTCTGGGATGAAACTGAATATGAATCTTATTTGTATAACAGATAATGAGCTCTAAAAAGACACAAATACAGATTTGAATAGAAGATGTACTATTAATTTTGTTTGTTTATTATCTGTGATCTGCTTCAGTAGATGGACCTAAACACTGCCTTACTTAGCTCCAAAATTAGGCCATATTTCTAGAATATTTCTATAGCTTGCCTGATTCTGCTCCATAAAGGTGTTTTAATTAATATTACAAATATTGCCCTGTATTAATAAAGTATTCTGATATTGATGTCCCTTATATACGGTGGCCGAGAAGTGCAAAACAAATGAACAAATCCGAAAACACATTAACAAATCAGAAAACACAACGACAAGTCAGACAACCCAGAAACGGTAGTGTATCGTTTTTGAATGGAAACTTACCGATCATTGGACAAGACACCTGTCACTCAAGATATACAGGTATGGAATCTTATGTGTAATGTGTAAAGTTCTCCATTTAAATCTAAGAAAATAACAGAATTAATCCACAGTAATCCATTCCATCCATCCATTCCAACTTTTCCCTGCGACAGACTGTTGAACTTCATGTATACCTTGAGTGACAGGTGTCTTGTCCAATCACAAACTATACCAACCTCTTCCGGGTTGTCTGAATTGTCGTTGTGTTTTCTGATTTGTTAATGTGTTTTCTGATTTGTTAATGTGTTTTCTGATTTGTTAATGTGTTTTCGGATTTGTTAATGTGTTTTCTGATTTGTTAATGTGTTTTCTGATTTGTTAATGTGTTTTCTGATTTGTTAATGTCATTGGACATTGATCATTGGACAAGACACCTGTCATTAAAGATATACAGGTGAATGAAAGGTGTCTCGTCCGATGATCGGTAAGTTTCCATTCACAAACTATACCAACCTCTTCCGGGTTGTCTGACTTGTCGTTGTGTTTTCGGATTTGTTAATGTGTTTTCGGATTTGTTCATTTGTTTTGCACTTCTCGGCCACCGTACTTATAACTATCAATTGCTATTTAGTTGTTTGCTATTAAATCAAAGTCTTCCCAGAAATTCACACAGGTATTATACTGAAATGCTCAGTATAAGGACCCCAGTTTGACTCACAGCTGCACTGCAACCCAGCATCGTATTAGATTCTGACAGTGTCTCTACCTTTTTTCTGGAAATCCTGCTTGATTTTCAACCTTTATAAAGACATAGTGAAAAGGTTCACATTTAATGACCTATTTAAACCTCAAATCCAGTAGAAATGCAATGAAAAGGATACGGTATTTGGTGTAAGTGGAAATAAAGATGTAGCCATGCCCCACTTCCAAGGACTCAAACCTCTGACTTAGGCTGTTATACAAAATTTCCCTGCCATAGTGCTGGACCTGAATTTTTTTTTAGGATCGTTATAGATCTTTTTTTATTCTAGAACAATCACTCTCCTTCCACCAGTCTGGAAGATGAATCGGCATTGCTGTGCATTTGTCGGGTTTCTCCTTAAATGGTGTTGTGTAGATTGACGATCTTTTAAAAAATGTTGAGAATGCATCATTGAAAGTCTTGTGTTTCCTGCAATTGTCATGACTAACAGATGCCTTCAGATATGATTTTGCTTGTCTTGAGCTCTATCACTTCATAGTCTGTAGAAACCTTTTCAAACTTTTCGTTTTCCAGAAGTCCTTGGAAACGTGCATTAATTAGGCAACAGCTTACATCCGCTCGAATGTACAATTATATTAATTAAACCACCAATTTCAGACCATTATCTTCAGAAAGTTTTGGTGGACACAGATCCTGTCCCCGGTGGCTTAGTGGTTAGCACGTTCGCCTCACACCTCCAGGGTTGGGGGTTCGATTCCCGCCTCTGCCTTGTATGTGTGGAGTTTGCATGTTCTCCCCGTGCCTCGAGGGTTTCCTCCGGGTACTCCGGTTTCCTCCCCCGGTCCAAAGACATGCATGGTAGGTTGATTGGCATCTCTGGAAAATTGTCCGTAGTGTGTGATTGCGTGAGTGAATGAGAGTGTGTGTGTGCCCTGCAATGGGTTGGCACTCCGTCCAGGGTGTATCCTGCCGTGACCCGAGATAGTTCGGATAAGCGGTAGAAAATGAGTGAGAGAGAGAGAGTGAGATCCTGTCCCCAGATGATGGGGTCATGTAGTAATACACACACTGGATATAAAAGCCAGTACATCACATGGCATTACGCACACACATTCCCACACTGATTCATACCATTTTAGAGTCAACAATTGACCTACTGACATGTTTTTGTGACAAAGTAGACTGAAAAACCAGGAGGAAACACAGCGAGAACAATGGGGAAAAACAAGACAGTAACTTGGCCACAGGTTCAAACCAGCGAGCTGTGATGTATACACCCACTGTATGACCATGCCACCAAATTTAGTCTAAAATTTGGCTTTTAATATAAATGAACCATCATTGACCATTCAGGGTTTTACATTGAAGAACGGTTTAGCTGAAGATCTTTTTTAGCAATTTAGGTTTCACATTTTTGTTTGAAAAGTCGGGTGTTCTGAATAAAATTGACTTAATGACTTAACATAGTTCACATTTTATGAGCAATTCATGCGAATGATACCAACACTACAAAGTACTCCTGACCTTCTACTGTACTTCTCAATGCTTTACACTAATACACTCCAGATGAATAACCAACGTCATCTTTTACTTCTACACTCCACACAAGTACAGATGACAGGTGTAATTGACAGAAGGGTGGTGGCTTCATTTGGGTTTTTACCTCGTCTGACCTATTTCACCCCCTGCCCCTTGCTAATGGCACACATTTCTCTAGGCTGTCTCGAAAACATCCTGAATATACTGGAACATGGTCTGAATTAACTGTTATGAGGCTACAAACAACCGCCAAGGTCCCTACATCAGTCTCAGTCAGGAGGAAGTAGCATCGTCAAGATGAATAATCCCAAGAACTCATTTAGCAATGGCTAGATGACTTTAATATATGCGCTAAACTAGAAAACATATGGGATAAAAAAAAACAGCAGACACAAACTATCCTTCAGTTATGGTAATATCCAAGCAGCTTCAATACAAGCCAACTATTTTTGGTTGTGTTGAAATTTACATTGAAATTTACAAACTTTGGGTATACATTATGGATGCACATGCTGATCTGGGTGCATAAAAACTTGCTAAGAAACATTCCACACTCTTCAAATTAGGCAATGCATTTATTTAGATTGTCATATATCAGAACAATGGACACTCAAGCCAAATGTAGCTTGTGTAACTCTACCAAAGGTACAAAAACAGAATTAAAAACAACAGTAGATCATTATAGTAGAGCATTATAGTGCTCTGGGTTAGGTACAGTACACATTCCCGAAGGTTTTGTCTTATCATTGGACACAAAGATCTGGACACACAGATCCCCAACAAGTGCCCTTAAATTTGAATTAAGTGTGTTTTGAGTTTTTCATGAAACTCCTGCACACAGTAAATGTCCATAAGGTTCAGACGCAACATATAGAGATTAGGTTAAAATGATGTATTCGTTTTAGAGCATATTCCTGTTTACCATCCACTTTTCTTTCCCAAATCAAGAGGTGGACTCGGAGCCAAGTTTGTTTTTTTGTCTGTGTCTAAACTGGAGTGGAATGAACAGAAGCTGGCGGCACCCTCAGGAATCACCAGATCAGTTCCAGGGGCTGTTTATTAGGATGCAGTGGATAGCATCTTAACACTCACGACACATGCTTTCTCTAGGCCTCAGATAACCTCTATTCTTAGGGGTTTAATTAATGCCAGCCAGTCAGCAGCTTTTCTTACAGCAGAAAACGACTTGTTTCTTGACCCTCTCCAATCCCGAATCCCTTCCCCTTTTCCCCAAGTGTGCTTGGTTTGTTTTCGCCTTACAACAGATGCAGCATCCCTATTAAGGGGAAAAGGACTCTGTACATGAAAAAGCTGAATTATTCACCAGCACCGGAGTGGAGACAGGAGCCGAGGCAGGCCGGCGCACCGAGCAAGGTTTGTGCTGCTTGCTATGTCTGCGTTTAATTGTGTCTTTGTATGTGGGTCATTAAAAATATGCAGACTGTGATCGTCTATGAAGTTTGCGTAGGTGAGACAGTTGCAGACATCCATAGTTATATGGTCCATGGTGAATAATAACAATCTAATAATGTAGACTACAACTTAAAAGACAACAAAACATGCTTTATGATGAAAATAGTTGAAGACATGGTGCTGTTACGGAGCCTTGCCAAAGCATTACCTCCCTGTCCTTATGTGTTTTATTCCTTGTATAGTTTAAACCTTGTAGGGTTTAAATTAGTATCAAACAGGCAAGTGGATTCTGTCTAATCAGATTCATTATTAGTTTTGTTACTTAATTACACAACGAAAATTTGGACCTTTTGAAAATTACATTTAAGACAAGGTAAGATATTTAATTAATGAAAATGACTTTAACCTAAAGTCACCTAGAACCTAATGGTAAAACCAGAGGTAGAAACGACTATGTTGTGTAACACTAAAACCTCACCAAGGCTTTTAAAACAGAGATAGAAATCCATCCATATTGCATTAACAGAAATCTGAAACCAAGTTAACAGGGGAATCGCAATGAATCAGCGCAGCAAATGGTGACATAATGGCATGTGTGCCTGAAACACCTGCTGTTGTACATGCCAAGGTCTACTGGCACGCAGGATCACTATGGGGAGTCACACCAGTTAAGTCTGTAGTGCACAATATTCTCACTAAATAAATGAGCTTCCTTTTGCTATGAGTAAGATGGAGGAGGACAATGGAAAAACAACACAGCACACAAATTCCACTGGCAAGTAAGAAAAAAAAAAAATATATATATATATATATATATATATATATATATATATATATATATATATATATATATATATATATATAACAGGTTGAGCAAAAGTAAGACAATGCTGCAAAACTAGAAGTGAGACTTGCAGGGTAGAGGCCAAGCCAGAGCGAGACTGTAGGAGAAATCAAATTTGCAAGAACATAACAAAAAGCTGTTGCTCAGACAAAAGGGAACACCCAAGGGTATTTGTAGAGCTGTCTGCCGGCACCCGCTGCACCGAAAGTTTATTAAAGACAAGCCCTGCTCACATACAAGAGAAAGCTAAGCTACCAGGGACTTGAGAAAAAAAAAGAAGTGAGGAAAGGTTGAAGATGGAAGGGAATTGGTAAAGGTGGAGTGTGGGGGCTGGTGGTGGTTGGGGAGTGAAAAACTAGCACCATGGCCCCCGTCAGTCAGACATTCTTTTATTTCAGCCATGCATTAAGCAACTTCCCTGCAGAGTTAGGCTCTCTTCCTGGTGTGGATAAAGGAGTCCCTAGAGGTGCCTGCTGGTAATTTCCAGCTTCTCCAGAAACTCAGGTATTAGAAAAGACCGCTCGGGGACCCTGCTACAATATACCTCCACAATTTCAGGCACTCGGTGAAGACGATAGAGGGAGAGGCAGAGAGAGAAAGAGAGAAAGTAGGAGACCCTCCCTGAGGGTCCCCCAGTTCAAATTTCTGAAGTGCAAGGAAGGAGGGAGGAGGCCTCCAGGGAACGCACACTAGCAATAGAAAATCCACTGCATCAGAGAAAGAGAGAGGTAGAGAGAAAGAGAGGGAGAAGAGGAAAAAAGCATTTCCTCTCTCTGGTCTGGCAAGAGCAGCCTTTTTTTCCCCTGGCTCCCACTGGAGACTTTTTACAAAACATGTGTTGCTGACATGTTGACAGATTGCTCAGTGAAGTGTTAGGCGCATGCACATGGCTGTCCATTTAAGGGGACATGGCATCCTAGCCAACATCCTCTACCTGAAGCACCATGTTTTATACATCACCTCATAGTTCAAACAAAAGGAAAAAGAAAACAATAAAAAAAAAAAAAACGAAAACGTAAACAAGCTAGAACATATCAAAGGTTGAATGCTGTCTGGGCCTTGTTTAAATGGACTGACAGTAAGATGAGCAGTGAATGTGAAATACCTGAAGGTGCTGAATGCCTACATTTATGTGCACTCCGGTCTTCCAGATTAGCATTAAAGGTAGCTGTGAAAGCGCTTCTGTAAGCACTTACACAAAAAGGGAGGAGAGCATGGAACCTGGACATTTCGATCTCTTTGCGAGCCAGAGAGTGACGTCTTAATCGTCTGGCAGCTCGGAAATTGCTGCCGTGGCAACCAAATGGAAATGGGGGATGATAATGTATTCATGGTGGTGGCGACCCGGGGGCTGCGGAACGTGCTCTCTGGGGACAGCACTTTACCTAAAGCCAGACGTGTCTGGGCAAAATCTCCACACAAGACAAGCGCTGAATACTTACAAGAAAGAAAGTGAAGGGAGAGGTAAGCAGAGAGATGATAGATACAGTAAAAGAAAAGAGTGGTAAGAAGACAATTGGAGAGAGGATAAGATTTTATGAAGGGAGATAGAGCAGCAAATGTTGCCTTTAAGGCAACAGAAGGTGAGGACTTTGATTGAGCTACAGTACAGAGTTACCACTATAAGGATTATGAAATCCTTGAAGGAAAACAAAACACCAGTTTTGCTCATAGTTAAGATCGTACTACACTTTGAGGAAGTGCTTCCTATTTGATTACAAAACCAAAAATCCAACCAAGATTCTTCACTTGGTGAGATCAGTGGTTTCAATATAAAAAGAAAGGTCAAACAGGTAGGGATACGGATCAAGCAGTTCTTCTTAATGATCTCCTTCAATTGCAGACCTTCTAGTGCTGTACAAAACAAAGCACAATGCCAGGCAGCTTGCCAGAGAAATGTCCTCAAGCGCTCTAGTGCCCTCATCTCCTTTTATTCCAGAAGACAGTCGATATGAACACAGTGCAAGAGATAAAGTCTCCAGAATGTGGGGGGAGTTTGTGAAAATAACTCTCACCCTTGAACCCCAGATGTGGTGCTAGAGATACTTGACGATGGCTTACGATAGAGTCTGCATGCTAAAGCAACCTCAAACTTCGTCTTCTCAGAAGTCTCAAACTGTGCTTTACCTGTTCAACAAGCTACCCTGCGTACGCTTGACAGCCTGAGGCAGAAAATCAAGGCCAGCGTGATTTCTCTATTCAGTGGACTGGACATCTGTAGCATTAAGCCATTCTCCAGAGCCCAGTAGACGATATAAGACTATGGTTTAAACAAATTGTGTTGTGACACAGTAAGAGAGTAAAGGAAGGAAAGAGAAAGAGAAGAAAAGAGAGGGCGGGAGCGTGAGAGAGCCGAGGGCATCAACAGTGTGTTCTTGAGTGCAGATGACCCCTGGCCATCCTGAGGCGTGAGCTTTATCCGGCAGACTGAGTAAGCTGCTCTGGCTTGGAACAACTCAGGCCTACATTCCCTCAGGTTGCTTTATCCTCCATTACAGCGGATGAATGACAATCTGCTTTCAAACAGCTATATAGCATACACAAACTTCTCAGGCCATGACCGATGATTGTAAAAAAGACTACAATGTTGCGTGTGTGTGTGTGTAAGGTATACAATAATCTTCCAATTAATAAGTAAATCTGTACAAATACCTACTGTCCATCCCATCCAAGGTGTATTCACACCACAACCATTACCAAGATATGGGTACCAAACTGGCCCCAATAAAACGTCAATGCTTACATTAGTGCTTTACTATAGCTCCTTCCTTTGAATTTTACATCTTCAACAACCCTAAAGTCTGCATCCCAGACAAATAAACAGGCATGAACAGAATGTTCAGTAGCAAACATGACCGTTTTACATACAGTACTGATGGTCAACCTCTGTCCACCTGCATATTTACAGGAGTGAAAGAGCAGTGCCTGGAGGTAAGAAACAAATTGCATTACCTCGCAAATACCTCTCTTTTTCTCTCTCATCCTCTTCCTCTCTCTCTCTCCCATTTTCTACTCCTATAAGTCAAGCAGATATAAGATCCTGCACTCACCTTAGTCACATTCCAAACAGCAACTGAGAATTTGGATTGCATCATTGCTGTGTAAATCACATAAACAAGATGACTATTGAATTATCTATTCTCTTGACAGAACTGGCGAGTGTCGGTGAGAGATTTAGGGTTGAAAGGTATCTTGGAATAAATGTGTAAACTCAGAACCCACCCTACTCACTATATAGGACACCGCTTTGGCCATCCACCATTCTGTACACGTCCAAAAGAGTAATAGACACTAAGCAGAGCAAATTTAAAATTTCACAGTCCGTCCTAATGGATAGCACCCAAATTCTTCATCCTCGAAGATCCGGAATACGGATAATGTCCGTAAGCAATGCTGCATTTGAACAAGATGTATAACTTTTAACAAAATAAATCGCAATAGCCACAATTTAGAAGTTCAACTCTATATTAATGTATATGAGAGGTCATTGGGGATTCCACATAAAGTTTGGAACAAACAGTTTATGACAGACTAATCCCCTTTGATTCAGTGGATAATCTGTTCTTAATACTGTATATTTTGTACCCTAGAACTGATGCTGTAATCAAAAAAGATATCTTGTGCTCATCCCAGTTATAAGCCGCTGCACATCTGAACATCTTTGCGATATACATTGGACTCTTTGCCTCTATAGCATATGCTTGTAGAAAAGTAATGATTTATAATCTCACTATCTGGTGTCACACAGAAGAAGATTCCTTCCAATGTCTCTTCCTCTTCCTGTATTTTTTTCAGGGAGCTTTTCTTGCCATTTGCTTCCCTACAGTAGTAGAGATCTAATTACTGTATACATCCAGATTTCTGTAACACGTCTAAGTTATGTTTACTGCTAAAGGAACCATGCAAAACTTTTATTAAATTGGACTCGTCTGATTCTCCATTGAGGTAAGGTGCCTTTTTGAGCACATTCAAAAATCTAAAAATATGGTTCCTCAAGGCTTCTTTATCTATTGCTACCTAAAGGTATTGGATCTTGGATCTTCAGTGATATGGAAGCCATCTGTAATATAGTTCTAGACAGAATCCTTAGGGGTTCCCAACAAAGCCTCGGTCCAAATAACTCTTAAGTATTCTAGATTTTACCTTTACTCCTAGTGTAGGAAATGCTAATATGCAAAATCAAGTCTATTTTTCCATACCTTAGATTGACACTCACCCAATTTAAGGTGACAGCCTTTATCGATAACATTAAAGCTTTAAGTTGTCTAGACTCGGCCGATTGGAGGAGTTGAATTACAGCTTAATCAGGGGCTTTAATTGATCTGCAAAGTGCTGAGTCATTAAGCTAGCCCGCTAAGCCTACTAAGACCAGGGTCTTCTCTCTCAGAAGCCTTGTAGTGTTGAGATCATCTTAAGTGGGTAAGGGAATGTTTTGAGTACTGCTTTCTCTACCATCTCCATGATCTTTGCTAAGCTGCATTTGGGAACAGGACTCATAAGCAAGCAGTAATGATCCCCAAAGAACAAAAGAAACAGAAGATGAGATATATCATTCATCCTAAAGAGTTAGCAGCCGAAGTGGACTGGGTTTGACATTTGCGCATGCATTTTGCACGGAATGCTATTTGTTCTGCTCCGACTCCCTGCAAAACTGAAAGCCTGAATCCATGTCAATAGATTTGCTTATGAAGATTAATGAGTTTGAGGGTGGTGTATGAAACAAGTCACGTACAAGAGTAGGGGCCAATGACATCACGCAAACGATCAGGGGCTTGAAACCAAACAAACCAAAACATCCCAATTTCGCTTTCACTCGACAAAAGTTGCTAACATATTAAGACACAAAAACCCTTGATGTTAGTATCACCACCTGGTTTCTCCACCACCCTGAGTGTTAAGCACCCCAGAGCCCTCTGAAGTCTTTCCACAGCAGCGATATGAACCTCCCTCTATCCTGCCTTCCTTTCACCCTCCTCCCTTGCTGGCCAAGACTCCTTCCTGAGAGCTTAGACTGGGAGGAAAAAGGCCACGGGAGAAGCATAAAGCTGTCGCACCGTTCACTCTTTCCACTGCTCTCGCCCTCTAAACTCCCTGTGGCTCCTCACCAGTGGCCAGTTTGGCAGCCAGGAGCTCAGAGACACTGGGGAGGAAGAAATGTGCGGTATATTTCCACACACTGACGTAAGACAGCTGGCGCTGTAGGCCACAATAACTGAGGTAGACCTTTGTGCAGAAGAGAGCTTGTTTTAGGAAGGAAAGTAAAATGTGAAAAGTAGTTCAGACGGGTTGCTATGTTATATGACACTACCAAACTGGGAAAGACTTTTTTGTATCTTTGGGGTTAGTCAACAAATCAAAATTACTGGTATATAAAAACGAGTGTTTTATTTCTCAGACCACAGAAATTCACCAACAATTTGTTTTGTTTAATTGTAGTATGACACCTTTAATTTTTGTCTATTTTCATTTATAGCATTTGGCAGACGCCCTTATCCAGAGTGACTTACATTTATCTTATTTATACAGATGAGCAATTAACGGTTAAGGGCCTTGCTCAGGGGCCCAGGGGTGGCAGCATGGATGCCCTGGGATTTAAACTCACAACCTTCTGATCAGTAGTACAAAACCTTAAACACTTAGTTACATTTAATTTTGTGGAAGACCACAAACCGTTAGCTAGTTAGTTAGCTAGTTAATTAGTTAGTTATGTAAAGAACCTCACAGACTGTCATATAACTAAGAACAGTGAAAAAGCAGCACTTCATAAAAAACATAAAGTCTGTTACAAAATGCTGACACTGGAGACTCCTTCCAAAAATGTGTAATTAACAGCTCATAAAAGTAAATAAAATTGTATATTTTTATATTTTAAAATTAAGATGTATTTTAAGTTTGTTAGTTTTGAATTTTGCAGTGCATAAACAATCTATTAATCACATATAATAACATCCTGATGCTGTTGCTTACTATAACAACTTGATAAGTTAATAGTGGGATGTTAGAATCTATTCACAATGCAACAGACCTCTCTCTCACTCACTCTCTTACTCATTTTCTACCGCTTATCCGAACTACCTCGGGTCACGGGGAGCCTGTGCCTGTCTCAGGCGTCATCGGGCATCAAGGCAGGATACACCCTGGACGGAGTGCCAACCCATCGCAGGGCACACACACACACACTCTCATTCACTCACGCAATCACACACTATGGACAATTTTCCAGAGATGCCAATCAACCTACCATGCACGTCTTTGGACCGGGGGAGGAAACCCGAGTACCCGGAGGAAACCCCCGAGGCACGGGGAGAACATGCAAACTCCACACACACAAGGCGGAGGCGGGAATCGAACCCCCAACCCTGGAGGTGTGAGACGAACGTGCTAACCACTAAGCCACCATGCCCCCGCAACAGACCCATCTTTTTTTTTTTTTTTTTTTTTTTTTTTTTTAATTAAAGAAGCCTGGTAGCAAAAATGTCCCTGAACTTATATTGACTTATATGGGTCTATTAAAAATAAATAATAATAACCCATTATTTTGTCTGAGAATGGTTACCAACTCTTTAGCAAGCATAACATAAGCACTGTGTATCATAATAATGCTTTCAAGTATCATGATATATTATGTCTCCAACCCCTAGGATACAGACAACCTAACATGTCACGGTAAAGGCTTGCGATGGATTTCTTTGATCATCAGATAACTGGTACGAATCTCCATTTTCAGCAGTCTCTTAAAACCTAAAACAATGTACCAATCAAACCAAAACAACGCTTCTGTTTCATTATTTCATCTTTGTTTTCAATTATTGCATCCTAAAATCCCTCAGCTCACTCTTTCATCTGAAAAAAAAAAAAAAAAAACCTGCTCTGTTGCTCTGCGCTAAAAGCTACATGAATTAATAGAGATCTCTGCATCAAGGAGCGAGTATTTAAATCCACGAGACGGCGTGTGTTGTGCTGGAGAGTGCACTCAGGACTGGAGCAGTCTCCACACACACACACACACACACACACACACACACACACACACACACACACACACACATTATCTTGAGAGAGCAGCACACCCCTGAAAAGCTCTTTGGCATTTGATATGCTAATAGCGATTCGCAATTACGTGGCATGTGTTTGATTATGTTTCACACTTTGTGTGATTATTTATTAATTCAAACCGGGGCAACAAAGCAAGGCAGTCGGTTGTAGCAAGCGTGCGACACACCTGTTAGAGCTTGTTGCTATCAAAAGAAAGCAAACATGATTACCGAATATGATACTAAATTAAACATGTTTTCTTTTCTTTCTTTCTTTTCGTTCAGGCTCACCAATACAGAAGAAATGGAGGATTTCCTTATAGCATTTGAATAGGAATTAAAATCAGATATATCTCCCTACATAAAGAGGAATATAACTAACCATTCAACCAACCAAACAAGTAAAGAAACAAATAATCAGTAAAAGGTATGCTTAAATCTCGTCTAACGTCAAAATTACACCTCTTGGTGGAAACAGTTGTAAGAAATCTGCTTGGAGGTATCAAAAACCTCACTCACTAAAGTTTCTGAGATGTTAAATCAATCAGGAATGATCCAGCCCTAATCCTGCCCTCGCTCTAGACAACGGCCTCATCATTCGATAAACGTCTCACACACGCATGCCTACATACACACACAACTAGGAAAAAAATCATTTGACTGCAATAAAAACCGTGTGAGAACATGATAGAGTGTAGCAGAGGCTCAGTATACCGTCTCACACACACACACACACACACACACACACACACATGCTACCTGCATTCAAAAAAGGCCTATGTCCTTCATCCAGCCCTCCTTCTTTCTCTCATTTGAACATCTGACATTAACATAATTATTAAAAGCTTAAATAGGAACCAGGAGCATGCAACGGAAGTACGCCGTTGACTACAGCCGTCTTTTTTTCGACTCGCACACATCCGCTCCATTTACTAAATCCCTGTAAAGTGGTAGGGGTGTATGTACTGTAGTGGTGAGCAAAAATTCAACCTCCGAAAGGCTGTACATCATTATATAAACAAAACAAAACTGTGTTGAACTGTTAAACATCACATAACAGTCACAAACAATGGGATCGCAAATATTTTAAAAGTGGACAGATCTCTGTTGTATTTCTTGTTACAATTATAAACCAAATAGAAAATCTTTTCAAACATTCATTCATTCATTCATCTTCTACCGCTTATCCGAACTCTTTTCAAACATTTTTTATTCTGTCACATTTTTTTTTAAAAAAAAAAAAAAAAAAAAAAAAAGGGAATTAAAAAAAAGAAAAATATATATATTAAAATATATATATTCTCATATTTGCTTTAAACCATATGGAAAAAAAATAAGAAATTTGTTTCCTTATGTTTCAAAGCCGGGTGCACAGTGGCTTAGCGGTTAGCACGTTCGCCTCACACCTCCAGGGTTGGGGGTTCGATTCCCGCCTCCACCTTGTGTGTGTGGAGTTTGCATGTTCTCCCCGTGCCTCGGGGGTTTCCTCCGGGTACTCTGGTTTCCTCCCCCAGTCCAAAGACATGCATGGTAGGTTGATTGGCATCTCTGGAAAAATTGTTCGTAATGTGTGAGTGAATGAGAGTGTGGGTGCGTGCCCTGTGATGGGTTGGCACTCCGTCCAGGGTGTATCCTGCCTTGATGCCCGATGACGCCTGAGATAGGCACAGGCTCCCCGTGACCCGAGGTAGTTCGGATAAGCGGTAGAAAATGAGTGAATGAATGAATGAATGTTTTAAAGCGATTATGAGATTTTATTTTTACAGTAGAATTGAAACATATTTTACCAGTTTGAACTGTATATTTTACAGTTTTTTTTAACATAAAAATGTTTATAACAGCTCAAAAATCTTAAATATATCTTAATGTCTTAAATAATGCATCGTGCCAAATGACCTTTAGCTTTCATTAACTTCAAACTTTTCATTTTAGTAGCTGGAATTTAGAGTTAGTGTTATTCTGACACTATGGAAAGAAAAATGTAATAAATATTTTCTAATATTTCAAAACTTCTCTAGTAAATATGGTATGGTCTATATATATATATATATATATATATATATATATATATATATATATATATATATATATATATATATACATATATAGGATTAAATCAAAACCGATCATGGCAGTGAATGTAGTCTTTACCATATATAATAGCAAGGAAATGATAGACAAATTAATCGTTCCATTTATTTAGCCAGCTCACTAGTGATCCGTTATGTTTTGTGTTTTGTTTATGTCTCTGAAGATGTTATGTCTCTAGTTCTTGTTCTGTTTGCTTTTAGCTACGAAGAGGACGTCTTAAATCGTAATTCTATTTCAGCATTTAATGCTGTTAAAAGTCACTAGAGAAAGAGGCTAAAAATATTGTTAGAGGAATTTTAGTTGTCTTTGCCAAGCGATTCATTAATCAGCGTCGAGATCAAGTCGGTTTTTTTTACCACAGACTGATCAAGAATGATGTTTTGTAGTTGGATGTCTGCCGTCTCCCATTTCTCCCAGGTTTTGTCATCCCGAAACAAATTAAATATCATTAATCTAATTTCCTTTAGCAGCGTGAACACAAAAGAAATGCAATGTGCGGTGTGTAAATAACGATGCCGCAAACGGTTCTTTGAGCTCGTTGTTATGGTTACACTCTGTCATGGCTCACATAGTATCAGAAGCACTGATGATCGATTAATGATAAGAATTTCTACACCTGGAATTCACTAGATTATAAAACATGATGGGATACGTTTCAGAAATCCATGTCGCTGAAACTCCAGATTGTATTGACTCTGTACTGTGTGTGCTGCTGAGGAATGTGGGGTCATTTTACTGCATTTACACCATCTCCTATAGGCACTATTAGTGTCAGAGGATCTCTTGTTAGAGAAAAAAGAGTGTGTGTGTGTGTGTGTGTGTGAGAGAGCGAGAGAGAGAAAGAAAGAGAGAGAGAGAGAGAGAGAGAGTATTGTGTGTGCTAGCCATTCGAAGGTGGACTGCTCTTCATTACACACTGACATTGACAAAAGGCAGCGCTTTTCCTCAGACGCACTTCAGACCACAGCCAGAAGAGGAAGACGAGCTTTAGTAGGTTTGTGATTCTGCTCCAGCCGAGCGCAGACCTATTAACATTTAATGCTCCATTCTTCTTCTCAGCTCAGACAACAGTGAGGAGGAGCTCAAAAACGAACAATTGAGGAGGACTGATTCGGGACTAGTGTGTGTGTGCGTGTGTGTGTGTGTGGGGGGGGGGGGGGGTGTGTGTGGGTGTGGGTGTGCGTGTGTGTGTGCGGGTCGGTGTGGGTGTGTATGTGGTGTGTGTGTGTGCGTGGGTGTGTGTGTGGGTGGGTGGGTGTGGGTGTGGGTGTGTATGTAGTGTGTGTGTGCGTGTCTGTGTGGGTGTGCGTGTGGGTGTGTGTGTGTGTGCGTGTATGTGTGTGGGTGGTTGTGCGTGTCGGTGTGCGTGTGTGTGCGTGTGTGTGTGGATGGGTGTGTGTGTGGGTGTGTATGTGATGTGTGTATGTGGTGTGTGTGTATGTGGTGTGTGTATGTGGTGTGTGTGTGTGTATGTGGTGTGTGTATGTGGTGTATGTATGTGGTGTGTGTGTGGGTGGGTGTGCGTGTGGGTGTGTGTGTGTGTGTGTGTGTGTGTGTGTGTGTGTGTGGGTGTGCGTGTGGGTGTGTGTGTGTGTGTATGTGTGTGTGGGTGGGTGTGGGTGTGTGTGTATGTGGTGGGTGTGTGTGTGTGTGGGTGGGTGTGTATGTGGTGTGTGTGTGTGTCTGTGTGTGTGTCTGTGTGTGTGGGTGGGTGTGGGAGTGTGTGTGTGTGTGTGTGTGGGGGGGGGGTCCTTTGTTACTTTTCTTTGGTTACTAAAGAGTTTAGAGTGGATTAGAACCATAAACATAACAATTCACCAATAAGCAGCAGTAAATAAACACACCGGACTTGATCCAGAGTCGAGTGTAAAAGTGGCTATAATTTCAGAGAAGGACGTAGGGGATGTTGTCTCTCTATCCACCTGCCCGGATACTAGGCAGTTGGAGCCATCTGTAAGCTCATGTGTTCAGGAAAAGGGCAGATAGCACTATAACACCCTGTGATGCTGCATGTACAGCAGGTTTGAAGATTGGCTTCATGTGTCTGAGAGAACGCACAGGTTTATCTCACCATTCCTGCTGGGTGGCAGCCATGTGATGGGGAGACGGTTGGGGTGGGAATAAAGAATATAAAACTGGGATTAATTCGTTTTTTCATTTTATTCTTAGAATCAGAATCGATCGTGATGTTTGGTTTGAACAAAACATACAAGTGCAGATTTTCTATTTACAAAGCTTGTTATATTTCAGAAAAGACACAGTATGTTTACAGACAAGACGCTGATGTGGTTTTGATTAAGACTGTGTGTGTGTGTCAGTGTGTGTGTGTATGAGTCATAGTTTTCTGCCTGTGCTCAGCGTTAATGGTTTTATAGCAGTAATGCTGTACTGAAAAGTAACCATCACCACTGAGTCGGTACCTATGAAAGCGAGAGTGTCCTACAAGTGTGTCTTCCTTCATGTTCAGTTCACATGTAAGGTCAAAGAGAATAATGACAGCAGGAGGATGTCAGTAAGTGGAGGAAAGGTTAAACCACACCTTTCCCCTTCATCACCACATGTTTCTCAAAGGAAACATTAAAATCTGTTCATAGACAAATGTGAACCACGAAATAAACATTTTCTGCACTTTGTGCTGTTCTTGTCTGTTTGTCTGACTGTGTATGTGTGTGTGTGTGTGTGTGTGTGTGTGTGTGTGTGTGTGAGAGAGAGAGAGAGGGAGAGAGAGAGGGAGAGAGGGACTCAAAGACTAAATGTGTTAAATAGGGTCAGGAAGTAAATGTGCTGGCATCAGTTATATGCCTTCATGTGTGTACTTTCAGGTGTGTGTGTGTTTGTGTATGTTTTTATATCTTGCTTTGGACCGAGAACCAAATGTTATAAGGATAGGAATATCTGAGCGTCTTGACATTGTTGGGACATTTGTCTAGGACTTTGTTTACACTTCTGTTTTTTTTTAAACCGTTTCTTCAAAAAAAAAAAAAAAAAAAAAAAATAAAAAAAAAAATCTTATACTGGCTACTGAGATTGAGGTTAGATTTCAATTTAGGTGTAGGTTAATGTTAATGTGAGGTCCTCATAAGGATGAGTGTGCGTATGTGTGTGTGTGTGTATGTGTGTGTTTGTGTGTGTGCGTGTGTATGTGTGTGTGTGTGTATGTGTGTGTTTTTGTGTGTGTGTGTGTTTGTGTGTGTGTGTGTGTGTGTGTGTGTTAAGCACAAAAAACCCCACAAAATTCCTTACAGGCAGGAATTAAGAGGACACAGAGGAAACGCAGGCATCCAGGAGCTCACACAGCGAGGCATCTCGTCTCACTTCCTCTCATTGTGGCTGAGCCGAGCAGCACGGCGAGCTTCTGACAAAAGCCCAATAAATAGTTGATCCAGTGCATAATGTGCAGCGTGAAGCTTGGGGGAGAAGCAAAGAGGCACATCTCATGAGACTGCAGCTGCTTTGAATGCCTAATGACACTCCCGCTAATGTTTCAGGCACTGGAGAGGAGACGCAGGAGACTCCGCACACAGGCGGTGAGGAGACACACACACACACACACACAAGGAAGAGCACAATGGCACCTTCCGCGATGATTACAACGTCCAAATGTGCAAATAACGTCATACATCACTGCCTACGCCGACACAGAAACACAGAAACACACCGTCTCAGTAGCGTAAATGTGCTAGCCTGCGTATCGGCTCACACTGCGCACTCAGGGTGGGTTTGGGATCGATTCAGTGAGCTCAGTCTTCCATGAGGTCTCTTTTCAAGCAGGGCGACAACTCGGAAAGTGATATTCTCGCCTAATCTTCCTTTATCTTCTGCCAATCTCATCACATCGCATCAAAGCTTCAGGATACCTCACCTCAAACATGAATGGATGCTAATAACGATGCACATGTTACATCCTAGCATCTCCAGATACATTTTTTTGGGCATCATGATTTGAGTGATAATGATTGAGTGAAATGCTGACAGTGGAGACTCCTTCTATAAAAGTTAAACAAACATCATTATATATAAAGTCATTATATACACTATATACTACAACACTGCCCATTTTTCAAGGCCCTATGCTGTTACTATGGAAACAGTAACGTATTAGAATGAGCATAGTAACATAAACCACTGATTTGTTTGACAGCCGGAACTAATAAACTAACCTGAATCGACCAATCGGAATCATTACCTCAGCGCATCAATGGTAAAAACTTTTTACCTCAACAATATTTACCTCAACTTTAGGGGCATTGGTGACTCAAGCGGTTAAGTCTCTGGGTCGTTGAATGGAAGCTGCTACTGTTGGGCCCTTTTGCAAGGCTCTTAACCCTCTTTTCTCCAGGGCTCTACTCCTGTATCATGGCTGACCCTGTGCTCTGACCCCAATTTCCAAAAAGTTAGGATATGCAAAGAAAGAATTTCACTGTGCTGTAAGGTATATGTGATAATAATGTACCATAGTTAGCATATGTGGTCCCTGGGGTGGTTCAGCGGCAGGATCTCGCGCTCTCACCACCATGGCCAGGGCTCGGTTCCCAAACAGAGAACCAACCAAGCCACTGTGGGGTTAAACTCTCAATGTCGGCCTTAAGCCCAGATAAAAAAAGGACGGTTGTGTCAGGAAGGGCATCCGGCGTAAAACCTGTGCCAAACCAAAATTCACGACCCTGAACGGGAAGCAGCCAAAGGACGACAACAACCATAATTAGCATGTGTCTCTATAACAAGTCATAACATATTAACACTGAATAATCCTTAACTTAACTGTTTTAGTAAACTGTTTCGTTCCTAAAATATTCCATCACAGCTGTGGTAATGATAGCTGTTAAGTTCAACAATAGCTTAGCTTTTTATTAGACAATCAATTTACAATCGGATGATCGAAATACATTACGTTCTGACCGATTTGATGAAGTATAAACCTGAATATCTGTCAATTAGGGAAATATTAGCACGTGGCGTAAACGGGCTATCATAACAACTACTGTACCACCTGCAGTACCACCGTTTATGTCCAGTTGTGTAGCAGGGGTAAGATCCAGTCTAGTTGGTAAAGGGAACAATAAATTAACACTGGATAGAAACATTCATGAGAGTGTATGACATTTTCCATGACAAATTATGAAATGGTTCTGTGATTCGTAGTAAACTTTAACCAAAATTCAGACCATTAAAAAGGGTCCTTTAAGGTAACAAAGTGGTTTCGTTTAGCTAGCTAGCTAGTTTACTAATCAAACAAGGTGTATTATTTAGCAGTTATATAACTGTGAATGATTTTCAGGTTTTTTTGTTTTTTTTTTTTTCTGAAAAGAAGAAAATTCTCAAATGTAGTGCAACACGGCACCGTTCTCGCCATCTTTCAGCCCAGCGTTAAAGGAAAACGTGAGCTTGGACATGAGGCAACCAACCAACAAAGACCAGACTTATTAACACACTTTTGTTTTGTTCATTAAAAACATCTCAGGATTTTTTAGCACAAAGCATACTTTTCCACTTCCACCCTCTACTCGTGACCCTGAATCGCTTTCATTATCGTTGGCCATCTGGCCGAGGCGTGCTTAGCTTATTCTCTGTGTGCCATGATGAGAACGGGGAAAGGCACTTATTAAAAAGGCCACCTCGCAAGGGCCCTCGCAAAGGGGAAGGTTTTCCACAGAAGGACAGGAGGAAAGCAGCAGCTTCTGGGAAATGAGAGAGGAAATAATCTCCACTGGGGGAGCGGCCAGAGCATGGAGAGAGGACATTTCTGGGAGTGACAGGATGTATTTCTGTAAGCGAGCTAGAGGCTTGCTGTGGTTACTCTCACCTTTCTTTCATTGTTAAGGAAAAAAATGAATTTGGTGAAATTGTTAAAGTTGTACTTTTCTCTCACTGTCTCTCAATATAAGTATGGGGTCAAAGGAAGGGCTTCTGCTTGAGGGCGTTATGTCTCTCAAAAATGATTTTTTTTTATAATTTTCCCACAGTGAAGGAGTCACAGCAAACAGCCTGCAGTGTATGACAGTGGAACCATTAGCAGGACCCTCTTCCACGATATATACAGTATATACGGAATAGAAGCTTCAGTTTAGTCACTCATTACGTGGACCAACAGAATGTGTATTTGTTGAGGTATAAAACAAGAAGAATTTGTAGAATTAATCTTTTAGAAATGGGTGAATTTCTAACAACACGGGCTCGGATTGTATTATTCTTGGAAATATACAATTTTCACTTAATATAAAGGATCAAAATTCTAAAACTATTGTTAGGGTCATGAAGAGGGTGTTTTTGCCTATTCATAAAGCTTAATGTGTATGACATTGAATGAAATTGAGACACAGCTTAACTACAGACCTGCCAGTCTCAGATTTCTTGCACAATTTCACCTGCTCTTTGTTTTTCCAGTGAGAGAGAGAGAGAGAGAGAGAGAGCGAGAGAGTCTCTTTGCTTGTGTGTAATTGTGCAGTCTTGTGCTCTAATAGAAAAGAATAGAGAATAGAAGGATAAAGAATTCTTAAATTTAACCTGGGGATTAATAAAGTTATTCTATTCTATTCATTCACTCACTTTCTACCGCTTATCTGAACTATCTCGGGTCACGGGGAGCCTGTGCCTATCTCAGGCGTCATTGGGCATCAAGGCAGGATACACCCTGGACGGAGTGCCAACCCATCGCAGGGCACACACACACACTCTCATTCACTCACTCAATCACACACTACGGACAATTTTCCAGAGATGCCAATCAACCTACCATGCATGTCTTTGGACCAGGGGAGGAAACCGGAGTACCCGGAGGAAACCCCCGAGGCACGGGGAGAACATGCAAACTCCACACACACAAGGCGGAGGCGGGAATCGAACCCCCAACCCTGGAGGTGTGAGGCGAACGTGCTAACCACTAAGCCACCGTGCTACCCTATTCTATTCTATTCTATTCTATTCTATTTTAATATTCAGTGTTTCTCTTATTATGTTAGGGTCAAGTGTAATAATCAACAGCCGCATTAATATTTATTCATATATACAGTAAATTCTCATAGTCGAATCTTTCACGATTTGTGAATTAGCATCGTTGTAATAATTGACATTTGCTAAAACTACAAAAAAAACCAAAACATCAAATTCTTATGTTACGATCTGTAGTTAGATCGTTAGAATTTAATTTGAGATATTTTTTAACTTTATTATTTTGCTCATACTTTCATTTACAGGTGAGATTTGAGTGCGCAGGTTCTCTGTTCTATTCTCTGTACATGTAAACGTGTCTGGGCTAATCAGATATACGCTACAGATGCGGTAGATAGAGATTTCCTTTACCGCTATAGCGCTTGTTGTTGAAATGCTTGCTCTTTCCTTGTGCCATGTGACCGGAGAGAAGCTCGCCATGCCTTCCTCTCATTGGTGTTTGTTTCCTGAGGATCTACAGATGCAGAACACAGTACAGCTGGGAATGAAACGTGACTCCCAGTCTTAAGCCTCACCATTAATGCTAATCAGTTCTTGTAGGGTACACCAGCCTTAGCGAGGAGTGTTTAGTCATCTCATTGTTTTTCCAGGTGTTAAAAGATGACAGCAATTAACAAGCACACTTGCTGGCTCTCAGTGTAGAGGAAAGGTGCTTGGTGTACTGTGCTCAGGGAATCTCTAGTCTCTGAACCGGAATGCGCTCGGTAATGGCCAAGCATATCAATAAAAGTGCTGCTTTCTTTTCGCATGTTGCAAGCAAAATCTGCCTGCCATTGGGCTGGATTTCTGTAACGCTTCTCCTCCCTGATCATTCTTTTTTTTTCCTGTACTCTTGGTCAAGATAAAGGACGCGAGAATCTGACCTGAAACCTGCACCCAAACTCCCCTGACCTTGATCAGACGTATGGATGAACGAGGATGACGGGCTTTTAAAAAGCGGAAACCCGATCCGCAGCCGTGCCGGAGCCAGAGCCAGAACCAGAGAGAGCAGGAGGCTTTTAGGGGGTAAATATACCTCCGCTCTGCTTCCTCCACCTCTCCTGGGGAGAATTCCATCCACCCGACTCTGCCGAGTCCCTGGGGAGGCATTCCTGCAGCCCTGCCCAAGCATCTGGAGAGTCCCTGCTGAAGGGAGTGTGTATGTGTTGTGCGTAGAGGGGGTCGATACCGAGAAGACGGGAGTGGGAGGTGGGGTGCCGCAAGCATTCCTCCAGCCCTGCCCTAGTCAAAGATGGCCTGCTCTCAAGAGACACATTCCTGCAGCATGTGCACCTCTCTCTCTTTCCCTTCCCCTCTCTCCTTCTTCCCTCTCTTTCTCTCTCTCTCTGCCTCATCTTTCTTCCTCCGGCTCCTTCTGCAGTCCAGCATTAACACGATCAATAGCTCCGATCGCAGGAGGGACACGGGCCGATCCATACTCCACCGGTTCCCTCGGTGCAGGCCAGCGGTCACGCCTTAAGTGCACAGATAGGTGATAAACCTCTCTCAGACTAGGCTAGACAAAGGCAGCCATTGATTGGGGTGACATGTTACATCTCTCTTTTTTTCCTTTTTTTTTTTTTCTTCTTTGTGTTTCTCTCACACTCTCGACATTCTGGAACGAAAGCACGTCTAGCTTTCTTTTCCAACCACTCGAAAAACCAGATTGAACGTTCGGCAATTAAAAATCAATTAGGCATGCAGATCGTAAAATGTGTGTGGTTTTTTTTTTTTTTTTTTAAATATATAAAAGATCCATTTGCGTCCGTTCTTTGTGGAAAAAAAGACGCATTTTCAATGTACCTGTCTACTCAGTTCCCAAATGGCAATTATGTCCTTTTATTTGGCTTCCACAGAGGGTCTAATTCAAACCGCTTTTCAAGCATTGTTCAATTAGAAGTTATTTGTCTAAGAGCTTGACGTTAATGAGGTCTTGCTCTAATGGCAAGGATGGCAGAAACATTTGAGGTCTGGGATAACAATCAAGAAAAATCAAACACAGACACCCCTCACTCTCCACCCCTCCCTGTCCCCCAGACTTCATACTCAAAAATGAGACCGTCTGGTGTTCGGGGTAAAATAACCCTAGTTACATAAATCAAACACTTAGTGAAAGATCATAAACAAAAAAACAAGCTTGTCTTAAAGGAAATGTGACGTGTTTAGTGATGCTGCCAGATAATTGTTGGTGGGTGCTGTATTTACGTTATTCCTGTGAGAAGTAGACACTTAAAAACAAAAGAACGACAGCTTCTTTTTCACTCATTATTTTCCAGCTAATGTGCTAGCAGTTGTGAGGCAAATTTTGGACTTCGACCGACTCTGAGTTACGACTCTGAGTTACGACTCGGGTAGTTAGCGTTCTTTAAGCATGATCTTGTTGATGATGGTGTTAGATGATGAGACCTGGACAGACTGAAGACTAAAGCCTTGCTGCATTGCTTTCTTTAGAGATGTACTGTAGAGACAGCTATCAGCCAGTAGTCAAACGGTATCATGGGTAACATAGGACGTTGATGAAAAGATACTTAAAGTCTGGAAAAATCATTGTAAAATAAAGCTCAGGTGTTAATGAAGATATAATAATAATAATAATAATAATAATAATAATAATAATAATAATAATAACAATAATAATAATAATAATAATAATAATAATAATAATAAATAGATTCATCTTCAAGTCTTAAAGTTTCCTTTAAGTCTAGACTGTATTCTTAGTTCCAACCTGTTAGTGGACTGACTGTATTTCACAAACGAATAAAACAATATGACTTATCACAGACATTGCTCATTCTGTTTGCGCACACACACACACACACACACACAACCACATGTGCAACGTGTTCATAAAATCTATCCCCTCACAAATCAAGGAGCTCCCAGTGAATGGAAAATCTTCGTATTACTCTGACGGGATATCTTTCTGGTTGTCTAGACACAAGAGACCGATCCAAGTCATTCATGCCCTATAATTTGTGGTTAGATACAAGAGAATTTTGATCACTCGCACATTGCACATATGCAAACCACTCTCTCTCTCTCTCTCTCTCTTTCTCTCACTCATACAGAGCTCTTATACATTTCAGATGAAAAGACACACAAAGGCTTACTGTCACTGCTAAAATAAATCTGGTCTACGGGGAAGAGGTGGTGCTCAGCTTGCTGGACAAAATCCTACACTCACAACCTATACTGCTTCCTATTGAAAATATTTATTTAACAATCTCTTTTTGGCCACTCATTTCTCTATACGTTTTGAATCAATCCTGCTTCCTAAAAGAAGAATCGTTCTTTTGTTAGAAGTGTAAACCACGGTGCTGTTGAATTCTCAGTTCTGATTGGTCACAAAGCGTTGATTCATTTCCTATAACAATAGCTCTGGTAGAAGAAGAAGAAGAAGAAGAAGAAGAAGAAGAAGAAGGACTTCTACAAGCACAAGGTTGTGCACTTACTGTATTCTACAGAAATTCTTCATCTCCTCACCGGTTAGCGAAAGATGGCTACCAGGTGATGACACTGGATGAAAACATTTCCAAGATGCCTGACGACTTTACAGCCTTTTTACACCCGGTCACTTCATGTGTTGTCTCTGATCCGATAGCTATCTGATTTGTTAAAACTGTTCCATTTACATTAGGCCACATAAATGCGTCTTGGCGAATCGGATATCGATCCGATCTTTCTGCTCCCGCCCAAAATGCAAATATATTTGACCTCATTTCCGGGGTAATAGAAACGGAACACGCTTTGGTGTATGCGGTTTTCAGAATGCAATAAAAAAGAAGACGAAAAAACTCGTTATGACGGTTATGCTACAACAAACAGCATTTACATTTATTTGTTGCACGACTCGCGAGTCACCTGCGAGTGACGTACTTCCGTTTGGGAGGAGTATAGCGCTGACGTATGTGGCTTGAACAACCACATTCATTTACACCTGCCCAGTTTCATCTGAAACGCGTCCCAGACCACCTCCTGAAGTGGTTTGAACGATCAGATTTATATCCGTCTCAAAAACGTTTCTGAGGGCATTTAGACCTGGTGTTTTTACCATCGGATAGCTGATCACAGAAAACGCATGAAGTGACCAGGTGTAAAAACCCCCTTACAAACATCTTCTCTCTCTCTCTCTCTCTCTCTCACTCACTTTCTACCGCTTATCCGAACTACCTCGGGTCACGGGGAGCCTGTGCCTATCTCAGGCATCATCGGGCATCAAGGCAGGATACACCCTGGACGGAGTGCCAACCCATCACAGGGCACACACACACTCTCATTCACTCACACACTACAGACAATTTTCCAGAGATGCCAATCAACCTACCATGCATGTCTTTGGACCGGGGAAGGAAACCGGAGTACCCGGAGGAAACCCGAGGCACAGGGAGAAGATGCAAACACACACAAGGCAGAGGCGGGAATCGAACCCCGACCCCGAGGTGTGAGTCGAACGTGCTAACCACTAAGCCACCGTGCCCCCCCCAAACATCTTCTAAATTAATTAATTAATTAACTGATTCATTTGTCAACGTTTTCGAAATTCAGCCTATTCTGCTAAAGCTATCAGTTTTCTGTGCGTTTGATTTGTGTCATTTGTCATCAGCTGAGAAACGGTTTATACTTCCTGTTAGTCAAAAAACCTGAGTGTTCCGTTTGAGACGATTTTACCCTTCTACTGTAAATTTCCTACACTAGACTCTAGCGTATATAGTGCGTAGCGTGTAGTTCATCGTTTTTTTTGGACACGCTATTTTTTCCGTAATAAAGGCTCGAGGCAAAAAATAATCGTAAAAGATTCAATAATGTGTTTTTTATCAAATAAGAATTTATAAATACTGATGTGGTGGAGTTTCTGCAAAGAAACTTTATGTAACATTTATGGCATGAGTCTCCAGTTTCCAGCATGACAAGTGCTACTAGTTCTCAATTTTCCTTTGCGCTTCTTTGTACAACTTGGGAACGTAACAGTAATTCTGCTAATTATTTTTCAGCAACAGCACCAAGTATTTTTTTAAGAACCCGTATGTATACTTGACCGTAACATCGAGCTCCAGTGAAGTACACTAACTTTACTACAAAGTAAAGTTCATCTTGTTTCTAATATTCAGATTTTCATGATGCAGAAGATTTTCCCTCTTAGTACTAGTTTAGCTTAAACATTGGATAGGCTGTATTGCATTAAACAAGCAAATGGGCCTCAGATCATAGATGTCAAGCCTCAAAAAAACAAAAACAAAAAAAAAAAACAGTTATTAATGATAATCACTGATCACCATCAAACTAGCTTCACAAAACTTGCTCCATAAATTAAGGTTAATCTTTCATTCACAAATACAAGGATGGTCAATAGCATTTTTGAATGCTAAATGATTTCTCATGAAGGAGAATTTCTGTTTGCAAAATATACATCATGAGTTATGAAGAAAATAACAGGACTAAGATGCAGACCAACACACAGTGAACTCCGGTAACCTAGCTCAGTTACAAAGTCTAAAAGCAAGTATAGCATAAAGAGGACGTCCAGTCCAGCAAAAGCCTTTAGCTGATATCATTAGCTCTTCCAGACCTCGCTGTCAGAGTATTTTTAGCCGTGTTAATACATCAGACAAGAAATGACACTCATCTTCCAGTGACCCTCAGACACGTATTGGATATTCGTCAAGCTCCAGAATATTGCAGGAGAGAGTCATTAACCAAATCGAGTTTTACAGGTTTGGGTTTGTCGTTTTAATCCTAATTATGATGTGCCATGTTAATTCCAGGACAGATCTGTCAAAACTGCTATGATTACTGAGAGAGGGAGTATCTTCAGTCAGAAATCCAAGAAAGACAAAGGACAGAGGACATACAAGGCCCAAGAGACTGGTTTTGGTGGTGCTATGTGTTAAGCTAGGCAATAAGCTAAGAGGAATGAAGTGAGCATTGTTTACCTGTCAGCTGGCATTGATTAATCTTGTGTTGGCTAAGATCGCTCGCTGAGTCGAAAACCTGGTGGCAGGAACGGCAGCTGTGCTCCTCGTCCTCCTCCTCCCCCTCGTCCCCTTCCCCAGGAGAGCACCTCCTCCTCGTCAAGCGCCCGTCCTCAGCATCTTCACACACCGTGTCGGGGGCACACTCGCGATCTGTGATGGAAAACAACGGAAAAACGGTATGCCATGGTCACTGCTGGGTGCTGCATCCACTGGGAAAACTGCTACAAGAGCCTCTGCTATTAGCTGAGAGTCATGGAAGTATGAAAATTGGATAAAACTAGGGTAATGAAAATATTAATCGGTTTAACATTTAAACTGAATTGTTATAGTATTCATTATCCCTATATGTCTCCATGGCTTTTAGCTGTAAAACGAAAGCAACGACGACTATACAGTATTCAACTGTGTGATACTTGTATTAAAAGAGACATGATTCCACCTTAAATATTCCACCTTAAGTAAGAAATATTGATCTGTAAAAGATTATATTTCCTCCAATTATCTCTTTGTATTTAGATTTATATTTCGTTCCATGCATTTTAATTAGTCAGAAATGTGCACATTATATTTAGATTAGAAAAGCAAGGCTCAAGTTATCACACAAAGGTTCTTCTTCTAAGGTTCTTGTCCCTTCGGTGTTTACTGTGGAAGGACACAACAGCGTCTCGTTCAGTTCGGCTATAGTATAACCTTTTTAGAAAGCTAGAACAGCAATAACAACCAAAGAATGGTGTTAAACCAAAGGTATGATACCATGTGGTATAACCTTGTTGTAGTGAGATGCCTCTTTAAGAGATTTGCAGAAATTCTTGCACTTTTCTAAGTTACATCACACAAGAAGGCATCACACTTTCCTCTGAAATATGTTTTAAAACATGACTGAAAAAAAAAAGCCCCATAAAATATGTCTGAGATGAGCTCAGAACCCCTGCACCGAACACGGTGTCTGCCAATTCAACGGATCAGAAGACAAAGCGAGACAAAGCATGCAAAGCTGAGATTGGTGTGTGTTACACTCTCAATGTGACACACTTCTCTGAATAATTCAGCCTCGCTCGCAGGCAGCCACGGGTCGCACACATCAATATTCTCGTATCTGCAGTGTTGTCTTTCAAAGGCGAACCAGGTCTGCAATGGCGCGGGTTATCAATCTTGCGGCTCTGCAGTGGCCATCTAATTCATAAAATGGAACAAGCCTTCTAGGCCAATTCTTACATCAACCTTGTCTCCAAATGGAGCTGACAGTCAGGAAACAAATGGAAGGCACTGTATGCACATCCAAAGCCTCATCTGTCAAACACCTTCCTCATAATGTCACTGTGATGAATAATCAACGGCGATCCCCACAAACGAACGTTTCCTAAACGTCCACGTTCATTAAAACACAATGACTAAATTGTTCTTATTTATATATTTATTTATTTATTTATTTTTTTTATTTATTTTTTTTGTGAGAACCTTACCCCAGACCTGTCTTGGCAACAAAGATATACACTGTGTAATGAATCAAATTAATTCATTGTTGCCCACAGTGATGGATTTTATTCATTAATAAATAGGCATCTCTAGAAGGTTATATCCTGTCCAATTACCACAAGGTATCATGTTTTATCCAAGACATGAGTCAAAAACGTGTGAGATTCAAGAAATCAGCTTCTAAGGAATGCTTAAATATTCTTTGTGGAGCTATAAAACATGGACTTTCAAAAAAATAGCACAACCTTATTACAAATCTAGAAAAAGCTAGCAATCCAAAGAGAGATTTTGGTTTTGCTCCGTGAACGATTGTTTATGTGGCTCAAAAGAATGCACGTTAATTCGAAAAGTTTCTTTTTCAGGAGATGTTCCAAGCAGAACCTTCTCAAAAAGCCAGAACTACTAACCAATCCAAAGACCCCATGAGGGTCCTCACAACACAGGACCAACAACTAAGAGTTTTTATATTCTCAAGAATGGGGTTATGTTATTCAGTGTATTTTATTGGATTTCATCACTGAAGAACTAAAACAATTGTAGCTAAGACATAAGACCTAGATTGTTGAGTATTTTGCAAGTGGGTTCTGGAGGTTTTGGACCATCCAATGTTTTCATGTTTATCTATAATAACTGCTTTATCCTGGTCAGGGTTGTAGGACACCAGTGTATCCTGGAGCACTGGGCTGAGGTAGGCATAAATCTTAGATAGGGGACCTTTTCCTCAGCTAGTCACGCTATAGCTAAATACTTGAACAGTTTTTCATTTTGTTGTTGATCTCACAAGTTATCCTTATGTTTGTTTTTACACTTAGACATCCATGTATTCATTTATGGCATATAACTATACCATGACTATACCAATATTACTATACCAATATTATTCCTAAAACCGGTGTGCACCAACAGCTACCTACTGAGGGAAGAATGTGTACCATCTTGGACTAAGTGTAAACCATTTTCCATATACTGTATAATCCACTGTGCCTTTTTATAGCAGGCCACATTGATGCCTTGATGATTCAGGCATTGCCTTTCTCCAGAACTTCAAGTGTTCTGATGCATTGAGGATTTTTTTAGGATTATCGTCCATAGTCCAGATTATACAATATTTCTTGCACAATATTAAGTCCAGTATTACATCTACTTCAGGGACGGATTCAAATAAACATCCCATGGTGCATAAAGTTCTACACCCACATTAGGATCTCAGAAAGA